>NW_017731578.1:2330137-2365263 GCF_001890085.2 Hipposideros armiger
CTCTGGCATCCCAAGTGAGTTCTTAACCATCGCGCCACTCGGCCGGCCCCTGGCTGTATTTCTAAAGTCACACTTGTCTAGGCGCGCTGTCTGTGCTGTTTCCTGTCACCATCTCTAACAGGATGTATTCCTTGTCTCTCGCGTCCCGCACCCTCATCAGGCAGCGTGCCTGTCGGGCTCTCCAGTAGCTCCGTCCAGCCCTCGGTGGTCCTGGGGACGGCTGCTCTGATGTCCATGGTTCCTGCCTTCCTGTGTCCTGTAGGTGTTATCTACACATTTAAACTCCGTCAAGGCCCAAATGGCCTTGATTAAGTTAATTAACTTCTCCTAGCTCCAGTCCCTGCATCATGAAACCGCTTTTAATAAAAGCCATCTTGCAGGAACGTCAGGAGGATCAAATTCGGTTCAGGATGGGAGGAATGTCCCTTGATCGTGTGCACGCTGGACGCGCCCTGACTGTGGCCCCACGGACCCAGAGCATCTGTGCCCTTCCTACCAGAGGGGTCTGCCAGGTCTATGGCAGGATGGCCCCTCCTGGCCCCTCGTGCTTGTTTGGGGACATGTGACTTGTTCTAGACACTTAATTGTGAGCTGATGTGTCGTGTGTCCCTCCTGGGCTGGAGCATTTTATGACCAATAAAGGGCCACAGTGGCACTCTGATGGTCACCCACCATGAATGACAATGTTTTAGATGGTGTCTGCTCCGTCAGCCAGGTTCTGGAGTGAGGACAATGCAGGAGACAGCCCCTGCTGACCTTCCGTGGACATGCTGCGTGAGTGAGAAATAGACTCATTTTATGGCACTGAGATTTGGGAGATGTTTGTCACTGCAGCACAGCTTAGCCACCCTGACTGATACACCGGGGGCACCAGAAATCCCCTCCCCTTCATGACTCTGCATTAATGTGGTGAGCGCCCTGTGAGCATTCCCCAAGATGCAGCAGGCCTTTAGTGACCCTTTTTATTGACGTCTGGAGTTGGAAAAGCCAGCCTCACGTTTGAGTTGGGTCTAAGCTCTGATGGATTCAGCCAAGGCTCAGCCCAGAATTGGCGCTGATGGGACAGGTGACAGGGTCCAGAAAGCCACAAATCAGAAAGCTCTCCTACTGATGGCGGCAGAACCAATGTCCTCATACTCCTTGCTGGTGACCCACATGTCTTTGAAGGTAGAGAGTGAGCACAGGATGGAACCGCCTGCCCAGGCGCCGTATACAGAGTAGGGACAGGTGGACACCTGGATGGGGGTCAAGGGAGCAGAGAGAAGGGAAGGAAGGCGGGGAGGCAAGGGAGGGGTGGAGGGGTGGAGGGATCAGAGGGCAGAGAGCGTGAGAAACCAGAATCAGAATACCACACTAAATTGGGGCCACAAACTATCAACCCCTGAACAAACTCCATGGACAGTCACTTCTTCCCCCCAGAAAATACAATTCCTTCTACCCTTTAAACATGTGTAACAGTCCACATCCTCCCACCTGTAGCTCTCTCAGATTCACTCTAAAGTACAGGACACATTCATACATATACAGTGTCTATGTGAAAGCCATATGTGTTTTGTAGAAAAGTTAGAAAGTGCAGATAAACAGAAAGAAGAAAGCCACCAGTAACCTCACCACCTAGAGAAATCCCGTCTACGTTTAGGCATCGCTTTGAAGATGGCCTCCCTCTTGTTTCGCCCTCCCTCTTACACTGACATCTGTCGAGTGTGTATTTCCTTCACTCTCAATTCTGGGAGAGCGCAGTGCCTGAGATCCAAATCAGGCCCCCTCCGGGCGGCGAGGCGATGAGCATCTCCACACCCGTTTGCCAGGTGGGACCACTGAGGCTCCGGAAGGTTAAATTCCCTTGCTCAAGGTCAGACGGTTGTCCTCCTCCCATATTCACTGACTTTCCTCGGGGCACTTGGGTTATGTTCTGATAGTACATACTTATTATTCTAAGACGGGAGGACAAATGCAACACTGCAGGGGAAAGGGGTGGAAATGAGAATTTGGAAAACCCAAGGTACAGACAGAGGTGGGAATACAGAAGACGAGTTATCACATTCCATTACTGACACCCGCTGGCTCTGTTGCACCATAGAACTGTGCTTGGCTTGGAAATGATTTGCCGGTATTGGTTAAGAGAAGAAATATTGCTGAAATTTTAAGGAAAAAAAGGACAAAAGAGTCAGAAGGCGGGGGTGAAGGGGAGCAGGTTCAGGGTCAGGCCTCAGGCACAGAAAAGAGCCAACAGCTGGCACCAGGGTCCTCCATTCTGTCTTGTCTTCCATCAGTGAGCTGTCGCCCTGGACGGGTCACCTACCCCACCGTGTCTTATCTAAGCAAACACACAAAACCAAACAAAAGGGTGCGCAAAGCTGGGCTGATGTGTGCATCAGAAGACAGCAACACTCCCAACAGGAAAACAGATAGAGGGCTGGAGCAAGCAATTACAAACATAAGCTTAAAAAGTAAGAGGGGAGATGCAAGGTGGCGGAGTAGATAGGCACTGTGCCTGCTTCCTCCCGTGAACACATGAAAATTACAACTAAGTTACAGAACAATCAGCACGGAGAACCATGTGAAGTCTGGCTGAACAGAAGTTTTATAACTAAGGATATACAGAAGCCACCGTTGAGACTGGTAGGAGGGGCGGAGACACGGAATGGGCCCCACACCTGCGTGTGACGGATGAAAATCAGGTGGGATATCTCAGCTGCAGAGGTTCCCCCCAAGGAGCGAGGGATCCCAGCCCCACACCGGCCTCCCCAGCCCAGAGTACTAGTGCCAGGAAGAGGAGCCCCCACAGTATCTGGTTGTGAAAAACAGGGGGGATTCTGACCATCCAGGTGGGACAGAAGGCGGTGGGAAACCCAGGCGTCCTCTTCAACAGCCCGCGCACAGACCCACTCGCTCGCAGGCACTCACCTTGGGCTCCAGAGGAGGGAAGGTGGCTCGGGGAGCATCAGAGACATATGGGGGTGGCCATATGAAGTGTGTGGCCTCAGGGGGGAGGCCTGGAGTACAGTCGGCATTTTCCCTGTCTGAGGTCTTCCTCCCACACAGCCGGCAGGCGGCCGCCATTTTTCCTGTGTTGAGTCCGCCCCCTACGCTTACGGCCAAATCTGAATCTGATTGGTCTAATGACCTCCGGGGTTCCACTCTGCTGACTCACTGAGACCCTGCCCCACCCAACTCCCCCAATGCCAGAGGCACCTGCTCGTAAGCAGCCAGCCCCACCTGCACTGCACTTTCTTGGAAAACTATCGGAGTCACCAGAGGGGCAGCGACTGGCCTCAGCGTGCTCTGATACTTTTGCTGAGTAGCTCTAGGCTCAGCACTGGCACCAAACCAGTGTCTATATTAACCTGGTGACCACAATTCTTTCCACTCTAGTGACTCTGAGACCTTGCCTCACCCAACTCATGTACTGCACGAGCTTCATCAGGGGCTGAAACTTAAGGCAGCCAGCAGGTGGCAGCAGGCCTCGGGGTGTCCTGGCTTTTTGCAGAGCTACCCCAGGCCCGGTACTGGTGGCAGCTGTCCTCAGTTCACAGTGTGGCCTCTCCCATGTGATCCAGGGTTAGCACAGGCAGTGAACAACCATGGATCACTCTGTGGCTCCTCTGAGGTAGCCCCCCGGCTGGTCACAGGTGGTGGGTGACCTGGGCCTGCACCGGAGCCCCTTCTAAGAAGCCCCAGGACCAACGTACTTGGAGGTTGGCTTCAGACCACAGCAGAGCACCATCCAATTAGCTCCACAAGTGGCACACACAAAAGATGGTCTCAACAGGCACCAAAGCCCACTACGGCGAATCCCACTCAGTGGGGTAAGCCTCCTGCACAGCAGCCCATAAGCTGTGGACATGGCTAAACCCCAGTCATGCCTGAGGGTCAATCCCACCCACTGATGTGCCAATAGCAATCAGGGCTCAACTATAACAGGAGGGCACACAAAACCCACACAAGGGACAATCCTGGAGAACCACAGCAGGTGACCAGGGAGACTGTGTCACTGGGCCCCACAGGGCACCTACTACATAAGGCCACCCAGCCAAGACTGGGGGACATAGCAGATCTACCTACTACATAGAAACAAACACCGAGAGGCAGCAAAGTGAGGAAACAAAGAAACATGTCCCAAATGAAAGAACAGGAGAAAACTCCAGAAAAAGAACTAAATGAAACACAGACAAGTTACCTACCAGAGACAGAGTTCAAAACACTGGTTCTAAGGATGCTCAAGGAACTTAGTGAGAACTTCACCAGACAGATAGCAAGAATAAAAAAGGACATAGAAACCATAAAAACAACCAGTCAGAAGTGAAGAATACAGCAACTGAAATGAAGAATGCACTAGAAGGAATCACCAGCAGACCAGATGGAGCAGAGGATTGAATCAGTGATTTGCAAGACAAGGTAGCAGAAAACACCCAACCAGAACAGCAAAAAGAAAAAAGAATCAAAAAAATTGAAGATGGTTTAAGAGACCTCTGGGACAACATCAAGCATACTAACATTCACATCATAGGGGTACCAGACGGAGAAGAGAGAAAGCAAGGGATTGAGAACCTATTTGAAGAAATAATGACTGAAAACTGTCCTAACCTGTGAAGGAAATAAGACATACAAGCCCATGAAGTGCAGCGAGTTCCCAACAAGATGAACCCAAACAGGCCCACACCAACATTATAATTAAAATGACAAAGGTTCAAGACAAAGAGTGAATCCTAAAAACAGCAAGGTAAAAGCAACTAGTAACTTACAAGGGAGCCCCCATAAGATTGTCAGCTGATTTCTAAGCAGCAATTTTGCAGGACAGGAGGGGTTGGCACAAAATACTCAATGTGATAAAAAGCAAGGACTTATAATCAAGGGTACTCTACCCAGCCAGGCTATCATTTAGAATCAAAGGACAGATAAAGAGCTTCCCAGACAAGCAAAAGCTAAAGGAGTTCATCACCACCAAACCAGTATCACAAGGGATGTTAGAGGGACTTAAGATAGAAAAAAAAATCATGAATAATAACATGGCAATAGCTACATATCTATCAACAATTTCAATGTAAATGGATTAAATGCTCCAATCAAAAGACACTGTAGGGCTGAATGGATAAGAAAACAAGACCCTTACATATGCTGCCTACAAGAGACTCACTTAAGATTGAAAGACAGGGCCGGCCGAGTGTCGCGCTGGTTAAGAACTGGCTTGGGACGCCAGAGGGCCCCGGTTCGGATCCCACATATGAGGGCCAGTGACACTGCCCTCCACAGCTAAGATGCTGAACAACAGCTCAACCTGGAGCTGGGCTGCCGTGAGTTGCTGGCGACGGCGTAGGCTGCAGCCCCTGCTGCAGTGGGTTGCTATGGGCTACCGTGTGTAGCCAGCAGCCAGCGTGAGCGGCCAGCAGCCGCAGTGAGCAGCCGTCCAGAAGCCTGTGACGGATCTGCCTCACCCGGGAAGAGCACAATGATGGTGCCAACTTGGGCCAGTGAAGCAATGTCCTCCACAACTAGATTGAAGAACAAAAAACGACAGCAACTTGTCTGTTCCCCTTCCCCCAATTCCCCAGCAATGTTCCCATCCCCCCAATTCACCAATAAAAATCTTTAAAAAAAAAAAGATTGAAAGACACACAGACAGAAAGTAAAGGGATGGAAAAAGATATTTCATAAAAATGGAAATTAAAAAAAACAAAAAAATTGGGGTAGCAATGTTTATACCAGACAAAACAGACTTTAAAACAAAGGCTATACCAAGTGACAAAAAATGATCCAGTAATCCCACTTCAGGGTGTTTATCTGAAGAAACCCAAATGCTACTCAAGTGGACGTGTGCATTCATATGTTCATTGCAGCATTGTTTACAATAGCCAAGATGTGGAGGCAGCCTGGGTGTCTGTCGATGGAAGAATGGATAAAGAGGAGGTGGTGCATATATACAGTGGAATATTGCTCTGCCAGGGAAGGGAATGGGTTCTTGCCATCTGCAGCGGCATGGATGGACCTAGAGGGTGTTGTGCTGAGTGGAATATGTCAGAAAGAGAAAGACAGATGCAATGTAATTACGCTTATATGTGGAATCTAAGGACAAAATTAACCAACAAAACAGAAACAAACTCATAGATACAGAGAACATTTGATGGTTACCAGATGGGAGGGGGTTTTGGGGTATGGGTGAAAAAGGGGGAAGGGGTTAAGAAGTACAAATTGGTTCTTACAAAGTCGTCATGGGGATGTAGGTACAGCATAAGAAATATAGTCAATAATATTGTAATAACTGTGTATTGTGTCAGACAGGTACTAGATTTGTTGGGGTGATAGAAGGGAAGGAGTTGGGGGTAGGGTGAGAAAGGTGAGGGGATTAAAAAGTACAAGTTGGTAGTTACAAAACAGTAATGGGGATATAAAGTAAAGCGTAGGGAATATATTGGGCTGTTGGAAAAGTCATGATGCATTTTTGCAACAAAAAACATAGAAAAATATGTCATGACTTTTCCGACAACCCAATAGTCAATGATATGGTAATAACTATGTATGGTGCCAGGTGGGGACTAGACTAGTCAGGGGAATCACTTCTTAAATTATGTAAGTGTATAACCACTATGATGTACACCTGAAATTAATATAAAATAATATTGAGTGTCAACTTAATTGAAAATTTTAAAAAGGAGAGAAAAAGATGAAGGGGAATAAGAGGTCCAAATTTCCAGCTATAAAACAAATAAGTCATGGGGGTGTAATGTACAGCACAGGGAATATAGTCAATAATATTGTGACAGCATGGGATGGTGTCAGATGGTTGCTGGGCTTATCATGGTGGTCACTTCTTTATAAATGTTGAATAACTATGGTGTTCACCTGACACTAATATTGTATGTTAGCTATATTTTAATAAAAATCTTCAAAAAAAGCCAACAAAAAACCGGGTCAGCTGAGTGGCTCCTTGGTTAAGAGTTGGCTTGGGAACACGAGCTCTGAGCAGCAGGGCCGCCGGTTCAGATCCCACATGGGCCAGTGACACTGTGCCCTCTACAGCTAAGATGGTGAACAACAACTCGACCAGGAGCTGGGCTCCCGTGAGTTGCCAGTGACGGCATAGGCTGCAGTGGAGCTGAAGTGGGCTGTTGTGAGTGGCCGCGAGTTACCGTGAGTGGCCAGTAGCCAGCGTGAGCGGCCGGTAGCTGGAGTGAGCTGCCGTCCAATGGCCAGCGACCGATATGCCTCAGCCAGGAAGAGCGCAATGATCACAATACCAACTTGGGCCAGTGAAGCAACATCCTCCACAACTAGACTGAAGAACAAAAGGACAGCAACTTGTCTGTTCCCCTTCCCCGATTCCCCAACACAGTTCCCCTCCCCTAATTCCCCAATAAAATCTTTAAAAAATAAAATAAATAAATAAAAATAAACAAGGGGCCGTCCGAGTGTCTCAGTTGCTTAACAGCATTGCTGGTTCGATTCCCACATGGGTCAGTGAGCTGCGCCTGAGCTGAGCTGCTGCTGAGCTGCCAACAGGTGACAGGATGGCTCAGCTGGTGAGAGCACGTGCTCCTAGCAACAAGGTTTCTGGTTCTACTCCACATGGGATGGTGGGCTATGCCCACCCGCAACTAAGATTGAACATGGCATCTTGAGCTGAGCAGCCGCGAGCTGCTGACAGGTGGCTGGATGGCGACTGGAATTGGAGCTGAGCTAGCTGCGCCCTCCACAACTAAGACCGAAGGACGACGACTTGGCTGTTCCCCTTCCCCAATTCCCCAACACCGTTCCCCTTCCCCAATTCCCCAATAAATCTTAATAAATAAATAGATAAATAAATAAACAAACGAAGAAAAGAGAAAAACTATAGCCAGCTAGGAAACATGAGCACAACCGTTCACCTTTGTTAGTCATTAAAGGAATACAAGTTAAAACAGTCACTTGCTTTCCACCTCTCCAGTTGGGAAGAGAGTTTGAACCTCGATGGCGCCCGAGCTGGAGTGCCCAGGTAGGGGAGCTGCCTCGCCTGCAGGATGGGGCTGGAGGCTTCGAGGGCAGTGTGGCCATATGCTCCTAAAGCCTTCAACTGCACACATTCCCAGCTCAGGAAACCCACGTGTAGAGGTGGACGCTATGGGAGGAAAACCATTCTAAAGAGATAAGGGGAAATGACGGCCGAAATTGTCTCCCGAGAACATTATGATCACAGCATTTAGGCTGCTGGGAGAGACCACCGTTTTAAAGTTGGCCCCACGGGAACGAGCTGCTCCCTAATGGGGGACGAGTTCGCTTCAGGGAGAGAACGCCTCTCTTCTTTAGGGGAACAATGTAATGGGCTCTGTGGATGATTACAGGTGTATCCACAACCCCTTCACCACCAGACATAGTCTAGACAGGAGAGAAATTCGTTTCAATACAGTTACAAAAAATGGGTGCTTCCTTCAAGTTTCATATGGAGGTCTTGGGGGGTTGGGGGGACCTTGAGGACTCAGAAGAGAGGTGAGTGGAGGAGCTCGGTCCAGAACTCAGCTCAGCCACAGGCTGGCAGGACAAAGCCGACAGGGAAGGAAAGATGACCAGGGAGGCAGCCTTTGCAAAGGTGGTTGGAAACTTCGGATGGGATCACCTTTCCGTTTGTCTTCCCCTCCGGGCGAAGCGGCACCTTCTTTTTGGATTTGGGGAAAGTTCATTACAGGCAGCGGCCGCTGCTCAGATGCCCTTGGCAATGGGAACGACAGCTCGCCAACAGCGTGTAAACGTCTGGCGTCACGTGACAGGTGCAGGAGGGCCGCAGACTTAGTGGGTGGGATGGCAGGTTGGGAACAGTTTTCAATATTACAGGCATTTTTGTAGCATCACATAAGATCATATAAGGAAGACTGCGGACTCAGGAAGCGCAAAGACAAGGGGTACACGCTCTCCTCTAAATATGTGGGATGCGTAAACTGTTTCATGTGGGGTGCAGTGTTAGAAAGCAGGGATGGTCTCCAGTACGACATGGATTTTTACCTTATAGAGAGGCTGCCGACCTCGGACATGAGCGGCAGGAGCGTGTGAGTGTGTGAGTGTGAGTGTGTGTGTCTGTGTGTGTGTGTGTGTGTCCGCGCACGTGCAGTACCAGAGGGTGTATCCCTCCCCAGAACTCCCTCTCGCATTGTCCGGTGACAGTCCCTGCTCTGCAGGAGGGACAGACCAGACCCAGAATAGGATGTTTATTCCGGGTTCACTGCCACACATCGCCCTGGGTGACCAAGCCCACTTCTCAGTTCTCATTTGTGGGAGCAAACCCTTGCCGATTGAGGAAAAGACTGGAGTCAGGGTTGGGGTGACAGTAAAGGCTCAGAGGTTGCAGGTGGTGGGGGGAGGGGTGAACAGGAGGAGCACCGGCATTTTGAGGTGAATTGTGGCACAGTTACAGAAGGGAGGCTGTCCTGCAGGATGACACTGTGATGGTGGCTGCAAGACACTGAATTCTCCTCACAGCCACAAAATGTGCCACACCGAGAGTGAGCCTTCGACTTCAGCTAGTGATAATGGTATCGGTTCATCAGTGGTGATGACTGCTCTCACTCATGCAAGATGTGAGGCGCATGTCACAGGGGACGCTACGTGGGGGGGACCTGTGTCACAGGAGGGGGAGCTATGCAAAGACTCTATTGTCTGCTCTAAAACATAAAGCCTATTGTTTTTACAATAAAGACAATTTGAAGAGGTGGTGGGATGATGGGGGAGCCCCCAAAGGGGCCGGGGGCCGGGCAGGGTTGCTGACTTCCT
Organism: Hipposideros armiger; assembly: GCF_001890085.2. NCBI lineage: Eukaryota > Metazoa > Chordata > Mammalia > Chiroptera > Hipposideridae > Hipposideros > Hipposideros armiger. The sequence goes on from NW_017731578.1 coordinate 2,339,873, forward strand.
ACGGCCGGTCAGGACGGGCTTGAAGGCAGGTCGGGTCTTCTGGGTACGCTGAGCCAGGGAAGCCTTTTGCATCCTGTCTGCAAGCGTGGCCTCTCTGGGTCACCAACCTCCCTCTCCATGGAGGGTCACTTGAGTTCGGTCCTTGTCCCTGTCTGTCTAAACTCCTCTGTGCAGTCCCGTCTGTCTGTAAGCACCACGCCTCCACTGAAGATGTCACACGTGCCCCAAACGCTCTGTATCCCACCCCGACATCTGCTCTCCAATGACAGGAGGCGTCTCAAACTCGCCGGGTCCAAAGCACTCTTGACGTCTCCGGACGCTGCGCCTACCACGCTGTTGTTCATCTCAGGGTGGCATCTGCATGTCCCCAGGTGTTCAGGCCAGAACACCGGGAGACACACCTGGCTCCTCTCCCTCTCACAGCCCACATCGACTCTCCCTGCAAATCCTGTCACCTTGGCTTTCACGTGTATGTGGAGTTGAGCCACCTCCATCCCTGCACTGCCTGCTCGGAGCCACCAGCATCTTTGCTGGAATCCTGGCACCACCTTCCACCTGCATCCCGACAGCCTGCTGTCCCCATCCCGACGGCGTCCCCCGACCCGGCAGCCCGAGCCCTCCTCCAGGGCCTGGTGCAGTCGTGTCATTGCTCTGCTCAGACCTTCCGGTGGGTTCCAGTTTCTCTCAAGGTAAACGCCTTCCACAGCTTCTCCAGCCTCGTTTCCCCTTCTCCCTTTCTCAGCCCAGCCAACCCTTCCCACCCCTTCCTCCAGGAAGGGAGCCTCTGGGCTGCTGCATGGGCTGTTCCCTCTGCCTGAACACTCTTCCCCAGATGTGCACACGGCTCCCCCTCACCTCCTTCACACGTTCACCCACGTGCCACCTTCCTGAGAGACCTCCCTCCCACCGCCGCTCAGACCGCCCCCTCCTCCGCTGCTTCCCCGCGTGCTTTGTAGCCCCTTCCAACAGAAACTTCCATGGACATGGGCCTGCGGTGTCCACTGCGCCCCCCACCGGAACGGAAGCTCCAGGCGCTTGCCCCTTCTGTTTGCTGATGCTCCCTGAGCCAGGACACGTGCCTGGCACCTCAGAGGCTTCCAGAAATACCTGGGATGACTCGGGTGGGTGGGAGGACATACCCTCACGTGAATGGTGGGGGACACCAGTGTTGAGAGCTCTCTCTGCATCCGGAACCTCAGGCCTAAGCAGGAGCCTGTGCCTCCGGAAAACACCACGTGGCCAAAGAGGCTCTTCCAGAGGGCGGGGCTGCAGGAGCTGATGCTGCGGAAGGCGGTCATGTGGATACCCAGGCTGTGTCGCCCTGGCAGGGAGGGCGGAGGAGAGGACGTGGGGACAGGGCTGCGGCTGGCTGCACGCCTGGCCCCCCAAGTCTCAGCAACCAGTGCGGCGGGCAAACGTCAGCCCCACCCAGCAGTCATGGGACTCAACCGCTGATGACTGAGTAATAACTGCTTATTCACCTCTCTCAACCAGGGAACTCACACCCAAGGGTTACTGACAAGTATGCATTTTTAATGCCTTGGTACCAATTACACGATTCATAGGAATCCTCTAGGATGTGCCTAGCCCAAAGAGTGTGTGCAGTGAATGCTCTGCTCTCCTCATAATTACGGTTATTCTCACACTCATGTGCTCTGCTATCCTCATAATTACGGTTATTCTCGACTCACTGTGGAGTATAAATAATACAAATGAAAGAGAAAACTTGCAGCCCAGCACACTAGTTAATCACACATGACAAATATTTAACACTCCCCAGTGGGTTTCCTCATCTGTAACATGGGATAATAAGAGATGTGGGGGAGGACCATGAGATACAACCCATGAGCAATGGTCAGCAAAGTGACAGGCATATAGTAGGTGCTTAATAAGTAGTAGATGATAGCAGAGGAAGTTTTGAAATTGCCATATTTGCTACCCAAAGTAGAATCCCCTCCCGGCTGCCCCAGCCTGTGCCCCTGACAGTGAGCCTGGCTGTCTGTTTGTCTGAGTCTGGGCTCACCTGTCCTCCCTACCCACTCACCTATGAGGTCTGTCTGGAAAAGCACTTCGGGACAGAAGAAACTCTCTGGCCCAATGTCGATCTCCCGGCCATCAGGCAGCTGATATTTCTGTGTGGAAGAAGGTGAATGGGCTTCTATTTTTTCCTTGTCAAAGTCCAAAGCCACATAGCAACATTTCTCTTTCATGTCCCGGATGTACTCCCGGTCACCTGTGAAAGAAAGGCAGTGGGCCAGATAGAAAAGGGTACACAGGTAAGATGAGGTCACAAAAGAGCACCACCTAGAGAGCACCATCCTGAAGATGCAGTGCCTTGTGGTGGGGATGAGACAGAGTGACTGTAGCTCTTTCCATCACCATCACCATCCTCACCATCACCACCATCACCATCACCATCACCATCACCATCCTCACCATCACCATCATCACCATCACCATCATCACCACCATCATCACCACCACCATCACCATCATCACCACCACCACCATCATCATTCTCACCATCATCACCATCACCATCACCACCATCACCACCACCACCACCATCACCACCACCATCACCATCACCACCATCACCACCACCACCATCACCATCACCATCACCATCATCATTCTCACCATCACCACCATCACCACCACTATCACCATCACCACCATCACCATCATCATCACCATCGTCATCACCATCACCCTCATTGTCATTATCAATCCACTAAATGTCCCTAGACATAAGATGGGTTGTTTTTAGAACCTGGATGATGGTCAAGTAACCTCAGCTTTACAAACTGAAGGCTGTAGGTTAAGCAAGTCAAATAGGACATTACACTTCAGGGACTGGTTTATCTGGCCAAGAATAACCATTTCCTACCTGTGCCCGTAAACGAGTGCCCCCTTTTTGACAGGAGTTGCAGGAGGTACAAGGTTATATCTTGGCCTGCCATGTCCATCTTCATGGTCGACTGGTGCAGAGGACAGCCATCAGTGATGGGCACGAAGTATGTCATTCCTTCTCCAGATTCGATGGTTGTTCCTACACAAGAGAACACGCTGGCCTCATGATGCAGAGTGCATGGCATCTCTCATCAATGGTCAGGTCTGCAGGGAGAGACGGCAGAGAGGGAATGACTGGAGGGGGAGTCAAGGGCCTGAGGAGCAAACTTTCTCCCTCCACACAGTCAGACCAGGGGCTGGCTTTTTAGACAGGAAGGCTGCAGCTATTTTTATTAAACCATAGATACAGGAATTGGCAGCAGCTGCCAAAGAGGTAAAAGCAGAAGAACACCACTCTGCCCTAACACCTTTTTCTCTAAAGAACTGTCTGTGTGGATGGGGACCTGGGGCGTCTCTGGGTGGCACTGGAGTGGCCAGAGCATCTGAATGCAGTTAGCACGGCTTCTCCAAAAGGATGTGACATGGGGATGGGAACATGTGGCCTCACTTTGTGTGACATGGTGCCTTCTGGAACCGTCCAGAGCTGATTAGGGTCTGGGTAGTTGGCATCTTTCACCTGTCGAATCTGGCAACCAAGAACCTCAAATTTAAGGGAAGCGAAATGAGTCGAGAAGAACTCCACATCTACCTAAGGTGGGGAACAAACAGTGGGTCCCGCCCCACCTGGAACACCTACAAAAGAGGACAAAATACAGGAAACGACAGTTTTCTAGGTGCTGGACATCAGGCAACAAAGGACAGCGGTCCCTGAGAGGCAGGACATCACAAGAAACATCAGTCGACCATCGTCCCTCAGGCACATAGACACAAAACTCCCAAGCAAAATTTCAGCAAATTGAATTTGACCGCATATCAAAAGTATAACATGTCATGGCCAAGTGGGTTTTATCTCAAGAATACAAGGTTGTTTTAACATTAAAAAAATCAATCAATGTAATTCACCATATTCAAGAGCTAAAAAAGAAAATCCAGATGATTGTATCCACAGATGCAGAAAATGCATTGGACAAAACTCAACATCCATTCATAAGAAAAAAAACAACTCTCAATGAACTAAGAATACAAAAGCACTTCCTCACATTGATAAAAGATGTCTGTGCAAAACCTACAGCTAACATTGTAGTCAGTGGTAAGACTGAGCAATTTCCCTCTAAGATCAGGGATAAGACATGCTTTGTACTGGAGATTCTAGCCAGCGCAACCAAGTAAGAAATACAATAAGAAGCATCCAGTTTGGAAACAAAGAAGTAAAACTATCTATAGACAACATGATTGCCTAAGTAGAAAATCCTATGAAATCTACAAAACAAAACAAACAAACAAACAAAAAACAACCAACACAGATGAGTTTAGTTAGGGTACCAGGATACAATACCAATATACAAAAATCAACTGTATTTCTATATACTAGCAATGAACAATCAGAAATTCAAATAAAGGTATCGTTTACAATACTGTAGTTTCAAAATACTATTGAAACACTTAGAGATCAATCTGACAAAAGATACGCAGGATTCGTAGCCATACACTATTAACCACAAAAGATTGCCAAGAGAAATGAAAGAATATCGAGAAAGTATATACCATATTCATTTGCTGGAAGACTCAATATTGTTAAGATGTCAGTTCTCCCCAAATTGATCTACAGGTTCAGTGCAGCTCCAATCAAAACCTAAAGAGGCTTTTTTTTTTAGCAGAAATTGAAAAACTCATTATAACATTCATATGGTAATGCAAAGAACCTAGGATGGACAAAACATTATCAAAGACAACAGACCAAAGGTGTAGCACTAATGCTTTTATTCCAAGACTTATAAAGCTACAGTACATAATCAAGACAATGTGTATTAACCTACAGTTACACAAATAGATTGATGGGACAGAATAGAGTATAGAAATAGACCCACACATATATTTATATTTTCAAAAAAATGTGTAAAGGCAACTCAGTGAAGAAAACAGTCTTTTCAATAAGTAACATGGGAACAATTGGACATCTATACGTATTTTAAAAACTTCATTTGCACTTTATACTATATAAAGATGTATTCAAAATGGATCATAGAACTAAATGTAAAACTAAAAATTATAAAACTCCTAGAAGAAAACGTAGCAGAACACCTTTGGTTTCAGCATCTATTTCTTAGACATGACACAAAAGCAAGAGTCACAAAAAACCAATCTGATCAATTGGACTTCACTGAAACTAAAAACTTCTGTTCTTCAAAAGACATGGCGAGAGAACGAAAACTCAAGCCATAGACTCAGAGCAAATACTTGCAAAACACACATCTGATAACAGACACACCCAGGATACGGAAAGAATTCTCAAAACTCACACATAAACAACCCAGTGTTAAAATTGGGTAAAACATTTGAACAGACACTTCACTGGGGTAGGTACGTGGATGGTAAACACGCATCTGAGAGGTACTCAACATCGCTGGTCGTTAGGGAAATATGAACCAAAACCGCAGTGGGACACCACCACACACCCATCAGAAAATTAAAAAGACCGACCATGCCAAGTGTTGGTGAGGACATGGGGGAGCTGGAATGCTCTCATGGGGCTGGCCGGCAGGAATGCGAAACCGTGCACGCAATCACTTTGGCAACTAGTGTGGCAGATTTCTGACAACATTAAGCATACACCTGCCATGTGACCCAGCCGTTTCACTTCTACACATTTACCCCAACGAAACGAAAGCACACGTCCGTGCGAAGTCTTGTACACACATGTTCACAGCAGCTTCCTAGCAGCCCCAAGCTGGAAACAACCCCCAGGTCCACTCATAGGTGACTAGATAAATACGGTGCATTCATACAGCGGGATGCACCTCAGAAACAGAGCTACTGATACAAACAGCCACACAAACGAATCCCCAAATAACTATGCTGAGTGGGGAAAACAGCCATACAAAACGAGCACATACCCTGCGTGAGTCCATTTATAAAAAATTCCAGAAAATGCAAACTCATCTACGGGGACAGACTGGCGGCTGCCTGAGCACAGACTGGAGGGGGCGTGCTGGGGCGTAGGGGTGGGAGAGAAACGTGTGGAGGTGCCAGGTGTGTTCACCATCCTGCCTGTGATGGATGGCGTCAGGAGTGTATCCACGAGACTACACCTTAACCACATGCAGTTTATTGTATGTCAGTCACACCTCACTAAAGCTGTCCAGGAAAAAAACGTGAGTCAAGTGAGAGCAAACTGTTTAACTAGGAGGGATGAAAAGGGAAGGAGGCAGGAAAAGGGCTGGCGAGTGCACGTTTTATGGATTTTCCTTTTGTTATTTGCAGGCAGGGGGTGGGCGAGAACTCAGGGGGGCGGACTTCCGCAGGACCACTCACCAGTCGTTAGGCCCGAGGCATAGAGAGACAGGACTCCTTGGTTGGCTAAATACAGGGCAGGCACGTTGAAGGTCTCAAACAGGATCTGTGGAGAAGCACGGGCCCCAGGTCAGCAGGCAGAGGAGGGGGTGGTCTTACTTCCTGGGGTGCATGGGTCCCGCTTGCAGGAGGCCCTTGGTTCCCCTAAGGAGATGCGTGAGAAAGCGCGCCACTCTTCGTCCCAGCTCTGTGACTCTGTTTCCTAGTTTGTAAAATGGGCTGACACCTTTCCCAGGCATCTTACAGGAGGGTCGAGAGAGCATCTCACTGCCTTGTAAAGCACCGTTTTATCAGGACGGAGACCATGCTGAATTTCCTGCCTCAGGGAAGCCCCTGTTCTCCCCCCTTTCTGCGCTCGACAGAAATTCCAACAGACCTGAGAAGACATGCTGGTGTCACAATAACGGAAAACAAAGAAAGCTAACGGTGGTGTGTTAACTGTATGCCACTTAGTCCAGACATGGCTTGGTCAGGAGGTATCTCCTGGGTGCTGACTGCCAACCAGAAGGAAACACAGCCTTGCTTTTACTGCCCACGCCGAAGCATGTGACATTGAACTCCTCCCTTGTCCACACGCGAGACCAGGGGACGGGGATGTGAGGGAGCAGGGGGCAGAGGCAGGGCATGAACACAGGCTCCTGGCTCCGTGAAAGTGGCTGGGTGAGCAAGTGATTCTTCTGCGAGACGGTGACACTGGCGTCTGTAAGGTTAAAGGTTCTTTGGATGGCAGGACCCAGCACAGCGTCACCTGGACTGATGAGAGGCCGGCTTCGTCAGGTGTAGCTCCAAACCGGAGAAGGCTTCCTGGCAGGGCCATGGGGGCTGCACCAGGGACAGAGGGACAGCAAGCTGGAGCAGCTGGGGGCAGCTCACGGATGGCCTGCAGGGTGGGGTTCGCGAGGCTTCCCGGGTCCCTGTGGGTTGGCTTATCTGAGTGATTTCGCAGGCTCCTGGGCACAGGCGCTGGTCCCCGGCTCTGGGGTGATTAGGACGGGCGGAGAGTGGCCCTGCACGGCAGGACAATAAGGGACGTGGCTGGGGTGTGGGCTGAATCAGTTGCCCAAGTGGAGAACTGACCGGCCTCTAGCAAAGCCCTCACAACCGGGTCACGACAGCATTTTGAAAAATGACATTACCCACGTCCGGGATACACCCCTGAGCGTGTGACTAGGGGACAGCCGTCTCTGGGGGTGTCACCCAAGGGAAGTGAAGGCACGTGTCCATACAGAGACCAGTTCTCACCTACTCACAGCGGGTTTATTCACAACAGCCCCAAACTGGGCACCGCAGACGTGCATTGAGGGGAAGGGAACCTGCAGTGTGACGTGTGGGAGCTGTTCCACCGCAAAGGGCTGTGGGGACAAGCATAGCAGCACCTGTGGGTTTGAGCGTCTCTTGGCAGCCCCGGAATTTGGATGAGGGAGGGCACCACTCAAAGTGGGAGGGCACCTTTCGGGACCCCACCAGAGGCCCCTCCCCCTAAAAACACAAGGGCATGAACCAACCTCAGCTCTCCCGGCCCGGCATGAGGCCAGAGCTCACGGAGCTTGGAAGGACCCTCAGGGCTTCTGCAGTCAAACCCCCAGTTTACAGACGAGGACACTGAGGCCCGGGGACAGCAAGCACCAGCGTTTACAGAACGCGCCGGGGATGCGTGCTGTGACGAGCGCTGTACGGCACCGACGCACCTTGTCTCCATGGCGGCCCCCTGGGCGATGCCGTTATCATCCTTCCGATGAGGGAACCAAGACACTGTGAGGGCCAGTGGTCCACCGAGGTCATGCGTGCTGGGACAGCCAGTGCCAGAACCAGGGGGCCCTTCCCTGTGCATGGGGAGAGCCCCCCATGGCCCCTCTTCTGGGACAGGGACCCCAGGTCCCCTTAAGACGCAGACTTCTTTCAGGAGGAAAATCAGCCCTGAGCTTCTCAGTCGGTCCCAGCCTCCGGGACGAGCCCTAGAGATTGGCTGCAGGACACAGGCAGGGACCCTGCTGCAGGCAGAGGCCACCACTGTCCAGCCCTCTGGCCTCCTGTGAGGTGGCACTCCTCGTGGCCCGGAGAGGTTCGGGCTGCCTTGATGGCTGCCTTCCGTTTGCCTGCAGGGCCATCGCCGTCTCCCTGGGCTGCAGTCACAGCTCCCTTTCCCTGGGTGGCCCACTGGGCTCTGCTCACAGGGCCCCCCAGAAGGGCCCAAGGGAGTGGGGCGAGGGAGGTGGGGCACTGATGGTCCTTCCTGGTGACAGTCCTTTCTCAGTGCTGGCAACCACTACTGCTGTTTCACGTTTGGGGGTAACAGCCCCCCGTTACTAGCCTGGAGCTCTGCAGTGTCTCGTGTTGCTTTTCTAAAACTTCTGCTCGCTTTTGTACGCAATCTCTTCAGTACACTTTCACCCAAACTACCCCATGGGGGCGTGCCTCTGCTTTCCTGGTGGGACCCCGACAGTGAGGGGGTGGGTTTGGAGAGAGCCAGGGTAGAGAGGCAGGCGTGGGCCTGGGGCAGGCGGGCACATGCTGCAGACAGGCTGTGTGGCCGGCGCCGTGGTTTGTGTGAGGGTTAATGTCACGTGCCCACCTGACTGGGTGATGGGGGCGGGGCGCCAGACAGTTGGACAGTTGTCATTCTGGGTGCATCTGTGAGAGCGTTTCTGGATGAGATTCACACTGAAGTCAACAGTGAGTCAGGCAGACTGTCCTCCCCAGTGCGGTGGTCCTCGTCCAAGCAGTCGAAGGTCTGAATAGAACGAAAGGCCTGACCTTCCCCCAGAAAGGAGGGAACGAACCCCTCTTCCTGATGACCTTTGAACTGGGACACCATTTTGTCCTCCCTTTGGACTGGAACGGACACCATCGGCTCTCTTGGGGCTCGAGCCGGCTGCTTCACCCTGGGACGTGTCAGCCTCCATAACTGCGTGAGCCAACTCCTTATAACAAATCTCTCCATACGTGCCACCTACTGTTCCGTTTCTCTGGAGGACCCCGACTAAGACAGTTCGGGTGAGGGGCATCCTGTCTCTCTCCATTAACCAGCTCATTGGGACACGGGGCGTTCTCAAAGCTGGGACCTGCTGTTTCCCGGCTGTGGGCTGTGTGCCCGGTCCACGTGGAGCCCAGCGGTGGCCCACTTCTGTGGCCCTGTCCATGTGCAGAGGGGGTTTCATCGGCCCCCTCAGGGCTTTGTTTTAAATGCGGTGGCAGCTCACACCTGCGCTGTGATCAATGGTGCCGTTTCTGGGCCACACACGAGCCGCTGGGCCTGCTCCCAGGGTCACTGCTCGCGGAGGGAGATGCCACTGGGCCGCTGGGCCCCACAGACTCGGGCCAGCTGGTGGAGCCTGGCTGCTTGCTTAATTAGTTCATCCCAGACCTCATTAGGCAAAGCCTAACGGCATAACTGGAGCACGGGCAGCCAGCAGCAGCCCCTGCAGGCCCACCCACCTGGACCCCACTCCAGCCCTGAGGGGGGCTCTGCAGTGCGTAGGGGCAGGGATGGGGGGCTCCTTTATTCACCAGCCTACGCCCTTCACGGGCACCACCAACCGGTTCAATCTGGTGTAATCTTATCAGCACACGCCCCCAACTCCTTCCTGGGTGGGGTGAGGCTCAGAGAAGGAGGGGACCCGGGGGCTTTTAAGTCAGGGCTAGACGTCCAGGCAGGAAGCACCAGATGACAGAGCTGAGAATGGGGCCGTGGAGCCAGACTGTGGGTCCCGGTGAGTCTGCCAGCCACTCGCCCTGTGACCTTGGCCAGATTACTTACGCTCCTGGCCACTCCAGTTTCTTCTTCAACTGTGCCCCGAGGCCAGTAATCACCCTGACCCAGAGAGTGGCCATAAGGTGTAAATTCAACAATTGATAGTGAACATCTAGCCCCCTCTGACTGCTTGGGAGCTCTCCATGGTAGCCCACATTCTTGCCAAAACGTCCACGGGCACAGCTCTCACTGGTGTCTTTATCTCGCTGAGCAAAGAGAAGGTGACGTCCTGGGAGCCACCCCTGTGGCCTGCTTCCTATCCCCACCCGCCACCTGGCCTCTTACCTGCGACACTTTCTCTTTGTTGGATATGCTGTTTAAAGGTGGTTCTGTGAGCATCAGAGGGTGCTGCTCTGGGGCCACGTGGAGCAGCTGGTAGAAGGAGTGATGCCAGATCTGTGGAGAGAGGGCGGCACGGTGAGGCGCGGCTGTGAGCACGGCAGCCTGACACAGGGGACAGGCCTGTCTACACCTCGGAGCGGCTTCTGAGTCAGCAGGGGAGGGGCCGCGCGGCTTCGGACAAGTCGCAGAGCCTCCATCTGTGAGCCGGGCTTATGTCAGGAAGGGGAGCTACGTGGAGGGGAAAATCAGACCCCTTCCTCAGCGACAAGGAAACAGGGCAGAAAGGCCAAGTCATGCGCCCAAAATGCCGCAGGTCATGAGTGGTGGGGACAGGGTCCAGACTCTCGTCTCTGACTCCAGAACCTACGTGGTTAGTACCGCGACGGAGTGTCTACAGGGACCGTGAGCTAGAGATGCCGAGGGAGCCCTGGGTGCCAGCAGGACACCCCTTCCCAGGTGCCAGGGCAGCGGGGGCCCCGTGAGCAGGCCCCACCCCACCAGAAGCGCAGCCCACCTTCTCCATGCTGTCCCAGTTGGTAACGGTGGCCCGAGAGATGGGGGACTGCAGGCTGAGCTTCGCTCGTCCTTCCTGAGCCTCCTCCCCGATGAACCAGTCTTCCTCTTCCAGCCCCACCAGCGGGTTCTGGGAAGCACAGGCCAGGACAGGTGAGCTCTCGGGAGCAACTCGCCTGCTCGCAGCTGTCATGTTCGGCACACACTGAGGCAGGGCTGGGCGTCGTGACGTGCTATCGGGGACGGCTCTGAGTCACGGGGCTGGTGGCAGCGGTGGCCTTCCCAAGCCCGTACACTATTTCAAAATGCCACTGGGAGGCTTCAGCAAATGACCTGCACGTAAAAGTGCTCCAAAGGGACCACGGCTGGACACTCATCTTGCCCGCCTGTAGGTGACACTGAGGGCGACAATGGAGGCGGCGGCAGAGGAAGGGATGGCGTGGGGGAGAGGCACCTGTTTCCACATGTGCTTTGGGCTGTCGGCGGGGAGAGGGTCTGCAACGTAATTTAATTTCTGTTACGTTTAGGAAGATGAACCTAGCTGCTTTCGTGGAAGATTAAACCATTCATTCTGTCACTCGGAGGGGATTTGCCAGTCGGTCCATCTGTTAATCTGGGTTCACCAAAGAGCAGACACCAAAACAGGATTAAAGGTACAAGGGTTTCATGAGGGAAGACGTCTGTGTGACAGAAAGTGCAGAGGGCACCAGACAGGCGCGGAGAGGCCGGCTGCTGTCCCAGCCTGAGCCTGGGTGCAGGGGAGAAGGCTGGCTGGGTGTCCCGGGAGGAAGGTTTGGCCAGGCCGCTGGGGAGTTCTTCAGCCAAAGTCATTATCAGAGGATGCCCGTGTCTCCCAGAAATGGGTCTACCTACGCACCCCTCCATGCTCAGGGGTTGGCTAAGTCAGTCTGTGGGAAGCATGGCCTTGTGTCACAGTGCAGGGTTACTACAGTGCAATGGCGCACTGGTGCTGTGCTGTGCTGTAATGATGCAACAGTGCAGGGGTGCAGCAACACAGTGGTGCCATGCTGCTGTGGTGCAGTGATGCAGTGTGCCATGCTGCAGTGTGCCATGCTGTGAAATTGCAGTGGTGCAGTGGATTTTAGATAGGCCCATTCTCAAGGCTGCCACAGCTCATCAGCATGGAGCTTTGATATCCTAGGAATTTGTCTTTTTTTTTAAGATTTTATTGGTGAATTGGGGGAAGGGGAACAGACAAGTTGCTGTCCTTTGTTCTTCAGTCTAGTTGTGGAGGATGTCACTTCACTGGCCCATGTTGGTATTATCATTGCGCTCTTCCCAGGTGAGGCGGTCACTTGCAGGCCATTGGATCGCCGCACATGATGGCTCACGGCAGCTCATGAAAGCTCATGCCAGATGCCGGCTGCTCATGCTGGCTGCCGGCCACACACGGTAGCTATGGCAGCCCACTGCCTCCCCACTGCAGGGTACACCATCACTGGCAACAAACAACAGCCCAGCTCCAGGTCGAGCTGTTGTTCACCATCTTAGCTGTAGAGGGCGCAGCGTCACTGGCCCTCATGTGGGATCCGAACTGGGGCCCTGCTGCTCAGAGCTGGCGTCCCAAGCCAACTCCTAACCAACACGCCACTCTGCCGGCCCAGGAATTTGTCTTTTAGGCAGAAGAGGTTTGACATGGGGTGAGAACCGCTGCTCTGAGCCCCCAGGCAGCTGCTCACCTCCTCCGCCAGGTGGGAACACTGACGTCACCCCCATTCCCTGCGGCACTGCTATTGGGGGGTCATGACCTGCCAACATCACCCACTGTCTTGCATGTCAGTGGGCAGGAGAGAACGCCCTTTAGGCAGAGCAGCTGCTGGGACCCGCCCCTCCCTGCTGTCTTCCTGCCCCGGAGGCTGAGCGTCAGTTGCCACTTAGTACCAGCATTTGTGCTAAAGGTAGAGAACTGCTTCTCAGCAGCCACACCATCTTACAAGTGAGAAAAGCAAAAGGTAAACAGGCAGACAGCGTGGTCATTTCATACTACTGTCTGCTCCATCTAAGTCCATGGTTCTCAGTGTGGCCCCTGGCTTTGGGGTGTCACCACCCTGAGAAGTGGCTAGAAATAGACCCTAGGCTCCTCCCAGACCTGCCGAAGCAGCCCCCAGGGTGGGCTGGCCGCCTGCATGCTCCCCAGCTGACCCCCCCGGGGCTCGGGCGCTCATTTGCCTTGGCCACGGCTTCTCTAAGGGTTTCACTCGGCCGGGCCTGTGGGAGGGGGCAGGGCTGTCGGGCTGAGCGGCACCCAGGGGCGGACACCCCGTCACTCACATCATGCCGAAGTTTCCCGAGGATGGTCGGGAACATGGCCACGGGCGCGTCCATTCCTGAGAAGCCCACCTTGGAGAAGCCGGAGCCGTAGTCGCAGACGAGGGGCATGCTCATGGCGCTGTGTGTGGCCGGGTCAGGGCTGCAGGAGAAACGGCACGGCTGGTGTGCAGGGCCCTCGTCTCAGGGCAGGCGGGGCCCTGGCCGGGGGATGAGCCACTGTTCCGATGCTGTAGGCAGTTGGCTGGAACAGGTGGGCCTTCTGAGGACCGCCGACACGGGCTGCCCAGGAGAAGGGAGGACATTGGCATGAGCTCCGGGGCTAACACTTGTGGGGTGACACGGCCTCCACCAGGTTCTGGCGTGGCCCGTGACCCTTCGCTGGAGTCATCTGAAGCCTATTCATTAAGGCAGGGGCTTTGGGCAGGGGCCGGCCGGGAGGAGACCCCAGTGGGAGCTGTGCTCACAACCAGGACCCCTTCCGCTCCCCAGCTCAAGCACTGCCTGTCCTGGGGGACTTCGCTGGCCTCCTGGCCCCGGGTCGAAACCAGGCCCTCCTTCCATTTCACATCTAGACAACTTCTTCCATGATTTTGCAAGTTTAAAAACAGGAGAAAATATGAAGAAGAAAATCATAATCACCCCATACTCCTACCGCCTACAGTTGCCCCCGTTATATTTTGATATTTGCTTTCAACCTATTTCTGTGTACCACTTTTTAAGCATGAATCACCCTCAAAATGAAGGGATCCACTTTCTATTTCAAATATTGCATTTAACCAAATCTTAACCATGACAAATGGTTCCTTCACTTAAAAGCGATTTGAATTCTTCTTCACACAGAGAAAGACTACCGGTTCATTCCAGAGCGCAGAGAAAACGAGGAGGAAAGATAAACCCTCCCCAGACCCACTAATCACAGGTGGTCCTGGGCGTGGCCCTTCCGGTCCCTAGGACAGCACAGGGGCATCTCCCGCCTCGCCCCGGGGCCTCCGCGTGCTGGACAAGTTGTGTACACCATTTACATACTGAGTCGGGAGCACTCCACACGCAGCTGTGCACTAGACTTCCTTCTGAACATGAGAAGCACCCTGTGTCACCCATGTCACCTGAGACAGCTTCTACCTTCTGCCCCTGCTCTGACTCCTTCAATTGCCCCCGCTGTGGACTGCCAAGAGCCTCTCTTTTTGGTTTTTGTGAATGAGCCTGTGATGAGGCTCCCGGCCCATCGTCCTTGTCCTGAATTCCTGATTGGCTCCTTACCACGTGCGTCCTTACCACGACCAGTGGGGGTATCGAGAGCTTTCAAAGCTCCTAGAACGTGGGGCAAACCTGCCGTCCAGAAATGTGGGTCGGAGCATGGCTGCCACGTCAGGGCACGTTCCCTGCTGGGCTCCGTGACGTCCCTGTGCCCAGGGTTCCTAGGGAGCACTCTGTGGCCTCCTCAAGATCGCTTTGGAATCCTGGCCTGTCCTTGGGGGACGGGACTTCACTCTCACTTGGGAGTTTCTAGGGGTGTCCTGTTTGTCTGCATGCTGGTCGGGTATCTCCAGCCGTGTGTAGTTCTCGAAGGCCGGACCTTGGCTGCCTCTCCTTCTCCGTGGCAGGGTGTGGGGCGAGCTGGGGGGAGGGGAGCCTGCAGTGCAGTCAGGTTCTTGGGGCACTTCACCGTGCAGGAAGCACGAGTCTGAACTTGCTCACCTGTTATGCTGAGGTGGGATCAGTGTGGCAAGTATTACCATCACCATCATCATCGTCACAGACCTCTTGACAAGCGAGGGCTTGCCGCCCGTCCCCCGACCAGCGAGGCAGGCCTGGAGGGAGAGTCCAAAGGCCACGTTCTTTGCACAGAATTGAATTCATCCTGGGGCTGGTCCCGCAGTTTCCTTCTTCCTTTGGTATAACGGCATCTGAGCTCAGAGGAACCATGCGGTTCTTCCTGCTTTGTTTTAGACCATCTGAAGCTGGCTTCCGTTTCCATTTCTTCAGCGAAAGGAGGAAAATGAGGCCATGAGTAAGGATGCCGCTGTCCCTGAGCCAGCACATGGCCACCTGGGATGTCCTGAGCGGAATGAAACGGGTCCAGAGCCGGGGGGGCCTCTGCTCCACCGGCTGACTCACCAGGGCGGCGGGACCCAGGGCGGCACGCTGGGCGGAGGGGTGCTTTTCTGCTTTCCTCCAAGTCCTATGGGCCTGGGACTCCCTTGTGAATGAAAACATTCAGTATCAACACATGGGAACGGAAATCTAAGGAAAGTGCGAAGGAAACTGAGAAGGAAACGTTCAGCTTGTTCGAGAGGAAAGCGTTTACCCACATGACTGACACGCAAAGGCAGGCGAAGGCTGAGGCCCCCATATTTTAGGAACTGCACCAGGCACGTACCCCGTGCCAGTGAGAACAGGGGACGAAGGAAACCTGGTGCCCACCGGTACCCCAGCTGCTGTCCCTCCATGTCACGGCTCCTGCACGAAGCCACTGTGATGAGACTGGCAGGCATGTGTCTCCCTGACCCGGGTAGGGCTTCTCCAAGTTGGTTGTCAGCCTCTTAGGGCCTCTGCTTCTCTTTTTCTGTCGTGACGCTCTGTTCTTGGGGCCCTGGGGGCGGGGCTCTGGGGCCCCTGACCCCACAGATGGCCACATGACCCATGCCAGCAATGAGACTATTCCACACCTTGGCCACTGTGGTCAGCTGAATGATGAGCCCGTCCCAGTGCCACGTCCTGATGCCCAGAGCCTGTGAACCTGTCACCTTACGTGGCAAAAGGGACTGTGTAGGTGTGAGCATGACGCGGGGAGGTTAGCCTGGGTTTCCTGGTGGGCCCTATGAGTCACAAGGGTCCCTATAAGGGGTAGAGTGAGGCAGGCGTTAGAGTCAGAGAGAGATGGGAAAATTCTGCGCTGCTGGCTCTGATGATGGACGAAGGGGCCAGGAGCCAGGGATGCGGGCACCTCTAGAAGCTGGAGAAGCAAGGAGACCGCCCCGGAGCCTCTGAGGGGCTGTGGCTGTGCTGACAAGCAGACAAGCAGACTGGGCCCAGTATTGCCCATTTTACACTCCAGCGTCCAGGACTGAAAGTTGATAAAATTGCATTGTTTCAAGTCCCTCGGTTTGTGGCAACTTGTTACAACGACCCTTGACCCTCGGTCAAGAGGTGGGCATGTGACCCAGGCCACGGTCTACGGAGGACCTGTATAACAAGGAGCTGCTCTTCCCCTGAAAGAAGCTCCCCGTGTGGTTTTTCTTTCCCATCGAGGCATTCATCTGAACAATTGGTGCAGACCCACCGTGTTCTAGCCATTCTTGCTGGCCAGAAAGGGTTTTGAAGTTTTCAAACTCGGAGACCTCCAGGATTCTCCGTTTGGACAATAGCCGTACCGTTGCCAGCTAGCTTCTCACTCACTTTTCTTGGCTTCTACCGCCGAGCCCACCCAGAGCAAAGGTTCGCCATTTCAGCAGAGAGGCCCCCTCTCCGCCGGACTGAAACTGCTCCTGGGTCCTGTCCCTGTCTTGCAGACCCTTCGCCTGAATCTCCTGGTCATGCTGCATGGAGGTGGCCAAATGCATCTTCTGCAGAGCGTGTCAACGTGGCTGCCAATTCCGGCCCGGTCCGTGCCTGCAGGAGGGGCAAGGAAGGAGCAGGCTGGCTAAATCTGGGTCCGGCTGTGCTCCTGTTGTGAAATTGAGGCATTTGACCCCATGAGGGGTTTCCTTGCTTGTACAAGTCTTGCCCTGGCTTGTGTCGCTGCTGCGAAATGCAAATGCTTTGAATTTTGAAGACATATTTGGGGAGAAATTCCAACACATTTTCATTTACCCATGGCCGTAAGCAAATGAAGGGGAGCCTTGAGTAGAACCGTGGTTCAAACGTGGACTTTTTGCTCTGCGTTAACTTGTTAACAGAAACCCAGGTCACTTTCCTGAGTGACCTGCCAGGAGCGCCTGACCCTGGGACCGGGGAGGCTGCCTGTGTGCTCACACCCGCAGAAACTATGGAATTCCAGTTGCTTTCAGAATTGAAAGGGGCTGCATAATAATTGGGCCCAATCGCCACCCAGTAAGAAGTCTTTTTCAATAATTAGAGGAAAAAGGTAAAAAGAAGCATCAAAAGAAGACATAAAACCATTAACTTTTACACCCGAGAAACCCTGAAGCCCGCCTTGCTTAGGATGCCCCAACCCCCGGGAAGCAGCCCCCTTTCCTCTCACCTCTGCGGCCCTGGGAGGAGATGAGGCAGCTGTGGCCTGAGTCTCAAGGGCATTGGTGATTATTCAGCAATTGGTGGTCTTGCTCAGTGACATTTTCTCTTCCTATTAAAACAGAGAGAGAGAAAGAGAGAGATGATTCCGAGACACTCTGATTAAACAGCGAAAACATCTGGGCCAAACCAGCGCCGCTGAGACAAAGAACCGTGTGAGAACTACTACATGCTGTGAAGCCCACCCGCCACCTCCCCAGCCCTTTCCATCAGGGGACAGACCGTTCCGTACACCCAAGTTACCCGGGTAACCGAAGCCTCACAAAACACATCGTTTATAAACACACAGCCTCTCTAAAGGAAGTCACAAACCTGTCTGCCTTCTTAAACCAGGGTGCTGAGTGTCAGCTAACCTTTAATTGGTGGCTTGAGGCTGTCGTCATGAACAACAATCGCACTGTGCTGTAACAGTGGTGACCTCAGGGGGCCTTGCAGCTGGCCATCAGTCCCAGCCTGAAGTGACCCCGGCCTGTGGGCTCTTAGTTTTTATGTTTGCCTTTCCACTTTTTCTACATTGTACCGTTGTTTTAGAGCTTGTTGCCCTCTAGGGGTCTGTCCTGCTCAGGACAACAGGAACCCCAGCCCCAGCCCGACCCCTGAGGTGGAACCATTGGGCAGAGCTGCCCTCAGCCCCGGGCAGGGGCTGGAGAGGGGCCCAGGCGTCCTGGCCTGGACAAGGCCAGGCCGGAAGGGGCTGCAGTCCCTCTGTGGGCGGGACATCTTGATTGAAAGCACGGTGCATGCCAGGTGGAGGCAGTGTTCTAGCTCATTGTGGACGCTGCACACACCCCATCGCAGGGGTGGAGCTGCACCATAGAAGGCGGTCAGGACCTTCTAGCACCTGGCGTACTTACAGGCACCGTGGCTTCACTTCCGCCAGTTGGGACATGGGTGTGGCAGCACAGCGGGGGACTTAACGTCAACAGCCTCACTTCCCTGCGTCCAGGACCTGGCTCCTGGTGCCATCTCCATAAACATTTCAGAATAGCCACCTGGAAGCTCTCATCTCTGGGGAGCAGGACCCAATTGGACAAACCTTGCCCTTCTCCCAGTTTGCTGTGCTCTGAGTGCCAAGGGCTTGCAGAGCAGCGACCCGGCATGTGAGAATTCTGTGTGTAAGGAGAGGTAGAAGGCTATCACGGGAGCTTGCGGGGACAGAGGACTCAAAGCTTCACCGATAAGCCTGAGGGCTCCCAGGCCACGTCGTGTGGCTTCACATCCTGCTTCACCGTCACCTGCAGAAAATGGCTGCGCTTGGAGCTCCCGCTTCCTCCCTGTGCAGCGGGACAGCGAGCACGAGCCCCATCTGCCAGGACTGGGGTGACGCGTGAGTGGGCCACCGCATGGAAAGGACTTTGAAGAGGGCTGAGCGTGATCAATGTTGGTCACCATGTATCCACGGGGCCTTGTGGCTCTGGTGTGCCATCTGCACGGGGACTCTGTCCCACCGTCAGCTCCCTCTGCACCCAGAGCGTCTCTACAAAAAGCTGCAGCCGCGGGCTGGCCGAGTGGCGCGATGGTTAAGAGCTGGCTTGGGACGCCAGAGGGCCCCGGTTCGGATCCCACATATGAGGGCCAGTGACACTGCCCTCCACAGCTAAGATGCTGAACAACAGCTCAACCTGGAGCTGGGCTGCCGTCGGCGTAGGCTGCAGCCCCTGTGGCAGTGGGTTGCCATGGGCTACCGTATGTAGCCAGCAGCCAGCGTGAGCGGCCAGCAGCCGCAGTGAGCGGCCGTCCAGAAGCCGGTGACTGATCTGCCTCGCCCAGGAAGAGCGCAATGATGGTGCCAACTTGGGCCAGTGAAGTAACGTCCTCCACAACTAGACTGAAGAACAAAAATGACAGCAACTTGTCTGTTCCCCTTCCCCCAATTCCCCAATAAAATAAAATAAAAAATCTTAAAAAAAAAAAAATAAAAAAGCTGCAGCCGCAGCCGCCCTGCCTGGCACTTTTCTCCAGGAGGCCCCACCGCATAGCTCTGCTTCCCATGCCTGAGGATCACTGTCTGTCCACCAGCCTGTCCTGTTGGTTCACGTGGGTGACCCGTCTGGCTCCCCTTCTCCATACAAAGATACAACGTGCATGTAATATGACGCATAGTTTCAGGAGCACGGAGGGATGGCATTCTTCGTTGGCCTGCACCCTTGTGACCAAGACAGGGAACGTTCCCAGGCCCTGGAAGGTGTGCCCTGTCCCCTCCACCGCCTGGCCCCTGGAGGTGACCTCCCTCTGTCCTGTGTCCTGTCCCTGGATTCGTACACATGGAATCCTGGAGTGTGTGCTCCTGGGTGTTTGCTTCACACCATGTCAGCCATCCACGCGTTGTGTGCAGTGGTGGGTTTGCTGTCCCCTCCCATCGTTGTGTGGGCTTCCGTGCGTGGCTGTGACACACCGTTCCCACGCACATGGATAGGCCTTGCTATTTACGGATGCTGCTGCCATGGGAACCCTTGGACTTTGGGGAGCATGAGTGTCTATCGCTGGGATTACACCAGGAGCAGGGGAGCTGGCGCCTACAGGACACGGGAGCCCGGCCGTGGGAGACGCTGCCAAACACTCTCCCCAAGGGGTGGTGCCCAGTCCCACCCCCGTCACCGCGTGACATTGTGACATGTCCCTGTCTCTGTGCCGTTCTGGGGGATGGGACGTGGCTCAGGGTGGGTCTCTTTTGCATTTCCCTGATGACTGACGATGCTGGGCACGTTTTCATGTTCACTGGTCACTTTGTTCAAGTCTTTGTCTCATTTTTAAAAATTCACCCCTCGGTCATTTTCTTGGCGATTTATTTCTAAGAGCCGGTTCTATATCCTGCAGGCGACTGCCCCCTGGTGGACGGAAGCGCCACTGCAAATAGCTCTCCTTGCAAATTGCCTTTTCACACTTAACGTTTTCTTTTGATGAAAAGATCTCGATTTCATCAAACTCCAACTTCTTTTATATATTTTTTTTGGTGGTTAGTACTTTCATTGTCCTGTTTAAGAACTCCTTGCCTAGCCAAGATCACCCTGTTATTTAGAAAAGATTTACCTTTTATGTTTAGGTGAGTGATCCAATCTCAACCTTTTATACGTGAGTTGGAATCGAAGTTTATTTTTCTCCATATGGGTGTCCATCTGACCCAAAAGTTAGCATTTACTATTTTTCCATTTAAAAATTTTTATTGAAAAAACGCTTCTCTTCCCTCACTCGCAGGGCCCCGTCTTCAGTATGTGACCCTGGAACAGCCCTGCAGCGTTCAGGTTCTCTTGGTTATCTCAGAAACATTCTGGACTTTTCCGGGCACTTTTTAAAATTAAATTTCAAAATTGAAAGTCTTGTACTTTTAAAATTAAATTTTATTGTGTTTTTGGGGTTTGGATGCTTTCATAAACGGTATTAAAAAAAATCCTTCATTTTCCTTTTTTTTGGCCAGGATAGGAACAAACCAGGTGTTTGCACCTTGACCGTATAGCCTACAATCTTGTGAAAGTCACCGAGCAGGACTCACAGCTGTGTTCTAGACGCCTTTGGGTTTTCTACGCACACAGTTGTATGGGGTCCCCAAGCCCACGCTCAGGTTCGGTGGCTCCCCGGGAGGACTCCCAGGATCCGCACATACCGTGAAAGGACACAAACCAAGATCAGCCAAAGGAAAGGCGCCTGGGTGAAGCTAATGGTTGGCGACAGCATCTCATCTGATACATCTTTTAGTTCGTGGAAAATGGAGGTGGGCTCTGGGCTGCCGCCTGCCGCCTGCCGCCAGATAGCAGTAAGCTTGTTGGAGCAGGATGGGCGGGGTCCCTCTTGCCTCCTGCTCTGATTCTGGCCGCGTGGACTCTGGTAGCTAATCATGGTAACATCCCCCGTCAGTCCACGGACTGTGTGCAGGCGGCTGTGCTCACTGCTCAACCTACATCAGCTCGTGGTGTAAAGCGTGCCTTCCCCCCACGGGGGCACTGGGGGTGTGGGGTGACTCACTCCAGGCCAGCAGCTGGACTCGAAGAGCCCTGGGAAGCACATCCAGACGCCTGGCTCGTACTTTACCTGGGAAAACCAGTCTTTGACGGCCCAGAACTAAAACCTGCTGAGCCTGTGTCCTCCCCACGGGGAGAGGCGGGGCAGCTCAGAGCACAAAGACCCTGGATCGCGTGGGGGTTTCTGCCCGGAAGACCGCCATGCTGCCAGGTGCTTCTCTCCAGCACAAGGTGACTCTGATGTGGCGCCCGTGACCGGCCTGCCGGCCTGTGTTCTGGGTGTTGCCGCCTTAGGTAACAACAGGAGGTGTTTTACAGAAACGGAATCACAGAGTATGCAAATCCTTTTCGGATCTCTTTTCTCATTCGAACCACAGAGACCCATCCAACTTGTGTGGCTCCGTGGTTACTCCCTGTTACTGATGAGCAGTAGCCATGTCTCAATCAGCTTACACAACACAGAGAGCTCTTGTGTGTCTTCCTCTTCGGTTGGAGCTGCCAGCATTTATGGAGGGATCAGAAGCCTCAAGAACCCTCTAGAAGAGTCCCTGGTGATGCTGTTGGTCCAGGTGATCACTCCCCAACCCCATGTGAAGATCTGAGTTTGGTAAGGGGCAGGGTGGGGTTCTGTGGGGCGAGAATAACCTGCCCTCCCCCAGAAAAGAGAGGTGCCGAGTGGACTTCACTTTGCAGTGGCGTTGCACTCAGCTTTGCCTCTTGTGCCGAGGGCCCAGCTGAGTCGCGGCCCGGCCTTCCTTCTCCCGACCTAACTGGCGAGCAACACCCACTTCCAACAAAATCTCCCAGCAGACGAGAAAGGGAGCTCCGAAGAGAAGGGGATGACCACACTCTCGGCCTCCATCCCTCCTCAAACAGCTCTCCCTGCACAGACAGCAGCAAAGCTACCTGGTTGGCATGGGAACCATCACCCCCAGAATTCCCTTTGCTCTCTGGCCTGCTGAGGGTGGAGGGTTCACTTTCTCAAAAGCAATGCCTCTATCCGTCCCAGCCATGTGCAGCATTTAAAATCTGCACCTCTCAGGGGCTACTGAAAAGGAACATTAAAAACACGGAAAATCAAACAAGCCCGACAGGCCACCTCCTACCCCACCGTGCAGCTCCAGCGTGTTAGCCTTGTGTGTCTGCACGCCTCTCCTGGACGCATTTTGTTTGAAAAACTTAGCCTCAGTCACACTCGCATCAGTGTCCTCATCGGTAAGTGCGTCTCTTCTTCCTTGAATGCCTCATGGGAGTCCTTGAGCTGAATTACTGGGTCAGAATTCATCTCTGAAAGTGTCTGTGTTCACGTGTGGAAACTGCCCTCCAGAAAATCTGCCTCGTTGGCTCCCCCACGGGTCCTGCTGACCTTGACAGTGCTGGGGACGGACGTCCCGACAACGTCTGCTGATGCGATACTTATGAGAGGATCCCACGACGTTCATCTCTGCTCCCTGGTTGACTAGAGATTAAAGTGTCCCAGGTCGTCACTGGTTGTTGGCGTTTTTTACTAACTGCCTATTCACGACGTTTGCTTATCTGGTCTTAGATCTAATTTCCTACTGGTTTTATATCTTAGAGATAACAAGCCTGTGACAAATACATTATAAATACCGGGGATGCCCAAAAAATGTATACACATGACTTGTATTCATCTTTTGTTATCGGTATATATTATTACAATTTTAATACAGTTTTTTTCCTTTCTTAAAATGTGTATACATTTTTGGGGCACCCTCTGTATATTTCTTCCTCAAAAATCTGTGTTTTAATTTGGTTTATGGGCTTTCCCTTAACATCGGGATTATCATCTCAGTGGTGATTGAAGGGGAAAAGCGTGAGCAGGGCCCGGCTTCACGACAGTGTGTTGGAGACAATGGTGAGGGGGCCTGAGTAACAGCCCCCCAAAGATGTCCACGTCGCGGTCCAGGAACCCGGGGCTGAAAGGAGCTAGGCAGATGTGACTCATCACTTCAGATGGGAGATCACCCAGGTGGGCCCAACGTCACCACAGATGTCCACATAAGAGGGGGCGGGGGACATCTAACTAAAGGCAAGAAGGCAGAGGGACGCGGGGAGCACCAGCAGCTGGGGGACAAGAGGAAGGTCCCCGAGAAGCCCCGGCGGGAGCACAGCCCTGCGGACGCCTTGGATTCAGTCCTATCTGGCGCACTTCGGATTCTGGCCTCCAGAACTCAGGAAAATTAATTAGTGCTGTTTACAGCCACCAAGTTTGTGACCATTGGTGGCAGCGGGGTTAGAAACTAATGCACTTGGGTTTGAATGTGGCCCACTGGTTGTCACCAGGGCCGTGTGGCTTCAAACCCTGAGCCTGTTTCCTAGTGTGATCACCCCATCGCCTCTGAGCGACCAGTAACCTGCCAGCCCCCCTGGGGGCAGAGGCACGTGCAAGAGGCCACCACTCCCTGGCTGGGGATCAGAGAGCAGGCTGGAGGTGACATTTCACGGCACATTGCTGGAGCTGTGGGGTGGCTTCTGTGGGGGGGATGGGGGACGGGGGAGGTGCAGGACGCTCTAATCTCAGGGGCAATGGCCCCTTTGCACGTGCCCACCCTGCAATGGCCCTGTCAACACCTGGTGGGGCTGAGGGGACAGAGCCCTTTTCCAGAGGAGCCCCACCTCTCACCGCCGGCCCCCAGAGCCTTCGCCATCTCCTGCTACACAGTCCAGCAGCCCTTCCCCTGGGGGGACAGAAAGCCTGGCTGTCCGGGCTGTGGCTTCACCGAGAGTGCAACACGCTTTGTAAGCAGCGACTGAGAGGCCGGCGTGTCCTGACCTCGCTGTGCAACAAAGGTAAGGCTCCTGGGTCCCCCTGGCCTCGCCCGGGGAGGCCGGGCGCCTTCATCTGCACACAAAGCAGGCCAGTGAGGCAGGGGCGGCGCGGCCTGGCCTGGCGTTGCCTGAACACACCGCACCACCGGTCACACTGTGGCCCAGCTCAGAGACGCCGACACAAACCAGCCCTGGCTGGCTGGGAGGAAGGCCCGAGGAGGGAACCTACAGCTCTCCAGAGAGGCCCCCTAGAGCAAGGCAGGAAAGTAGTAACTACCCTCATTTCTCCAACAAGGAAGCTGACGCACAGAGAGGGTTAGTCACCTGCACAAGGTCACACAGCCGTTGGTAGGCGGAGCCAGGTTCTGAGCTCATAACCACCACACTCCAGCCTCCTTAAAACAAATCTGCTCAGTATCTGAGGAGGAAGAAAGGGTTCGTGTACGCAGGACCATCCGGGGTGGGGGTCCCTGGTCCAGCCGGCATTCGAATCACTCACGTAGCTTGTGCCAAATACAGGTGCCTGGGAGCCGCTCAGGCCCACGAGCTCCGATGGGCAGGGGTGGGGCAGTGCTGGAAGACGGGTTGAAAGCGGCCTGGGTGAGGCCCCAGCCCGGGGCCTCCTGTCGCGTTCAGCCCGTCCTTACTTGACACAGAGACGGCACCGGCCTGCCTGCCCCTCCCCGCCCAGGGCACGGGCGCCCAGCTCATGGCTTGTTCCGCTCTGGCTTCTCCAGGTGTGAGGCAAGCCTGACAGCAGCGTCCTGGCCCCCTTCACTCGCTGGGGGGCTGCGGCCACGCTGGGATTGCTCCTTTCATCAAATGGAACGGACTCCCACGCCCAGCACAAGAACGGCCCCAGTGGAGGAGGGTCGACGCTGGGGGAGCGTGGCACACACCCCCCGAGTCCCTCCAGTGGGTCCCCAAAGCTTTGAGGCAGCGCCCCAGCATCTGATCCCTTCTACGTGCCAGAAAGTGAGCCCTTGTGTAGGGCTGGGCACACGGAGACAGAAACCACACGAAGTCTGAACTTGGAAGTTTAATATAAAGAATTATTACTCTACGAAGGTAGTCATGTTGAAAAGGAATTTTCAAGAATGCCCTATGGTTGAGGGAGCATGCCCAAGATA
>NW_017731578.1:2365853-2376867 GCF_001890085.2 Hipposideros armiger
AGGCGTCCGCTCAGGCTGACAGCAGTCTGTCCGGGCAGCGTGGTCCCCAGTACAGAGGAGAAACGCTGTCATCAGTGGGCTGTGAAAGGGGACGAGGTCACCCTCACACGCTGAAGAGTGAAAACTGGTCATTTCTGCTGGTGACAAGGCAGCTGGTGTGGACGGGACGAGAGGAAAGGAAGCAGGTCCATGTTTACGAGACGCCTGCCAAGTGCCGGGCTCTTCCCATTTTTCAGATGAGGAAACTGAGGCTTCTGGCAAGTGGAACTGGAATGTCTGCCCCCACGGACCGGCACAGAATGCTCCTGATAGCCCCTGAGGGGGCTCCTCCCGGGAACCACCTGCTAGAAGATTCCGGGCAGCAGGCGGTAAGGCACGGCGGCGGTGTAGCGGCCCCAGTCGCTGCCGTACTTGCTGGCGCAGCGGTGCTCGTCCCGGAGGCAGCGGTGGGTCAGCAGGATGGTCATGTAGACGATGTAGAAGTAGGGCAGGAGGTGGCCCCCGCCGCAGGCCAGGCAGTACGCCAGGCTGCCCATCAGGTCGCCAGTGTAGTTGAGGTGGCGGGCCACCCCCCAGAAACCCGACACCAGCAGCTTGCTGTGGTGCTTCCGCCCGTCGGCTGACGTGTACGTGCACTCGATGGCCTTGGGCTTCCGGCCCCAGATCAGGCAGCGGCCGTCCGTGCGTCGGAATAGGTCCTTCTGGTGGTTGGCCACCCGGAAGATGTAGTAACCCGACAGGCCCAGCAGCAGGACACCCGCGGCGTGGAGCGTGGACAGCTGCACGGGGTGGTAGACCAGGTACAGGCCCTGTGGGCCGGAGGCAGAGGTCAGGCGCGGCCCCGGCCAGGCTTCGAGCTCTGGCTCTGCCCCTGACCAGCTGCCTACTTGTGGGTGCCAAGGTTTTCTCTTCTTTAAATAAAAGCACTGCCCTCAGAAGGCCGTTGTGGGGATGAAATGAGTAAATATACCAATGTATGTATCTACCTACCTACCTACCTACCTTCCTACCTGTCCATGTATCTACTTATCTACATGCACGTATATATATTATACAGAATGTAAAACACAGAATTACATATGATATTAAAAGTATATCGTAGTATAAAATACCGTTTCGATAGGTATTGTGAGGGTTAATTTTACGTGTCACCTGGGCTAGGCCACGGTACCCAGATGGTTGGTCAAACACCAGTTTCGCTCTTATGAAGGTGTTTTGGAGACGTAATCAGCATTTCCAATCAGGAGACGTGGAGGAAAGCAGACCACGCGCCACAGTGTGGGCGGGCCTCGTCTCACCAGCTGAAGGCCGTAAGAGAAAAAAAGACCAGCCTCCCTGGAACGAGAGTGTGTCGCACCAGCCCTCCCTTCAGACCCAGCGGCAATATCAACTGTTCCCTGGACCTCTAGCCAGCCATCTGCCCGGAACTTGGACTTGCCAGGACCACAGTCATAAACACACACACACACTACATAACATATATATACATAAAATCTATCGTTACTATTTTGCACGCCTTGAAAATGGAGTTCACAGAATCAGGGAACCAGTGAGTCTGCAACCAGCCAGGTGGAGAGATGGGGGCACAGGGCACCCCCGGAGGATCCAGCACAAGCACGGGAGCCCAGAACGACGGGGCTCAACCATGCTCCCTCTGCTGTGCTGTGACCCTGGCTTTGGGAAGCCACATGGGGATCAGGCAGCAAACCTCAGCCTGCATCATCACCACCTGTAGGACTGGCTCTAAGAACCACAAGCCCGCACAGCCCGGAGTCTGCCCACAGGGGTTCTCTCCATTCTTGTACAACCTGTTAAGGCAGGCATCCGGCCTGTGCTAACTAAACAGGTCCCTAGAACAAGCTCTCTCCTCGTTCCTAGGCCTCCTCAGTCACCGGTGAAACCAGCAGGTGGCACGTGGCCAGGCCCTCCAAGCGGGCACCTTACACAGGAGCCCAGCTCACCCCACAGATGAAAGCTGAGCTGCGCTCCTGGGAGCTGGGCGGGGCGGGGCGGGGCGCGAGCAGATGACGAGGCCTCTCTCATCTCAGAGTTCAGCTCAGGGCAGGAGCGAGGCAGCGGCCCAGCGCTCAAGCCCCTGGCTCTGGCTGGCGGCTCCCCGGCCAGCGTGGCCAGGCCTGCCTCAGCCTGCGCGGTGACGCACTTCCTCTCTGACCCCCTGCCCCACCCCCTCACTCAGCACACACCCTTCTCTCACCTCCCACCCCAGCACGGGTCCCACATCAACTGTTGCCCAACCGGTGTTGAGCTGTTCGTTCTCCAGCCTCCTGCCGCCCGTCACGCCCTGTGTCCCCAGCCACAAGGAACTGCGTCATGCTGTCCATGTCCTGCTCTGCTCCCCACATACCTCCCCTGACATGTGCTCTCACCCGTAAGACTCTGCACCGGCCTCTGCACTGGCCCCTCCACCTTTCTGGAATGTTCTTACCCCAGCCTATTCTGCTCAGCCCAGCTACGGCTGCCCCTGCAGCTGAGCTGGGGCGCCCCCTCCCCGTTCTGGGGGGCCTTTCCCACCAGCCGTGAGCTCCAGAGGGCAGGGCCCACCTGTCTCCTTCCCGCTGGCATCCAGGATAGACCCGGTGCCGCACAGACCCTTGTGAGGTATTTAAGGAGCAGACAAGGGTCAGAAAGACGCCCTCTTGACGGTTAGGCATTAAGGTTTGCATACGTAAGAATACAAACCTCCCTCCATCCACCAGTTCTCCCAAATCATTCCTTTTCCTCCAGTCCACTGCACACCAATTTCTCTAAGTGTAGCCAGGTCCCCCGCATTCCTATGTGGGAGCCCTGACCCCCAGGACCTCAGCATGTGGCTGTGTTTGGAAATCGGGGCTTTAAAGGGATGATTAAGGTGAAATGAGGTCACTGGGGTGGGGCCCTGATCCACTGTGACTGGGGGCCTCATAAGAGCTCAGGACACAGACACGCACAGAGGGACGACCCTGTGGGGACACAGGGAGGAGACGGCCCCGCTCCTCACCTGTAACGTGTAGAGGTACGGCAGCCAGACGCAGTCCCCCCAGCCCAAGTACCACCCGAAGTGGTCATGGCAGATGTCAATGGTTTTCAGGTACCAGGTTTCGTTCCAGAAGAAGTCCAGCACGTAGATGGCCTGCGAAACAGGAGCGGCCATGAGCACGGGCCGCGGCGGGGAGGGCCCGCTGGAAAACCTCACTCGCACAGTGGAGGTACCCGAGCTCCTTCGGTGACTTGCGCCGCTAGGCCGTTCCTCCACTTTCCACCCTGCCTGGGACACTAGGGGCGAGGGGGACGCAGACAGTCCTTGTCCTCAGAGTCTGTGGTCTGAGACAGCAAAGGAGGGCCCATAAATGATGATGGAAAGAGGGGTACCCCCGCAACATCTGGGAGCTGACGGACGCCCAGAGCTGTGGAGCTCGCAGCAGAGCGAGGTGGCCCCGGGTGGAAGGCTCGGAACAGCCCACGGGGGAGGGGGCCTCCACGCCACGGTGTATGCCAGCACGGAAGCCCTCTGCCACGGGCTGTGTGTCCCAGCATGTGCCCTGCCAGCGGCCCCTGCAGCGCCACACACATGTAACGTGACCGGCATGGCAGGTAATCGCTGTGCCCTGGGGGGTGGAGGAGACTAATACCCATTTATACAGATGGGACAAAGGTGACAATCAATCACGCTCCTCCCCCCCCCACGAGGCATCGCCCGAGACCCACAGGGATGGCGTGGGAAAACGCTCTAAGGCCCTCAGTCGTGAATGTGGCCAGGACGATGCACGGGGCCCTTCCAGAGATGTCAGAGCCGTGACGCCAGGACCAGGGACGTACTCGAGCTGTGAGCAGGCGTCCCTTGGCCAAGTCCCCCGGCCAGCGCAGTGCCTGGCACACACCAATGGGATTCGTTCACTACGTGCTCACCAGCCCGGGGCCCCAGACACGTGGGAAGGGGCCGACCCCCCTCTAAAAGCAGAGGATTAAGGTCTTTTGAAAACCACCCGGCTTTGGGGTTTTCCCAGCATCCCCACCTCCAGCCAGACGGCTACCTGCAGGACGTTGACCAGGACCATGGAGTTAGTCACGTGGCCATAGAGCTCCCGCTGCTTTGCGGCGAAGGACAGGTTGATGAGGGTCCAGGCGACGATCCCTGGGCGCCCATTGAAGAACAGCTTGAAGTCAAACCACTTCCCAATCCGCGGGTTAAACTCCACACCCATCATGTAATTGTAGAAG
The DNA here is from genome assembly GCF_001890085.2 of Hipposideros armiger. Taxonomy (NCBI): domain Eukaryota; kingdom Metazoa; phylum Chordata; class Mammalia; order Chiroptera; family Hipposideridae; genus Hipposideros; species Hipposideros armiger. The sequence continues at coordinate 2,370,072 of NW_017731578.1, forward strand.
AAATTGCCCGTGAACTTCCTTAAAAACGTAAAGAAAAGATACGTTTAGTCGAGGAGCACAGCGCTCGCCCCGTGGCCTGGTCGGCAGCCTGGATACAGGCACTCAGCCCGGCCTCGGTGCCCAAGGCACAGGTGACCAGGGCAAGAGCTGGCGCGAGCCACAGAGGGCACGCCGCAGAGGGCGCAGCCGTCCTGCCCACTTCCCCGCGCACAGCCTGTCACTCCCTCTTCCACTCGGCTCCAGCTCAGCACGGACACCCTTAGAAAGCGGCGCTGAACCCGCTCACTCTGGTCCCGGGAAGGTGGGGACGCTGCCCCTGTGCTTAAGGCTTCCTTGGGCTGGCGCCCGCCCGGGTTTCTCTCCACCCGCCTTCAGGGTCCCTTGAGGCGCAGCACGGGCTCGGGCAACAGTGGCTTGGCTGGACCAAGATTTATCCTGCAGCCACACATGTGGTTTGAAGTGCGCTCACACGGCATTCACGCCTCCCGTGGGCAAGGGACATTATAAGTTAAGCCACGACAAGGAGTCAAAAAAAAAAAGCACCAGGCTTACAGCCAGGTGTCTGGCTCCAGGGCTCACATCTTCCCTTGAAAGACAAGTTTCTTAACCATTCATTGCCCTGGTTACCTGACCCCACAGCCCCCTCCAGGGGTGACCAGATAGCCCACGTGGAGGCCCTTGTTAGGTCTAACTTCCTGTACACACAAGGATTTCTGTGTTAATTAGAAAAACACTATCCTGTCCATTTCCTTCAAGAAAAGTAGACACAAGCAAAATATACCAAGTCTACAGCAGGCGTCACGATTGTCGAGCAGCGAAATTGACTTCCATGAGCCATAAACAAGCCTCATTGTCTGAGAATCACACAAGCTACGAAGCACCAGCATCCAGACATTTCCCAAGAGACGAGGTGCAAGAGTTAAAGGGAACACGCTCTGTTTTCATTTGGGTCCCAGACCCAAATGAAAAATGGAAGCACCCCAACAACAAGAATCTTGTCCACGCCTAAAGCCCCACGCCTACACCTGTCTACAGGAGGAACCCAACCAACGTGTGGGAAGGAGGAGAGCGGGAATGAAGGGAGGGAGGGAGGGGTGGATGGGTGGATGGGAGGATAGATGGGTAGACGATGGATGGATGACAACAACCCAACCCAGGCCCCCATGAGCGTGGCACCGCCAGCAGGACTCTCCCTGGGAAGCTGCTGCATTAAAGCTGCTGAAATAACAAGACTCCTAAGACTGTTGTGGCCACACTGATGTACCGGAAGGAGAGGTGCTGGGCTGCCTTTGCCGTCCCGGCCAGAAGTTGCCTGTCCCACCTCCCTGTTCCCACAACAGCCCCCCACGGGATGACTCTGCCACCAAAGGCCAACCTGACCACCTCCCACGGCACCCTTCCTAAGGCAGAAGCCACCCGGACAATGAGAAAAGATGCTCCTCTGAGTCAAGCAAGTTCCATCAAGCTCCTCCATCAAGGACTGTCATCCTCGGGGTCGCCCAGCTCCTAACCCCAAGGTCACAGAAAAGGAAAGGGGTGGACGCGCTCCCACTTTGCAGCAGCCGCTGCGGGGCGTACCGGTCTCTGGCGCTGGTGGGGAAGCAATAGCCCTTGACCATGGCGAAGGTGGAGACGGCGTAGCCCAGGACGTTGGCGCACCACAGCAGCGGGATCCAGTGGTCGAAGATGACGGTGGGCGAGAACCAGGACAGGAGGTGGGCGTTCGTGAACCAGAGCGCGTGTGTGATGAGCCACGCCTGCAGGCCGTTGATTTCATACTTGTTGACGACCCCTGCGGAGGAAAGATGCAAAAATCAAAGCGTGTTCCCGACCGTAACAGCAGCTGGCTCGGGCGCCACCTGTTTTCGGGGGCTCAGCTGCTCAGGCCCTTGTCGAGGGCACCCCGGCTCAAACCCAGAAAGCGGGTGAGCTTCTTCTACAAGTCTGGGTCAAAACGCCAGGCGTGCAGCTCACACTGCTAATCTAGGGACTAACTGCTTCTGCCAGCCGAGTCTGGGCAAAGGAAAGGGGCACAGCTGATGCCTTTGGTTCTGACTCTCCTGACCTGGCCATGAAACCGGCACTTAACGATAGACGTGGTGAGGTCTTAGATCACGGAGTCGAGAGATGGACGGGTAACTAAACATCAGTTACGACTAGATGGAGCCATGTTTCAGTCCCTTTGGTTGTCACGTAGCTTATGGTCAAAGGTCAAGCACGTTATTCATGTCCTGGAGGCCTGCCCGTAAAGCAAGCTCCAGAAAAAAATATTTAAAAGGACACCTTGCTCGAGATAACAGAAAAATGTAGCTAGTTAAGCAGACACAAAGGTCACATGACGTTTAGCTTCTGCCTTTTGTTTAAAGATAACGCCACTGGCGCGCGGTCATGAGATGTTCTGCAGGGTCTTGGCTCCTCCCCCGTTCAATCACCCGACCAGTCAGGAGGGCTCCAGCTAAGACAATACCAGGAACTAAATTAATCAGACAAAGAAAACCACTAATGCGCAGAAACTAACCAAACAGCTTCACCCGTGACCCTCAAAACCCGATTAAAAGCCATCAGGGAGCTGGGGTTTGAAGCCATAGCCTCCCGTTCTCCATGTTTGGTGCCCTGCAGATAAACGGCGCTGATTACTCTACCACAAACCTCGGCGCTCATGTGTGACAGGCCCTCGTTCGGTTCGGTCACAACCAGGGGCTCAGTAACCTTAGTTTGGGGCTGGGCTGCAGCAGGAATGCAGCAAGGAGGCCTTGGGGGGCTTGTCGGGGAGCCCTGGACCCCCCATAGGACCCGGACCAGGGCTCTCTATAAGCAGGGAAGGGGGAGCTTCCACCTGCTGGGGTCCCGGGTTCTCAGACGCTGTGGGGAACAAATGCATCAGGCAGCAGCTCCCTAACCAAGGCCGCTCCCCAGACGCCAGTGGGGACAGGCTCCATTAGCCCAGTTACAGCAACCGGACGTGGGGCCAGGGGCCATTCAGGTCCCTCTTTATGGAAGAACATGCTCTTCAACCTCGCGTCCAGGACAGTCCCAGGCTGCCCTCAGGTGTCACGAGGCCAGGCGCTTGGGAAGCTCCCCAGCACAACTCACGTGCCGGTAAGCAGGCTTTGGACAGAAGCACAGGGAAGGGCCGGACCGCAGGGATGAAGGGCAGGGCACAGCTGGCGGCAGGTGGGCGACAAGGGGCGGCCGCGGCTGGCCCGGGAGGTTACCTGCGGGAGTCACGGCGCCCTCCTGAACGCCTCCCACGTAGCCCGGCAGAAACTTATGGCAGAAGTCAGGAAGTGACACGTACAAAAGCACCTGAAACAGAGATTTTCAGCTCAATTACCGGTGGCCTGGAGGGCCCGGCTGTGAAGGCACAGCCTCGCTCTTATCAGCGGAGGTGACAGACGTGAAGACACCGATCAAATGCGAGAAGTCCGATTGTGCCCGGTTGCTTTTTCCAGAAGTCTGTAGCTGTGGGTGGGAGCTGCGGCCGCAGGCTGACTGTGGGCTTCGAAGAGATGCCCGGACAGAAGACCGGCAGTCTGAGCACCAAAGCCCTCTCCCCGTGGGGGCTCATTCATGCCCCTCAGAGGAGCCCCTGAGTCCTCCCCCCTCACTTTTTTGGGGCCATTTTAAAAAAAGTGAGGTACCATTCACATACCATAAAATGCATCCTTTTAAGGAGCACAATTCAGAGGTATCCAGCCCAGTCACAAGGCTGTACAACCATCACTACTTCCCAGTTCCAGAACCTTCTACCACCCCAAAAGGGAACCACGAACCCGTTAACAAGCCACTCCCCCTCCCCTCCCCCCAGCTCCTGACAACCACACGTCTGCTTTCTGTCTGCTTTCTGTCTCCACGGATTTGCCTGTTCTGGGCTTTTCATGTAAATGGAATCCTACTGGGTTTGTCCTTTTGTAACTGGTTTCTTTCGCTCAGCATAATGTCCTCAAGGTCCCCCGACATGGTATAAGAGCCCCATTCCTTTTTATGTCTGGATGACACTCTACCTTCTACTGCATGGATACAGCACACTTGTGTGTCGGGTCACCCATCAGTGGACACTTGGGTGGCTTCCACTTTTAGGCCACGGTGACTCTTGGCTCCTCATGGTCACTTTTTACCCAAAGGGACCAAGAGATCCGACATGAGAAGGATGAGGGCTCTGGGGAGAAACAGCTAACGAGGCCAGAGCCGACCTCCAGGGCAAGAAAGCCCCAGGGGTGCCTTCTCCCAGCTGTTTCCCTGGAAACTACCGGATTCAGATAATAAATAACAGGGTCACCGTGCAAACAACCCTTTCCTGGCCGGTGGGGTCTCAACAGAGCTGAGGACATCCTTGGCCAGGACCGGCCCCCAGCTGGGAGCACAGGCCTTGGCTTTGCCACCGAGTGTCCCCCTGGGGTGGGTGCCCCTTCCCACGGGCTGCCACAGGGTACGATCCTTGCTGTGGACAGGGCTGCCTGGGCGGCCGTGCCCTCCCCCCTCCCTTGGGTCTGGCTCCCCAAAGCTTGGCCTGAGCCTGCTGGTCCGGGCACCTCCGGAGCTGCGGGAGGCTCACTGTAGGTGCGACAGACACCGTGCTGCCACCAGCTGCAACCTGCCCTCCATCTGAGGAGGAGGCCAAGTCCACCTGGCTCCAGGTGCTGTGCTGCTGGGTCCCGGGAACGAGCCTGCCAAGCTGAGCCCGGACTCCATCTCCCAGACCAACGGCCAGGACCATGCTGGCAGGAGGGGACGCCCCGCACCCACTGCGCCCTGACCACGGCGGCCGCAAGGGCTGACCTGGAATGTGACCCACAAGGTGTAGAGCTGGGCCGCTTCCCTCGTCACGGATGGCGTCTTGGCCCAGATGTCTGAGAGTCGAGCACGCCCGCTGGCGAGGTCCAGCACCGGAGCGGTCAGCGAGCAGCTGTACTGGTCACACGCCATGATGAAGAAGTAGACGATGAAGGGTGCGAACAGCAGCAGGAAGAGGACGCTCGCCAAGGAAAACCAGTCCACCTCCCTGGAAGGGGCGGCAGACAGTCCCATCAGGCCCCGTGCCTCTGACCTCGCAAGCACGACGCTGAGCTGTGCATACGGGTCCCCTTGTCGAGCCGGCCAGCACCTCATGACAGAAGGTGCCACCTCTGAGGGCACAAGTCTCCCTGGTGCCAGGGGAACCACTTACCACACACTCTCGACCCAGGTCATCGGGAGGGTCATTGATCCGTGGGCCCCACAGGAAGCCCGGGCCCACAAGAGGCCGCAGTCAGGCCTTTTCTGACCCACAGGCCAGAGGATTCCGGCTGCGGGTCGTGGGGGACGCGCGTCCACGCCCCAGTCCCCATCGCTGAATGGCCCGGGAGAACCACGGCAGCAATGAACCACAGAGCTGCGGCACCAGCTGGCCCCTAAGCGCATGCTTAGCGTCTTTGTTTAATCCCTTCCTTTATAAAATGGGAAGCTGCTTACCTTTCATCAGTCTTGACAACGAAAAATTTTTACTAGGCCCCTGCAATCCCAAAGGCTGGCATCCCCTCACTAAGACCCCCCATCCCACCATTTCCAGGTGGGAAGGTGGACGAGATCTTACCAGGCACGGCCCCACTGGCCTTGAGTCGCGGTCCCGCCATTGGCCACGCTGCCTGGACTCTTGGTTTTGGGAGCGTTGGGCTGGTATTTCGCAGCCATCGGGCCCTGAGGGAAGGAGAGACACCCTGCTCAGGCAGTCCCAGGAAGAACGGACGCCACATCCACCGCGGCTCAGGGGCCCTGCTGGGCTGGCCTCCGTCGCTCACCTTCTCTCGACCTTGTCCCGCGCAGCAGATTCCTGGCAGGGGAGAGCCCACCACCCCGAGACCCTCTCCTGGAACCCGTGACAACTTCCCACCTGCCTTCCTGCGTCTGCTCCTGCTCGTCTCAATCCTCCTCCCAATGGCGGCCGAACTGCCCTTCTCGCCGCGTGGACCGGGCCATAGCGGCTCAGAGCCCTCTCCGGGTCTGCCCCCGCCTCCCCTCCGTGTTCTCCCCTCGTACCCTCTGCTCCAGGCACAGAACGATCTTTACCGAAACTGAATATGGCTCATCGTGTTCGTGACACCCACGACTCCTCGGCTGAGAACACGCTTTGCAGGCGCCCCCGTTTCGGTCTCATGGAAGCGATCTCGCCTCAACATGACGGTTCATGTTTCTGTTATTATGTGTCCTCTTTATTAGCAGCTATGGTTTCCGTGCACTCTTTCTCAGGATGCTCTAACAGAGCTGCCATGCACATCGACAATTTTCCCACGCGTTCTAACACAACCAGACGCGTCGGCTCCACTCTGCCTCCCCCTCAGCGACCCTTGTCCCAAGGATCGGGCCGGCCAGCCAGTCGACACAGCTCGCAGCCCAGGCGCCCTGCCAAGGCGCCCTACCTGCTACTTTACTTTCTTAATAACTCTTCTCACCATTTCCTTTATTACAAGTATCTCCTTTATTTCAGTGCACATCTGTCTGTCTGTCTGTCTGTCTGTGCCACTAGGATATAAGCTCCCCGAGGCCTGGAATCATGGGTCTTGGTCATCACTCTACTGCCAGGGCCTGGAGTGTCCGGTACATACAGGTGGTCAGCAAATGACCACTCTACAAGAAAAGGAGGAGGAACTGCACTTGTCTGTGTATCTACACTGCTCTAAACGGCTATAATATCGGGGAGCAGTGACACCCCCACTCCCGGAGCAAGTTCATAATTGTGAAGGTTCAAAATATCAGGGATGAAAAGGCGACAATCATAAAAACTTTCAGAGAAAACGCAGGATTAAGAATCATGCTAACA
>NW_017731578.1:2377312-2386996 GCF_001890085.2 Hipposideros armiger
ATGATGGTGCCAACTTGGGCCAGTGAAGCAGCGTCCTCCACAACTAGACTGAAGAACAAAACAACAGCAACTTGTCTGTTCCCCTTCCCCTAATTCCCTAGCACTGTTCCCATCCCCCCAATTCCCCAATAAAAATGTTTAAAAAAAAAAATCTAAAAGAATCATGCTAACAGCCAGTTGGGCTGTGGAAGACAATGATGGAAAACTTTAAAAATTCTAAAGGAAACTTTGTTCAACTTAGAATTCTATTCCCAGGTTAGCCGCTAAGTCAGGAGACACAGGAGATGAGAAAGCTGGTAACGCCCAACGAAAGGATAAAAGCCAGGACGACACTGCAGTGGAAGGGACAGTCCACATGGGACGAGAATCACTATAGGGAGAGGGGGATGGAAATGATACACTTTGTTGTGAAGAAAAAAGATACCAAAACTGACCCAGTCAGCACCCCACCCGCCCCGATCCTGTTTCCACACCAAGCTGTGTCCATTTCGGGAGCCGACACAGGCGCGTGCCACAGAGGAAGGGACAGCAGAGGGCCTGGCACCCAAGGGACGGATAGTGCTGTGGAGACAATGCCTACGCCAACATCATCCCCGATTACCTACCCAGCTGCGAGATTGCAAAAGGCCAGGGAATGAACAGCCTCAGAGCTAAGCGTGGAAAAGCCAAACAGAGAACGCCGCCAAAAGGGAAAAGTGTGCCTCCGAGGGGTTAAAATGACACCACACACACATGCTGCGCTTATTACAGCGCTCCTTCACCTCTGTCACAAGCACTGAATTTTGTAATGTACGCGTAATGTCCTCGGCAATGACGGCTGGGATTAGGGGAGACGGAGGCGTGCTGGGTGAATTCCATTGTTTTTCCTAAGATTCACAGACAGGTGCTGATGCTGAGAGCGGAGGCCGCAGCTGCCTTTGCTTTTCCGAGGCGGAAGGGTTGCCCACGAACCACAGTGCTTACCTCCCACCTCTCGGCAAGGGCTCTGACAGCAGCACGGAGGTCCCGCTTCTTGAACTGGTCCCTTTAAAATCTCTAGGCTCTTACGATCCAAAGGCGCGCTTGGTCCTTCTCAGCCTGTTGAGCAATGGCCTGCAGGGGGACACCAACATATGAAGGACACTCAGGGAGCTGGCATTTCAGGATGGAAGGCAGGTAAGGACCCAAATGATATTTACGCAAGGCCCCACTGTGGGAACCAAAGGCGAGGTACACTCTCGGCGTTCAGGGGTTCAAAAGCAGACGAGGACCCATGGAGGGGGCATCGCCCAGGAGGCATCCTGACCACACAGCCCCTTTGCCCGGCACACACGGGGTCTGGCGCAGTAAGTGCTCAGTAACAACGGGTGGGACTGGGTGGAGGGTCAGGGACGTGCCGCCTGGGCCTTGCGCTCTCCCAGTCAGACGCAGGCCTGAGGACCAGCATCGAACGTGCGGCGTGTTCTCCGCAGACTCGCTCTGACACATTTCTAGAAGCTTGCTTGTGCCCTCAGCCCGGATCTGGGCCCCCAGGGCGCGCTCACGCCCGTCAGCACGTGCTGAGAACACGCGCGGCAGTGGCAGTCTGCACTCAGAGCCCGGCTCTCTGTACTCGCTGTGTGACCGGGAATGCTGTGTGCCCTCCAGGACCCGTCAGTAATAAACCTTGTCCTCAAAGTTCCTGTATGGTTTGTGCTGAGGTATGTCCTGTGATCATAAGGACTATGAGAGCCGGCCCGGCCCCAGCACTGCCCGGTGGGCGAGTGTCCCAGGCCCCCCATCACCACCCACAGCAGGCTGGGACCAACAAAATGGGTGCCTTAAGCCCCGTGCCAGCTTCCTGGCACCCTGAGGGCTTAGTAATTTGGGAGGCATGAGAGACTCAGGACCACAGCAGGGAGGGCTGGGGGAAGGCCCAGGGGGCCCAACGGTCACCATCAAGGCCGCCAGTTCCTGTTGTTTACACTTGCTAAGCCTCAGTTTCCCCATCTGCAAAGGAAATGGAGTCATGGTGCCCACTGCTGGGAGCCCTCCCCAAGCCTCCCCAGAGTTCACCTAAGGGTGGGTCCACTGTCACCAGTACTGCCGTCGGGACCACGCAGGCCACAGGAAGGCTCAGCTGGGCTCACGCAGGGCAGCGGTGTGAGGTTCAGGTGGGCAGAGCCCCGAGGTCTGAGGGGGATGCACCCACAGTGCCCGAACCCACAGTGTCTGGTTACCCACTGCGTACTAATCCCCCCTCGACTTGTGGCTTAAAGTCTTTCTAGCCTCTCTCACTGTTTGTGTGGGTCAGGAATTTGGGGAGGCCCTGGCTCGGTGGCTACGGCGTGGGGGTGTGCTGGAGCGCCAGCTCTTTGCGTGATCTCCCGGGTGGCCGTCAGGGGAGGAGCCGGTGGGGTTCCAGCAAACAAGGCGGAAGGTGCCCCGCCTTTCCTAACCATGCCTGGGAAGGCAAGTGTCATCTACCACTCCCAGCAATTCTGCTGGTTACAGTCACAAGCCCCCGCCCTTCAAGGAGTGGCAGGAAAGTACAACAGGAGGTACTGCTGAGGATGTCACTGGATGACACAATCCACCGCAGGTAAGGCAGTTACAGGGCTACAGGGTGCCTCCCATGATCCAGCCGCACACCAGCTCACTGAATTCCCACACCGGCCCTGGAGAGCGGGACGTTAGCAAACCCGTCTTACAGGCGACGAGGTTGAGGCCAGCAAGGTGGAGCGCGTTGTGTTCCCCTCACACAGACCTAGTGGGATGGAGCTGGGCCCACAGCAGCCCCACCGCCCGAGACACACTTGGGAGGCTGTGCAGTAAAATTCAGACTAACGAACGGAAATGATGGTGATGCTAACTGTTCTGAGGGCCGCCCCAGGTACCACTGTAATATACACCCAGGACCACATTGTTGGATCATTACCAAACAGCCGGGGGTCTGTTCTGGCAACGTGTTAAGTCAAAGGAGGGGGGAGACTGAAAAATACCGACATGCCCCGAACTGGACCTCAGATGAACACGAATGATAAAATTCAGAATCAGCGAGGAGGTGACAGGTCTCTCCGGGTGTGAGGACCGTTCTGGGGGCCAGTCGGCCCAGCATCTCCTGAGGGAATTTGTCTGGGGCCCTATACAGCTGGCTGTCAACACGCGGAGGTCAGCACTTGCACTGGAGTTTCCTGCATATATTTGCGAAATACTGGCAACAGCTAAATAACCATCAGTAAGACCAGATAAATAACGACACACCCATACAGTGGAATACTCAGCCATTTTTTAAAAAACTGAAATCGACAGGGAAAAAAGTTCCCTGACGTGTCAAAGCACAGGGACAAGTTACAAGACAGTCCATCATTAGAAAGACTATTTAGAAAGCTAAGCAGCAAAACCTTACACTGAAAATACGGGTGGGTTTTTTTCCTTCTTTTCCCCAGATACGTGCTTGTATAATAAAATAATTAAACAACAACAAAGAGTTTTTTAACAGCTCTTGGCATCATAAGATCCACAATTCTGGGAACACTTGTGGCTCTAACGGGGTCAGGGAGATGAGCATCTGGGGTGATTCTTGGGTTTCCCTGCAGCTTTCTACATCCGAGCACCCCCTCCGGCCCTCTGAGGCTGTCACTCCCACGGGCAATTCACAAGCCTCACTTGCCAAATGCAGGGGCTGCCACCTTTGAGCTCTCGGTGCTAGAGAGCTCTGGCCTGGCTGACCTCGGCCAGCTTGGGGTCCAGGCTGGGGCAGTTTCTGAGGCCTCCAGAAAAAGGGCGTGTACAGTCGGTGGAAGGAAATCCCCAGAGACGCTGACCTCTCCTTCTAGAGCAGCGGTTCTCAACCTTCCTAATGCCGCGACCCCTTAATACAGTTCCTCATGTTCTGGTGACCCCCGACCATAAAATTATTTTCATGGCTACTCTATAACTGTCATTTTGCTACTGTTATGAACCGTCATGTAAATATCTTTTTGTTTTCTGATGGTCTTAGGCGACCCCTGTGAAAGGGTCGTTCGACCCCCAAAGGGGTCGCGCCCCACACGCTGAGAACCGCTGTTCTAGAGGGTAAACTGCAGCTCTGACAGCAGCCGTAGGGGTCTGCTTTGTGAAAGATGCACCATCTACGCTCACTGTAACCCAAGTCTAAAAGTCAAGCGTCCAAGTCCCTCCCCTTTCCCCGCCAATCCATCCCCAGGAGCCAGTCACGTCCGTGGGTCTTCTTCCAGATTGTTCCATGAGTTGTTACACAATACACACCCACACGCACTCCTTGTTCCCCAAGAATTGGTTCGTATCTAGACGCGTCTGCAAGTTGTCCTACCTTGGTATGCAGCTTCCTCTGCTCTAGACCTACTATATAAACCTGTCCCTTTTTTTTGGCTGCAAGTTACGGAAGAGGATTGTGTTAGAAGTAATCCAAGATTTAATGGTACGTGGACGTCCCTGAGTTGTCCCTGCAAAGTGTCCTGGTTTGTCGGTGGGAAAAGTGTCCTACAAGAGGAAGGACTCCACCCGCTAGGTCTGCCCCCTCCTGGGGGCCTTCAAACACCTGGCCTCTCCAGCTCCCTCACACCAGCCATCCACATACTGGACAGAATAAACAGGACACTTCAAAAGTCTACTGAAAGGAGATTTGCCAGATTGTGCTCAGAAACATCGGGTCATTTTTTGCTTCACCAAGATTGGACAAAAGGGTCCTTTTCACTAGAGGTTACCCTTAAATCTGGACTCCCAATGTGGCATGCTGTGGGCCTGGCTCCTGTTCCTTTACCTAAGTAGCTTTAAGAACTCAGGAGGGCACAAGGAGGGTGCCCCGCCCTATGCCCAGGGCGCTGGGTGCCAAGTGCATCTGCGGGCAGACTACCCAGCTCCCTCCTCAGCTCTAGGGAGAAAGTCAGGTGAGAAGCACAAACTTTCAGGCAAAAGAAGCCATGCAGTCGGCGAGGAATTCTTGCTCTCCAGTCACCTCAAACCATCAGTGTGGGGGTTTGGGGGGTGCAAATGTCCAGGATGGTGTTCTGCCCACACTCCCACGCCCCTAAAGGCATTACAGATGGAGCCGTTGCCCCAAAACAAAGCAGTGTCGCCAGGGTTGTAGGTTTGAGCATGGACTCTGCCACCCTCTAAGTACGTGACTCTACAGGTCACTTCGTCTCTCGGGAGCCTCAGTCTCATCTGTCAAATGGAGGTGATGCCTAACAAGTAGGTTGTTCTGAGAATTAAGGTTAAAGCACGAAGCACAGTGCCCGATACACAGGAAACGCCCAGTAAATGACAGGTCTCAGAAACTACGTTCAATAAAAATGCTCTTCATTTCGAGCTTTCTCCTTGCCTTTCTTTACCTTTTGTCAGAAATCTTACCAGAGCAATTCCTGTCCTTAAAAACCTTTGCAATAATATAAGGCCGGACAATTAAGTTCACGAACTCATCCTAGAAAAAGTGCTGCCTACCTCATTGCTGAATGTCACTACGGTCACCTTCGAAGTCCTCCCCTTGGGAAGCTATGCACCCACGCCAGCACCTAGTCCACCCTTCAAAGCAATTTTGGAACTCTTTTTCTGGAACGGCCATTAGAGCTATTGTCATATTACCCTTGATGTCCCGAATGTCATCAAAATGTCTTCCTTTCAATATTTCCTTTATCTTCAGGTAAAGAAATAAGTCACCGGGGGCCAGTTCAGGTGAGTAGGGAGCGAGTTCCAATACAGTTACTTGTTTACTGGCTAAAAACTCCCTCACAGACAGTGCCGTGTGAGCTGGTGCATTGTGGGGATGCAAGAGCCGTGAATTCTTGGCAAAAAGTTCAGGTCGTCTGAGTTTTTCACGCAGCCTTTTCAGCACTTCCAAATAGTAAGCTTGGTGAACTGTTTGTCCAGTTGGTACAAATTCATAATGAATAATCCCTCTGATGTCAAAAAAGGTTACCCACATTGTTGCAACAAGCTCTCGAACTTAACTGTCAGACCTGGCATGTCCAGGAAAGAGGCAATATCATTATTTTAGGAGCTGGAAAGTGGGAATGGCTGGAAAAGGAGAGAGGGCCTGTGGGGCCTTTTGTGGCCTCCTGCACAATTCCTGTGCATCAACCTGACCCACCTCGTCCCCTACCCTCCCCCCCCCAAAAAAAATTCATTTCTAGTAAAGCAGTTCAGGTTCGGCTTCTACCTAATTCCAGCTGCTGCTCACTTGTTTCGTCAAACAGAAAACTGGATCCGCTCGCATGGGGCACCCGGGGAAGGAGTGGGCCTACCGGGCCCACGCAGCACTGACCCGGCTCCGCCCCTCCACGGCTGCCCCATTGAGCTCCCGAACACCGTGACAGAACGTCCCCAAGGAACCGTCTCGGGGTAGGCCAACCGGCGACCCTACACCTCCAGCCTCTCCTCACCTGAACACATGCCACCCCTCCTCACCTGAGCGCGCCTCCAAAGCAACGGCCCCAATCTCACCTACGCGACGCAACCTGTGCCCACCTGAGCACACATCGCCTCCTCACCTGCTGCGCACGCGCCCTGACCTGCGCGCCCAGCCACCTGCGCGTCCGGCACCTGCAAACACCGCTCGCTCGCTCACCTCCCCGACCAGCTTTGAAGCCGCCCGGACCCGCGCGGTGTAACCCAATCGTAGTCCCGCCCCCACGCTGACGTATTGCGGTGGACGACCAATCCGAGGCGGGCCCTGCGCAGCTGGCGTCCCTGCGCCCCGCGATTGGCCGCAGCGCCTCGTCCTATCCCCTGAGCTGACTCCGGGCCACCTCGCGCGCCACTCTGCTGCGGCGGGGCGCGAGATTGACGGCCGAGGGGCCGCCCAGAGGGTGGCCTGCTCAGCGTGGGCGGGGAACCAGGCCTACTTCCGAGCCGCAGGGGCGCTGCGGGGGTGGCCAAGAGAGCCTGCGCGAGGCTCCGCCCCTCGTCAACTGGGAGGTTGTGGGCGAGCTGGTTGCCCCATGCCTCCGTTTTCTCTTCTGCCAGTGGTGCTTCAAAGGCACGCAGCAAACACAGAGTATCTGGTGCCCAGGTGCTGGGCCCACAGCAACCCAACAAGCGGATAAAATCCCTGCTCCGGGCTCACGTTGGGGGGCGGGGAGAAGGGGCGTAATAACCAATCAACAAGCAGGTATGGAGGGCGTCAGAGGGTGGTATTGAGAAGATTAAAGCAGGGTGAGAGATTGTGTAAGTAGCAAGTTTTATTTAGGGGTGTCAGGCAGGGCTCTCTGCTAGGAGGCCATCACAGGTCGGTTCCCCAGGAAGGGACCTGGAGATGGGAGTTTAGGACAGGGATCACACGTGTGCAGAGATGGGAGAGGAGGAAGCAGCAGGGTTGGACAGGGAGAAGCTGGGGGGCAGTGCCCCTGGGCTTCGGCCTACCGCGTGCGGAAGCTCTGGTGATAAGCGAGCCCCTCAGAGTTGTCCCGTGGGCCCTCCTGCCTCCATCAGTCATTAGACATGGGCCACCCTTGCAAGGACATGACCTTGGGCCCGACAACTGCACAACCCAGGCAGCCCCTGGAGGGGTGGGCAACTGAATGAAAGTGTCTGTAGACCCACCCTACTCTCTGCATCTGAGGCAGCGGGGTTACTAGCGGAGGAATCTGGTTGGCACATTTCTGTGTACCTCACAGAGACATTTATTTTTTCCTGCAGTTTTTTATTGTGAAAAATGTCAAATATACAAACCAGTTGAATATATAGTCAAGTGACATTCATACACCTAGATTCAGCAGCTGAATGTCCACTTTTCTCTCCCTTGATCTGTGTGTGTATGTGTATACTCCCCATTTCCCCCCTGAACCATTAATTAGCGATAAGTGATACCGCCCACCTAAATACTTCAGTATCTATCTCCTAAAAACAAGGACATGCTCCTATGTTACTAAACTAAAATGACCACATTCTGGAAATCTCACGCCAATTCAATGCTATTATCTAATATATTGTCCATATTAGTGTCCCCAGTTGTCCCAGTAATGCCCTTTCTAGCTCTTTTTTAAAACCCAGGACCTAACTGGGAAGCCACACGACGCATTTCGTTGCCATGACTCCCTAGCCTTCCTCCCAGATCTCTGACCCCGCCTTGAGATCTCGTTTTATTGTTTTTGTTCTTCCTGACATGACAGTTTTGCAAAGTCAAGGCTAACTTTCCTCAGCGTCTCTCTCCATGGGGTTGGGGCTGTTTTCCTCACCCTTGCGCTTAGGTTGTGCATGTTGGGGCAGGACCATATGCTACATAGATGATGTCGTGTCTTCCTGCGTGTTCCAGGTGGTTTCTGCCAGAAGCCTTCCGTTTTCCAAACCTCATGATTAATAAGTAACCTGTAGAGTGAGACTTTGAGACCCTGTGTAAACACACGCTGTTCCCAAACAACCTTTCGCATTGAATGATGACTCTTGCCTGAATCACTGTCTTCTTGGTGCAAAAGGGTGGTTTTCTAATTTTATCATTCCTTCAAAATCTGTAAGTTGACATTTTTCTGTAAAGAATTTCCCTCTTCTATGTAACTTAGGTTTTTGTCAGTGTGGACTAATAGATTTTTTTGCTTATTGAGTTATGATCCTGTACTGTCATTAACTTTAAAAAAAACATCACTACCTTTTGGATACTCAAATTGTCCCAGTTTTGGCCGGTGGGAGCCCCTTCAAACTGACTCCTTTTTTCAAATAACATGTCCTCACTCCCTCTTTCCTAGAGCACTTCTTTATTTTCTGCTGCCACCAGATTTTTGAGGAGTCTCCCCTTCCAAGCCCCAGGCCTAGAGTCATCCATTGTTGACAGGAGACATTGGAACAGAGATCTGGGAGAACCCAGGGATTTCTGGGAATGGAAACGTCCCCCACAGAGTTGACATAAGGATTAAATGATCAGATAAACATTCTTGTGCTTTTCTGGGGGTTCCCGATTGTCTGTCGTGAACAAGCATTACTTTATAAACAGGAAAAAAAGCTATTTAAAATGTGGAAACATGTATATGTACCTGTATATGTACAGAGGTAGCAATGCAAATCAGGAGAAAAGGATGGACTATTCAATGATGGTGAGCCCGTTCTTACATGGAAAAAAGTCGGATTCCTACCTAAGTGGACTAAAGAGTGAAATATGAAAAGAACAGCTGAAAAACTGCAGGTAGTGAATAAGTACAAACGCTTCGGAGAAGGAATTTGGCAATGTTTAGTAAAGTTGAACACGTGCATGTCACTATTTCGGCAAGCTGCGAGTAGGCGTGTAGACCCGGGAGAAACTGTCAACGACAGCTATAAACTCTAGGTGGCCCCAACGGAGACGCCTGTAGAAATGGGATTAGCGGCACTGCGTGTGTGTGTGCAAGCCCCTGTGTGTGTTAGCGGAACACTAATAACTTCAATGCCATCCGTTATTGAGCGGAGAAATTGCGTTTTATTCCTACAGTGTGGAGTGCCACCCTGCAGAAAAATCGTAAAAAGAATGTGTCTGATATTACAGGGGAAAATATCAAGTTGCAGAAGCACATTAAGGTGCACTTTTTAGGGAAACGTGGAATAAAATAGAGAGTGAGGGCAGCCTGCCCTTAAATCTGCGCTCCGGACCTGGCAACTAGCCAATCGGCCAGCGTTAGCGTTGGGGCAGCGCCGGTGAAGCCGGCAGGGGTGGGGCTATCGGCGTTGATAGGCGGCTGGCGGACCCCTCGCTGCGCAGGCGCGGCCTGAGCTCCGCGGGCGGGGCGGGGCGGGGCGGGGCGG
>NW_017731578.1:2392096-2397510 GCF_001890085.2 Hipposideros armiger
GGTGTAGTTCCCTAGGTGTGGATAGGTATGGTTTAACTTTCATAGGTGTAGATATGTACGGTGTAGTTCCACGGGTACAGGTCATGCCACTCTCAGCCCCGAGTGCCCGTGCTCTCACCCTGGGCCGGGCGCAGCCACCCAGCCTCTCCAGCTGTGGCCCCTCTCCTGCAGAGGGGGATGATGCCATGTGGATAAGGTGAGACGTTAAGCACGGCATCTACACTGAGAGCTCCCAGGCAAGGTGTGAACGGGTCCCCCCTTAGCGCTGAGCCCAGCTCTGTGGGCCCAGCAGTGCACGGCCCGTTGCCACTGCCCTGCAGCCTGCATTCGGGAAGGTCCTACCTGCCTCTTCTGGCTTCCAGCTCCCATGGGAAGAGGTGCTCTGAAGGAGAATTGGGAAGGCACAGGGCTGTGCACGAGGCCAGTAGGGGACGGAGAGGTGACACGGCAGCCGGACATGAGCCCCAGGAGGGAGGGGCCACGGGAAGGTCTGAGAACATCCCAGGAAGCGAGGAGGAGCCCCCAGCGGGCTTGACTCCATACTCCACGTAGGAGACTCTCCCGCTGTAGAGCCAGAAGCTTTCTGCTCGTGTTTCACTTGGATCTGAGAGGCCGCAGGGCAGACTTCGGATTCCCTTAAAGGACCCGAGGACGCTTCACATTAAACGAGCAACTGCTGTTTGCAGACAGGCGTGTACATCCCCTTTCTCTGCAGGCCCGTGATGCACCGAAACGTCCGCTACAACTGCAGGGTGATATTTCTCAACAGGTAGGTGGCCGCCGGGATGGCAGCGACCCGCGCGCTCTCCCAGGCTCTGGGGCTGCGGGCACTCGTGCTGGTGCCCCGTGACATGGTCCCTGACAGGCTTCCAGAAATACCCAGCCCTTCATGAGGGCCGGGGCACCAAGCAGACGATGCATGGGACACTGCTTCTCCAGGTCCCTGCCACCACTAACATGGGCATCTTGCGGTTTAGAAAGAGAGAGAGCTCAGGGTGCGGTTTGTGGACACACGGTGGGGCTGCTGGGAGGTCAGTCGAGGGGACATGGGCTTGTAATGTGCCCCTCGCAGACCTGCGGGGTACATACCTTCAAGGTCTCAGCTACCCGATCATCATCCACTGTCAGGCCCCGCGGGCTCCCCTCACTACTGGGCATGTCCATCTCAGGGATGCTTTTGCTCCCCGGCCTGTAGGAAGGTCCTGCTCATCAGACCCAAGATGGCCTTGGCCAACGAAGGAAACTACCACGAGCTGCGCTGGTTCACGCCGTGGTCCAGGAGCCGGTGAGTCCTGGTCCTCGACGCGCGGTGTGTCACTGCTCCTCGTGTTTATTACGCATCTTCGCCGCCCACAGCTTTGGTCCAGGTTGTGAGGGAGACGCACAGAACTCGGGTTCACATTTGTAAGGAATGTGCGTGTATTGCCATCTCGTGAGTTCCTGCCCTGGATGGTCGGGCTTANGTTCGGCGGCGTCCTACCCAGGCGATTGTGGCCAGGATGGGCCGGAAGGTGACTGTAGCCACCTGCGCGCTCAACCAGTGGGCCCTGGACTTTGAGGGCAATTTGCAAAGGATTTTGAAGGGGGGGTCAGGGGAGGAGCAAAGGTCCCCTTCTGGCCGGCCTGGCTTGCTCTTGGCGCACGCACGGCTTTGCCCTGGAGAAACTCGCAGTCGTGGGCATGGGGAACAGATAAGATAACAGGTAATGACCACGCCCGTGTAAGTGCCCGGGTCCTCCACTTGAGTGGTGGCAAGGGGAGGTTTACGTGCCTGGGGACACGTGGTGTGCAGCACGGTAAGAGAAGCCTGGCTGCAGAGCTGGAGGTGGGAAGGTTGGGGGTCCCAGCCCTCGAATAGCCCTGGGGTCCCGTGTGTCATATCTAGAGCTGAGCTGCCCATCCTCGGAGGTGTTCATGGGGAGAAGGTGGCCGACCACTGGCGAGGATGCTGTGAAGTGTTCTACAGTGGGTGGTCTCTGGCGCCCCAGGACCCTCCTGGGGGGTGGACTTTGGGAGAAGTGGCCCAATGAGTGAAGTGGAATAAGGTGTCCCCGTGAGCTTAGGGACCAGCGTGTGCTGGGAGTCGTCACATAGAGTCATCTCTGGCGCTGGCTCACCTTTGAGAGTGAAAGTTTGCAGCTCCTCCCTACACCTAATGTGACGCTCCCCAGCCAGCCCTGCGGTGTAGGGCTGTCTTGTACTCAGAAGCTTACTACAAGAAGCTTGCCAGGAGCAGTAAAAACAGAACGATTCAAGTGAGGACATCTTATCAGCCAGGTGCCTTGGACCTTCATCCTTTTTATTTTTTTCAACATCAACCCGCTTTCACCTCATCAGTGCTCTGAGTAGAGCTAGTTGGGGGGAAGAGGACATTGTCCGGTGGCCCGAGCTGTCGCCTCTCAGCCCCAGACTGCACTTGGGAGCTGCTGCCCAAACCCAGGGGTTCATGGTGCTTGCCGCTCGTCTGGTGCCTCCAAGTCCTGCTTCCTGCACAGTCTGCACCTGCTTGTTAATCAGCTACCAGGGTGTGACCTCCTCCTCCTCCTCCGTGGTGCTCAGGGCGGGCCCTGCCCGTTTGTTATTCCCTGCAGGTGTAATCGTGATCTGGGAGACCCACGCTTGGCTGCACGGGGCAAAGAGGTCCTGGAGCGCTGCTGTTTGTTGTTTGGTTTTTTTTTTTTTATCATACCTACCACTGCAGGGTGTTTTACCTGCATGAACAAGTCGTAGGTGCTGAAATTGCCTCCCTCTCTCTCTCTGTACATGTAGGCATTGAAATTGCCAAACAGAAGGGGGCGAGATACAGGCTTGGACCAGAACTGGAAATATGGTGAGAGCAGAACTCGCAAAGACCCCAGAGTGGGTAGGTGGAGGTGTGTGTCGGCTCCCTGCAGCCGGAAGGGCAAGGAAGGAGGGGTCCCCCCAGGGAGGAGACCACGAGAAGCCCGCAGCCCGCGAGGGGTCTGCCCAGCGCCCGGCACAGGAGCAGGCCCGGCAAGGCTGGGGCATCCTGGCGTCCTGTGTCAGGCCAGTAGAGGAGCTGAGTTTTCCAGGCCGGGCTGTTTCTGTTGAATCATCGCCCGTCCCAGGTCACCATTTTCATATTTGGCCATAAACAGCTTCCGGTGGGTGGTGTCAGCACCTGCCTGTAAGCGAGCGGAGTGGTCACCTCTGCGCTGTCTTCTTGCGGTAATCAGGAGTGCTGATCCCTTGATTTTCCTCTTGTCCCTTGTTCAAAAACAATCAATTCGTTGCCACACTAGGTCTCTTACAACCTATGGTTTTTTTCTGACTGGATGCCAGCTGTCTTCTTCCCTCATTTTCCATTTGTCCCTGGGCTCAGGCCCACTGGTGTCCTCGCAAGTCCCTGCCCAGGCCCCTGCCTGCATGCCTCTGTCTCTGGACTCAGTGTAAGCAGACCCTGCCTTCTCTCGGGCGTTTCTGTTTTAGTCCTCGAGGCAGCTTTCTCCGTCCTTTCCAGTTCATTTTCTTCCTTCGGTTGATTTCTCTCCTTAGATCCTGACTTCAGCAGGGGCTGTGTCTCCTGTAATATCCAGGAGCGTTTACATCCTCATTTAGTTTGTCTTTCAGGAGGTCCCTCCCCTGACTGCCAGGGCCTCGGGGCCCTGGGGCCCAAGGCCAGGGCCTTCTCGTGACTTCTCCTCCTGAGATCTGGCTTCATCTTTGTGTTTGGTCTGCCCCTTCCCCCTGGAGGGCTTGCAGTCAGCAGCCCAGTCCCACTCGCATGATTGCTATCCAGACATTTTGAGGTTAGGCCCTCACCCCTTTCTTCATCCTGTTCTTTTTTCTCACCCCTGCCCCCAAACCTGGACCAGTCATTTCAAAAGGGGGGCGTTTTAACTAAACGATCCCAGGATGGTGTATTTGTATCGAGCAGGGCTGAGGGCCCCGCTGAGCTGGGCTCCATATGGTTTTCAGCCTGCTGAGCAGGCGCTCATTTATCATTTCCAACAGTTTACAGAGAGGAAACTGAGGCAGGAGAGGAGCCAAGTCACCACCTCGAGGACAGCCTCTTCCTGTCCCTGCTGGTCAGTCCAGCTCCCACCCCAGAAGGGGTGCCTGGGAGAAAATGAGGGGCTGGCGCCCCTGGGGTGGGCTGCCTCATGGACCCCGGGGCCCTTTGAGCCAGTTTTGTAGACTTTCTACTCTTCCAGCTGTTGTCCAGCTGCAGGGATGAGAGGTCAGCTGATGGCTGGACACTGGGCACAGGCCATCTGGCATTGCATTGTTATTTGTCTGGGAGCTACCAGGGGGCGAGAACCCACAAGGCAGGAGTGTCTGCTGGCAAGGAAAGAGCACCGCAGGTCTCCCTCCCTCTCGGGGCGTCTCCTTGACCGCGTTTTCGTCTGAGAACCAGGGCTTTCTCTCTTCCCAGAGCTGGAAGCTGGCAGTAAAAGTGGCTAATGCCAGCTCGGGGGGTTTATGCTCGTGTGTGCAGTCTGCTCAGCATTGAGACATCACGTCCAGATTGCATAGTAGGAAGCAGAGCTTTCTGAAGATTTAAAGGTGTTTACAAAGTCTGTGCATTTCATTATTGGAACACCACACTCAGAAATTGCTCTCAGCCCAGCCTTCACATCCGCGGACGCTCTGAGGTTGCTGGAACGAAGTTCCACAAACTGGGTGGTTTGAAAATAGCAGAAATTGATTCTCTCACAGATCAGGAGGCCAGAGGTCCAAAATCAGGGTGCTGCAGGGCCGTGCCTCCTCCGAAGTCTCTCGGAAACCATCCTTCCTGCCCCTTCCGGCTTCCAGTTTCCAGTTCCTTGCCTTGTGGCTGCGTCACTCCAACCTCTGCCTTCCCTCCTCCGAGTCTCCTCCTCTGTCTTTTATGAGGACACATGTCACTGGATTTAAGACCCGCCCAGATAATCCAGAATCATCTCATCTCAGGATCCTTAATTTAATTACATCTATGAAGAGCCATTTCCCAAATAAGGTCAATTTCACCGGCTCTGCGGTTAGGACGCAGGCATAACTTTTGGGGGACACCGTTCAACCCGCTACCAGTATCTACAGCAAGCAGCTCAGGAGTAGCTGTGTGAATGGGATCTCGAGTGGTTGTGAGTGGGATCTCAAATGGTTACTAATACCCTCCCTCGCCTGAAGAGTGTTTTTCTGTGGGTCCAGCTTTGTTTCTTTTGCATTCCTTTCTTGTAGATCGATGTGATTTTGGCCACCTTAAAGGTTTAAAAAAATCCACGGGCAGACACTTTTTGACATGAGAGAGAATGTCTCTTAGCAACTTAACACCAGGAGAAAAGGGCAGGGGGGCCCAGTGCGCCTTAACTTCCAGTAAAATACAGCACAGTTTTAGCAGTGATTCTACCACTGGCTGTGCCCTAGCATCACCTGGGAAGCTTTCAAAGGCCCCAGGGCCTGGGTCTCACCCC
>NW_017731578.1:2406255-2413998 GCF_001890085.2 Hipposideros armiger
TTGTAGAGAATGGCGTCACTCTCACTTTTGTGTTTGGGAAGCTACAAAGAAGGAAGATGGCTGTCACTGCCAAGATGGCCGTGACTCCCAATTGTGCAAATCCAACAAAAAGTCACTTTAGGTTCTGCCAGGACATCCGTATGAGCGAGGGGGCCACTGCTAATGGCTCAGATATCCGCCCAGGGTGACAGTACTCCCCGCGTGGCATCCCCCGTCTTGTCTTTGGATCCAGCTGCCTTCAGCTCTTGTTTTTTGGGGGAACAAGTGTTGTAAATGCTAAGGGAAGGGCTTTGGACCGTCGACAACACTGGTTTTCCCCTCCCCCTGGACCCCCAGGAATCCACAGGTCCCCGGCCCCAGCTTTAGAAGGCGCGACTCATCGTGTGCAATTGGGCACACCTAGTAAAGCAGTCAAATTACACGCATGCGTATAAAAAACAAGTCACACTCTCTCTTTGAAACCCCTCCAGGAAGTTCTCACCGCCACATTGGACTTGGAGGATGTTAGAAGCTACAGGGCGGAGATTTCATCCCGAAACCTGGCAGTAAGTACGTTAGTGGACACTCCTGCCGGAGGCTGCTCAGGGACCTGGAACCCCCCCCCTTTTTTTTTATGGTTTTAACAATGGCTTTATTGAGATGTCAGTCCCATACCACACAGTTCGCTGGTTTCAGCACATGATTCGGTGGTCTTTGGTGTAGTTATGCATATACCATGCCGCCGTTATTACCATAAGCAGTGTTAGAACACTTCAGCACCCCGGAAAGAAGCCCTGTGCCCATCGGCTATCACTCCCCATCCCCCTGCCCCAGCCCCTGGCAACCACTGACCTACTTTCCGTCTATGGATGTGCCTGTTCGGGACGTTTCATGTAAAGGGAATCATACAACCTGTGGTCTTCCGTGTCTGGCCTCGTTCACCGAGCGCAGTGTCTTCAGGGCCCATCCGTGTTGTCGCGTGTGTCGGTGCGTCATTCCTTTTTATGGACAAATTACATTCCATTGACTGGACCATGTTCTGTGTGTTTATTCATCTGCTGCTGGACATTTGGGTTTTTTTTCAGAATTGCCTGGTTAATTATGCCGGTTGGAAAAACTGTCCAGGTTTTTGTGGGGACATAGATTCCCGTTTCTTTTGCTGGGTCATGTGGTAATTCTATGTCCTCATCTTTTGAGGAGCTGCCACACCTTCCCACTGCAGCGCCCCATCTTACATTCCCGGCAGTGACGTGCGTTCGAGGGTTCCATTTCTCCATCCGCTGCAACACTTGTGACCGTCCGTCTTTCTGAGTCCAGCCGTCCTGGTGGGCCAGAAGGGTCTCCCGCAGCGGGTTGGATGTGCATGTCCCAGTTGCTGACAGAGTCTTGCTCTTCAGTCCGTGTCAGGACCCTGTCTGTGAGGGTTTTGGTACAGAGAGGATGTCATTCTGTCGTGACTGTCCATCCGCAGGCCAGCAAGGTGAATCCCTACCCCCGTGTGAAGGTGGACTTCGCCCTCTCATGCCATGAGGACCTGCTGGAGCCGCTGTCTGAGCCTGTGGAGTGGAAGTACCACGGTGTTGGCGAGGAGATCAGGTGGGCGGCCTTTTCGGTACAGGAGGGACCCTGTGGGCCAACGCCTCCACCCTGCGCCACAGCCGTCTGCACTGCGCTGGGGGCCGCACGGAGCAGGCATGGTGGCTGGTTTTCAGAACCTGCCCAGGGCATCCGCTTGGTCAGGAGGCGGCCACGTGTTGTTGGGGTTGGGTGAGGACACTACACCCACACCACTGGGTGCCACGCCCAGCACCCCCATTTTCCGGAACTGAGACCTTGAGCCAAAGGCTCTGCTCTCTCCTTCTGTCTGTTTTTCCATTTTAAAAGGGGGCCAATGACTACCCCCCCCCTGCCAGGGCTCTTTGGAGACTTAAAATGTATTCACTGATGTGAAATTCTTAAAGCAGACACTGGTGCCTCGTGGGGGCCCGGCGCTGCTAGCAGGTCTCACTGCTTCCACCTCGGCACCTGCCCCCAGGTCAGCAGTTCCCAAACCTGACACTTCCCTTGTCCCCCCCAGCCTTGGACCTGCTTGCTGGCTCTGGGACTTTTTAAGACGCAGCCAACAGGTAAGACTTCAGCGTCTCACCAGCTAACTCTCTCCTTCTACTGGTTGGTCTGTGTTTGATCCCCTGGCAGGCAAGTGATGTTGGTTTTTAAATGGAAGTAACCAAAAGCATTTCTTCACTCTGACTCAGTCGGGAGCTGGGTGTCCACCAGCCAGGGGCCACCCGTGGAGTCCTGATGGGGGAGGGGNGGCCCTTGGGCTGAGGTCACCTCTGTTCCGGAGCCAGACTAGGTCACCTGTTCCGGTTCTGGTTCCTGAGAGAGGCTCTCCAGGGGCCTTCTGCACTGGCGGTCAGGGCTGGCACTGCCGAGACTTGGGGAGCACACTCCCAGCCTGGTCTGATCACCTCCCAAGTGACCTGGGAAGTTCTGAATATGAACTGCAGCAGTGAGCACATTTTAAAATCATGCCCCAGAGCACAGTGTCTGTGCGCGTGTGTCTGTGCACGTGTGTATATGTGTGTGTGCATGTCTGCACATGTGTATACAAGTGTGTGTCTGCACGTGTGTGCGCATGTGTATATCTGCACATGTGTGTGCACGTGTGCATATGTGTGTGCACGTGAACGGGTACATGTGTGTATATGGGCATGTGTGCATGTCTGTGCGCGTGTGTATACAAGTGTGTGTGTGTGTGTCTATATGTGTGTGCATGTCTGCACTTATGTATACAGGTGTGTGTCTGTGCGCATGTGTGTATGTGCATGTGTGAATATCTGCACATGTATGTGCACGTGTGTGCATGTACATGGCATGTGTGTGCATGTGCGTATATGTGTGCACGTGTATGTGTGTATGTGGGCGTGTGTGCACGTCTGTGCATGTCTGTGCACGTGTATATGTGCATGTGTGTGCACGTGTGTATGAGTGTGCGTGTCTGTGTGTGACCGTGCCAGCAGCAATCCTCTTACCGTGAGACACACTCCTTTTCATTTTTCCAGGACCCTATTGTACCCTAAAAAACTCCCAGCAGTGATCCACTAAACCGATGTGGGGCATAGTCTGCAGTTCGAGGGCTCCTGCTCGGTCTAGCTGGCGGAGGGGGGGCAACTGTATGAGTTGGCCCCGGGCAGCTGTGGATGAGAGGCACTGTCCCCACCCTCAGAGCTGCCACCACTGTGGTTTATGAATGTGACTCTCGGAGATGGACACACCTGCTCTCTGCTTTCGGTCCTGCCATGCAGGAGCTGGGTGACCTTTGTCAGGTTTCTGGGACTTCGGAAGCCTGAGGTCATTTCTAATGCAGGGATGGGACTACTTCCTAGTAACCCCGCCAAGTACACCGATGACATGGGAAAAGTGCCTAGCGCCGTATCTAGCTTAGAGTAACCCTGGATAAATGAGAGCTGTCACAACGACAGCCGTGATGGCATTTGTGCCGGTTTCTCTCGGCCACAGTAAGTTCCGAGGCAGCTCAGAGCACAGGTCCTAGCTGAGGAAGGTGTGAGTGGAGGACCGCTAGGGTCAGGAGGGAGATGCCAGGGCTGCCGGCCACCTGGGCGGGGAGTGTTCCAAGCGGAGGAAGGACGCATTCAGGGCTTGAAGCAAAACGGCGCCTTCACGAAACC
Organism: Hipposideros armiger; assembly: GCF_001890085.2. Taxonomy (NCBI): domain Eukaryota; kingdom Metazoa; phylum Chordata; class Mammalia; order Chiroptera; family Hipposideridae; genus Hipposideros; species Hipposideros armiger. The sequence goes on from NW_017731578.1 coordinate 2,409,927, forward strand.
TTTCTGAGTGACGTCTGGGGGTCTCATGGGCTCTTGTCTCCCGACTGCAGGAAACTGTGCCCTTTGGGGACGCAGTGCTGGCCACACAGGACACCTGCCTCGGGAGTGAGATCTGCGAGGAGCTCTGGACGCCCCACAGGTCCGCCCGCCCCTCCGGGCCTCTCAGGAGGTCTGGGACTTGCAAACNCTCGGCCTCCGGGTTCGGTCACAGCTCAGTGTTCACAGGAGTCACACCTGAGCAAGTTCACGGCCGAGCTGCAGGTTGTGTTCAGTCAACCGTGTACCCCCATTCCTCCTCCATGTGTCACCCAGCGGTCATGTCCCCAGCACCTTCCCCCTCTGCTGTCTGGACACTCACCCAGCGCCCTTCCCGTCAGGCGGAGGGTCAGTCCTGCCCTCCCGCCCCAGGCTGCCCCATGTTCCCCAGGCCTGCTGCACAGCCGTCACCCCCGTCTGTCACTTCTCTCGGGGACCTCTCTTTTCTCTCCCCCGGGTTTGATCAGCCCCTGCACCTACTGCTCTTCTCTTGTCACTTGCTTATTCACTGGGACACAGCTTTCCGTAGCTTCCTACGATTCTGATGCCACCAAGCAATTAACAGCTCTGAGATTAGCGTCAGACCTCACAGGGTAAGGGCTCGGTCCTATAAGATCCCCCCGCCCCCCCACAAGACGTCAGACACCAATGCCGAGTCCGGTTGTCACCTGTGCTTCTGACTGACCAGCTACATGTTGACGCCCTCCTTGGGTTCAATTAACTTACCACAGCGCCTCACAGAACTCAGAAACTGTTACTTGCCGGGTCACCAGTGGATTGTAAAAGGATAGAACTCAGGGAGAGCCCAATGGGCGAGGCACACAAGGCGAGGTGTGGGGGTGGGGCCGAGCTTCCCTGCCCCCTCCAGGTGCTCACCAACCCGGAAGCCCTCCAAACCCCGTCCTTTCGGGGTTTTATGGAGCCTTCCTTCCATAGGCACGACTGATTATCAAATCATTGGCCCAGAACAACTCCGGAAAGATCAAACATTTACATATGAAAGGTCCAAGTGCCAATGTTTTAGAAGATACTATCGGAGACTATCTTGGTAACCTTGGCACAGGAAAGACATGTAAACAAGACGCTGAAAGCGAAAGCGCAACCCATAAAGTAAAATTCAACCTTCAGAACGTGGCATCAGGAGACACCTTCATGAGGGGGCCCGCGGCGCTGGGCGCACTCACACAGGGAAAGCGTTTGCTGCTCCTACGGAGCAGGTGTGTCTGTTTCCCCCACTAACGTGTAATGGACGTGGGAGAGAGGGATGGGGAACCGCAGGGCCCCAGAGCTGGGCAGCTGGGCGACCCGAGACTGAACCCTGGCTCTGCCCCTTCTCAGCTGAGGAGCTTTGGGCCAACAAAGCCACCCAACCTTGCTGTGCTTTAGGGATAATTACAGCCTCCGTCCCGTGGGGCTGAGGCTGTGTCCCCCCATGTGTGTGGAGCAATGAACACAGCGCGTGGCCCCGTCCTCACCGCATCTGTATTTGTTATTTTCCTCTATCCTGAGAAAAGTTATTTTTCTGGGTGTTTCACGTAGTGGACGCTGAGTAAACACGTGTTGAATGAAGGTTATTGTTCAGAGTATACATGTAAAGGACTGTGAATCAATAAGAAGAAGCCACCAAGAAACATCCAATCAAAGAAACACAAGAAGAAAGACGAAAGAATCAAAGGGCAATACAGGTTTCGTAGAAGAAAAAACCCATAAATGTGCGAAAAGACTCAACATCGTTAAAATTCAGGACGACTGTCAGTTGAAATTGCAGTGAGACTTGTCTTTGCCCCATGGGGTTAATGAATTAAAAAGGTGGCGAATGCACTGACTCTGAGCAAAGGAGCCCCTCCTCCACGACTGGGGAAAACGCTTTGGAAAATGGTGTGAACAGGGAGAGATGCCCCCACTGCCAGCCGCCATGGACTCCCCAGGTGCCAGGGCACGTGTGCCAGCGTCGCCCGTGCAGGAAGATCAACGGCCCTACGTGAACCTGGATAAACTTCAGAACGACAACGTTGAACGAGAGGAGCTATGTCACCATCAACGAACCTACCGATGGGGACTTGAACGCTCCATATGGGCCGGCCGCCCGGCGGTCAGCGGGGTCTGTGTGTCCTGTTCCCATCGTTAGTGCGGGCGAACAGGCATCGCCTTCTCTATTTCTGAGCTTTTAAATTTTACTTGAGTAAAAGAGCCAGGAAGATCATCCCGGAAGCTCTTGTGAATTCTGAAGCTCTTGTGAATCCTAAGAAAGAAAAAAATAGAGTTCATTAAATGTCTCAGTGTGCACCTGGTAGCAGCCTATTTGAGGTCACGTGTGATCCTGCCTTTTTGTGGAGCACCTTGGGGTGCCTCGAACTCAAGTTGTGTATTCGACCCCATGTCCCTCGTATAAAATTTGAAACGTTATTTCAGCGTTTCAGTGATGACACCGTGTAATGGGGTACATGCAGGATGGCCTCTCTGAGTCAGGAACTTTGATCAGGAATTCCACCTGGATTCCTCCATGGAGAAGAATGATGATCCCCGTGACGTGTGTCCGAGGCACGCGGTCCGTCCGGCGTGGGGAAGCTGACACAGAGGGTGGGGAGCCCTGGTTCGTGGGTTCGGTTTGGTGTTTAGATGCCACTCTCCCCTCTTCTGACACGGCCCCCGGGTCTGTGCTGGTTTCCTTTCCAGGCAAACTGAGGAGTATTTCCTCCCTCGGATGATCCAGGACCTAACAAAGCAGGTGAGTCTCGGGGAATAAAACGCATTATTTTCAGCCGAATGTCACTATTCGAGGCTGACGGTGGACTACGAGGGGCGGGAGGCTTTGGGTCAAAGTAGGGGAACCACCATGGCTGGTGTAAGTCAACGACAAAGCAAAGGGNCCCCAGCTTTGTGGGTCTTCCTCCACGTGTGTCTGGACCCCGCTCCCCACCCCCGTCCCACATGTTTAGGCTCGGCTGTTTGTCCTTGACGATTCTGTTGCCCCTTAGCTCGGTTCTCTGTGCCCAGTTGTCGCCTCCAAACCAGGCAGGTCATTTGTGGTGGGCACTAAAATGCTGTCTGTCTCCTATTGCTCCCTGGTTAAAAAACAGTAAAGATTTTTCCAAATAAATTTCAGCTGACCTTCAAGCTGAGCAGCAGAGGCTGGGAGAACTTCTCCAGCCTCGGTTTCCCCGTTTCCTGACCCCTCTTCTCTCAGTTGTTCTCTTTGATGCTCCTAGGTGCTCCTTGTTACCTGAGAAATTTCAAAAACTTTGTCATTTATTCCTCTGTTTTATGCATCAATCTGTCCATTTATCATCCACCTATCTATCCATCTACCCACTCTCTATCCACCCATCTATCCATCCATCCATCCATCCATCTACCATTTACCCATCTATCCATCCATCATTGTCCACCCATCTATCCATCCATCCATCCATCCATCTACCACCCATCCATCCATCCACCATTTATCCATCTATCTATAGTACGGATGTTTTACTCTTTCTGCATCCTTGCATGTCTGCAAATGTGTTCTCTCTTAAATGTTTTTGACTTTTGATTTCCTATTTTATGTCCTAATTATAAAAATTTGAAATTAGCACCCTATAGCTGGTAAAAATTCTCACCCTCTCCATGCATATTTTGTTACTTTTCATTGCTTTTTTTGTTGCCTGTGGTGCTATTGAAAAGGAATGACTTTTCCCTTAAAAGGAGGGGTATGATGGCTGGTGTATACCCTGCCCCCTGATGTAATAGTTGAGAAGAATATTGGTGTGTTTTGTTTTGTTTTACTTTTGTAGATAAACAAGAATATTATTTGTTACATAATTATGTTATTATAACATTTCCCCCTCACAAGTCTTATCCATTGTTTTCTGCTATTTAATATTTTAGCAAAACCATTTTTTTCTCTGGGTAGGGGTTGGGTTCCAGGTGCTTAAAAATTTCTAGGTGTCTCTATAGAAAATGAATTTATGACTCCTACTTAAATATTCATCCTTGCATTGCTCTGTGCTGCTAAGCCTCTCGTGGGTTAGACAGCAGTCTTTCTCCCCACTGC
>NW_017731578.1:2415267-2416229 GCF_001890085.2 Hipposideros armiger
CCTTGCCCCCCAGTCTCCTGGCTCTGGCCAGATCAATCTTCGGCAAGTGGCTCAAACACTGTGCTACCCCCGGGCTACGGCAGGGGAGCTGGACGCTGGTCAGCTGGCGGAGGGAAAGGGGCCCTGGGCTCCATCCAGCTGCTCGGAGCTGTCCTCTCTCTGTCCCCTTTCTGCTGGACATGGGTGGCCTTCTCCTCCTGCAAAAACTCCAGTTGGTAAAGGGATGATATGGCCAAGACTTCTCCCAGCTGGCCTTGCAGTCCAGTCCTGCCTCAGCCCCTGGCTCCGGGTCCTTCCGTCTCTGACACGGCTGCCACTGAGTGCACATAGTCGCCATGTCGAGGCCACCCCAAGGGGCATGCATGGGACCCCTCACTCTGTCTTCTCTGAATGCTAGAAAGCTCCTAAATTCCTCTAACCTTCCTGTTTTCCAGAGGTTGCTTGGGGAGACTTTCTTTTGAGCTGTGTGGGACTGTGGTGTTAGTACACGTGTCCCCCACACGTGTCCCCTGCACAGGGTGACGCTTCCCCTCCTGTTGTCCAGGCTCGGCTGAGGATGGTCATCACCTATCTTTTTGCCCAGCTGAGCCTCTGGTCTCGGGGTGCTCGAGGTGGACTTCTGGTGCTGGGGTCCGCCAACGTGGACGAGAGGTATGTGTGCCCGGCGGGCACTGGGAAGGGTCCTGAGTGCCCCAAATCTCAGAGCGTGAGTGCTCCCTGAGGCGGTGCTTCCACAGCGTCTCGCTGATTCTCAGCGTCTGTGAGATGACGGTGGGGTGTCCTGTCATCCGTGTCTATCAGGGCACGCGTGGCTGCTGCAGCAGTGTCATTGCTCCAGCATTCCGCAGGGACTGAGGACAGGCTCCGCCTCTGGCTCCTCCCCGCCCCCGCCCCCGCCCCCCCCAGCTTTGTGGGTCTTCCTCCACGTGTGTCTGGACCCCGCTCCCCACCCCCGTCCCACA
>NW_017731578.1:2418514-2440641 GCF_001890085.2 Hipposideros armiger
GCTGTCCTCTGTGGTCACAGCTCCCTCTGACCCTGACCTCCCCACCTCCCTGTTTACTTTTAAGGACACTTTGGGTTACACTTAGGGCCCACCTGGGAATCCAGGATGAAAACCTCAGGGTGCTCACATCATCACAGCTGCAGAGTCCCTTTTGCTCTGTAAGGTCACTTAGGCGCAGGTTCCGGGCTAGGACATGAGCATCTTTTGGGGGCCACTCTTCGCCCACCATAGGAGGCATCTAAGAGTGGACAGGTGTGCAGGTGGCCCTGGCCCTGCGCCGTACCCCTCCATGCTCAGGACAGACCTGCTTCCTGACCCCATGTCTTCTCTGGCACACCGAACGCCCCTCCTCGGTCATCGGCAGCCTCTGCCCCTTTCACAGTCCGCCCTGGCCACACCACACGTCTCTGAGACCCTCCGACTGGCCAAGCTCTGGCTCCCGGGCCCCCAGAGGAAGCGAGTGTTGGGATGACTGGGGACTGGACGGCCAGGCCCCCAGGTTGGCGGAGCCGCCGCACAGAACCACGTGTTCTCTCTTGCTGCAGTCTCCTCGGCTACCTGACCAAGTACGACTGCTCCAGTGCCGACATCAACCCCATCGGCGGGATCAGCAAGACGGACCTGAGAGCCTTCATCCAGTACTGCATCGAGCGCTTCCAGCTTCCCGCCCTGCAGCAGTGAGTGCCGCCGCGAGGCCAGGGCCGCGGGCATCTCGCAGCACAGCCCTGGACCCCCCGCCCCACTCAGCCACCTCCTGTCACTCCCTACCACCCGATGAAAGCAGCCCTGCTCTTTAGCGGGCACTTGGGGTTCCACAACCAGGCCACCCCCTTCCTTGTCCTTGCCCCCCAGTCTCCTGGCTCTGGCCAGATCAGGCATCCACCGCCTCCCTCGTCCCCTTGCCACCTGTCCTCCATCATGCTGGGAGGTCTGATGCCGCCCTCCAGCTCCACGCTGCGCAGAGACCCTGGTGTTTTAACAGTGTCTGTTGAGCTGATTAGCACCCAGCCGCCGTGACTGATCTCTGTGTGTCTTGGCTGCAGCATCCTGGCAGCGCCAGCCACTGCAGAGCTGGAGCCCTTGACCGATGGACAAGTGTCCCAGACGGACGAGGTAACACTGGTGGCTTTGTCACCATGCTTCGCCCCATCTCCCTCCTCCTGATGTGTCCGTGCTGGGTTCCGCCAAGACCTCCTTTCTGCCCCAGGGAACCGTGTTCCATTGCTGGGCTCCTGGCCTGGGAGCCCCAGGCTCAGCATCGGTCCATGACGGGCCTTTGACCTTTGGATTCAGCCATGTGGAGGTTGGGGCCCGAGAGGAGGAGGGGACAAGGGGAGTGTCTGCGAGTGCTGGCGGGCGACCTCAGAGAAGCATCTCTGTTGACCCTTCCATCCTGCGGGGGAACGATAGGGCTGGTTGAGGTCATGGGCTGTGGTTTGCAGCTTTCGTGTCATAAGAGCCGTGACAAGTCACCTTCCTGCCTCCAGCTCCTTTAGTCACAGAAATGTATTGCATTTTCTTCTAAGAGTTTGATCGTTGGGGCCCTTGCGCTGAGGTCCCTGATCTAGTTGAGTTAGTGTTTGTGAATGGTGTGAGGAAGGGGCCCGCAGTCATTCTTTCACTTGTGGAAATCCAAGGGTCCCGGCAGCGTTTGTTGAGAAGACTGTCCTTTCTCCACTGGGTTGTCTTGGCATCTTGGTTGAACATCAGTTGTGAGAGTTTGTTCCTGGATTCGGTCCCCCGATCTGTGTGGCTGTGTTTGGGCAGAGCCGCAGTCTTCGTTCTGTAATTGGTAGTACTCTTGGAGCCCGGAAAGTGGGAGTCCCCCTGCTTTGTTCTTTTTCAAGATAATTTTGGAAATTCTGGGTCCCTTGAATTCCCATGTGAATTTTGAGATCTGCTTGTCAGTTTCTGCCAAAAACAAAACAAAAACTCCAGCTTTGATTTTTATTGCGTTGAATCTGTAGATCAATTTGGTGGGTGTTGTCATCTTAATACTGTTCCGACTTCTGACCCATGAACGTGGGGTGTCTTCCCTTTACCCCCATCTCTGTGAATGCCCTTCAACAATGGTTCGCAGCACTCAGAGTATATGGTATACTTCTTTCATCAAATCTACTTCTTAAGTAACTTATTCTTTTAGGTGCTATTATAAATGAGATTTTCTCCTGAATTTCATTTTTTGGGTGTTCATTGTCAGTGTCTAGAAACACAGTGATGTTATTTATCGTTTTTCTATTTTCTATTTCGCTAATTTCGCCTCTAATCCTTATTATTTTCTTTCTTCTACATGCTTTAAGATTACTTTGCTCTTTTCCCAATGTCGGAAGGTGGGCGGTTCGGTTGTTGATTTAAATATAGGTGTTTACAACTGTACATTTCTCTCTCAGTCCCATTTCCACTGCAGCCCGTAGGTTTTGGTGTGCGGCGTCCTCGTTTTCATGCTTCTCAAGTATCTTCTAATTTTCCTACACTTTCTTCTTGGACCCATTGTGTTTTTTTTAGGAGGGCGCCGTTTAATTTCCACACCTTTGTGAATTTCCGAAGTTTCTTTCCTGTTACTGAATTTGTAATTCTGTTTCATTGTGGTCAGAGAGCATACTTTGTGTGACTTCAGTGTTTTAAAGTGCTCTGAGGCCTGTCTTAACGGCCGAGCCTGTGGTCAGTGCTGGAGACCGGCCCGCATGCCCTGAGAAGAATGTGTGCACTTGTCAGCCGCAGTGTTGCATAGATGTCTGTTAGGTCCAGTTGCTTTGTAGTGGTCAAGTCTTCCATCCCCTTGGGGAATTTTTTTTTTTGTCTCGTTCTATCCATCATTGAAAGTGGGAAATTGAAGTCTCCAACTATTATTGCTGGATTTAAGGAATGAAAGTGTCACACTAGAAAATACTTCGTGCAAAAGGAAGCCGTGAAGAGGTCCTGTGCCAGGACCTGTCACGTGCAGGGGGCTCAGTGGTGAACAAGATACGCATGGTCACTTTTCCCAAAATGCTCACAGTCCCCTGGAGGGGACAGACAAACAGGAGGTAACCACGATGGCCCCAGGTGGCAATGAGTCTGTGCACAAAACCAGCCCAGGTGACCCGATGCTGGCAGTGTCCCTTAGACAGGGATCACGACAGGAGGTGACACTGGAGCTGAGGCCTGAGGGAAGGCCAGGGTGGGCAGTGGGAAGAGGCTGGGCCCGGTCACAGGAGCTCCCCAGACGGAGGTAAGGGCCGTCTTACCGTTACGAAGTGCCACCGTCACTGTCCGTCTCCCTGATAGGGCTCTGGCTGTATATCCCGGGGCGAGGCAGGAATTGAGGGGATTGGAGCCAATGTTGAAAAGGGGGTTCAGCTCGCGTAAGCCTCGGTGTCAAGCTGACTTGTGAGCAGGCGTGAGGCATCTCCTGGCCTCTGACGTGGCCCAGGTTTCCGTGCGTCCGTCCCTCTTCTCTGAGTCTTCCATCCTTAAAGGAGGCAGCTCACTGGGGCAGGGCACAGGGCCGGACATGGGCCTTGGATTGGTTTCCTGGGGCTGCTGTAACAAAACACCGCAGACTGGGCACTTACGCAACGGAACTGCCCCAGTTCCGGGCCCAGAAGTCTGGAATCAAAGTGTTGTGAGGCCTCACGCCCCTCCCCCCACCGAAGGCTCAGGGGGGGGGTCCTTCCTGCCTCCAGCTCCAGCTCCTGGGGGCCCCGGGCGTCCCCAGACCCGTGGGCACGTCCCTCCAGTCGGCCTCCTTCACATGGTCTCCTCTGTGTCTCCTCCTCTTTTGTCGCTTATAACCATCACTTGATTTAAAACCCACCTCGAATCCAGGGTCGTCTCATCTTGAGACCCTTAACTTAATTACATCTGCAAAGACCCCTTTTCCAAATAAATTCACAATTTGTAGGCTCTGGGACTTAGGACGTGGACATATCTTTTGTGGGAGCCGCAGTTTCAGCCCACCCCAGTCCTCAAAACCAAATGTCGGGTTCTTCATCGTTTTTACTGAGTGCCACCTCCTCGTTGGCTAGTCGGTGTTGGGGTGCGAGGCCTCAGCATCTGCTCCTGGCCCTTTGGGAAGTCTCCCCTCCCCTGGGTCTCGGTTCCCGTCTCCACACGAAGCTTCAGCGCTCTTCCGGCGCTGACTTGCCGTCGCTCCGTGGGATGTGCGTCTTTGCTCCGCAGGAGGACATGGGGATGACGTACGCAGAGCTCTCGGTCTACGGAAGGCTCCGGAAGCTCGCCAAGATGGGGCCCTACAGCATGTTCTGCAAACTCCTCCACATGTGGAAAGACAGCTGCACGCCACAACAGGTACACGGCGCCGGACGCCCCACGGGGGGCTCCACTCTAGGGGCAAGTACGTGCCGTGTGACCTTACAACCATAACGTTCTTCCCACCGCCGCCTCCAGGCTTTCGCCGGCTCGGGCCTTCCCTCGTCCCCTGAGCGGGGCTCGACCACCCCGTAGCCAGCAAGCCGCTCCCTTCTTTTTGGGGGTGGGACGCAGAGTACAAGAATTGAGGTTAGAAAATTGCTGCTTTTCTGCTAGCTTGTTAGGGCAGAAGCCTCAGACATGGTGGTCCCCATAGGGTAGTCCCCGTAGGGTGGAAGGCTGATGAAACACATCTTCGTGGGACCCCCTGTCAGGTCTCCAGATGCAGTACCCTGGGGCGCTAGTGTCAAGAGCCCACACTGGGGACTGGACGGCCAGGTCTTCAACACTGTTGAAGCTCCCCTGGCCACCCGAGCCTGAGCTCTGGCTGTGTCCACCCCTGCCTTTGGGGACGCTCAGATGCAGTGGGGAGCCGTCAGCTCGCACAGCCCAGAGTGACACGAGGAAGAACCCCGGCCTCGGCTCCCTCTGGCTTTGCGGATTTGACGCCCTGTGCGTTCCCTGCCCACCAGGTGGCTGACAAAGTGAAGCGGTTTTTCTCCAAGTATTCCATGAACAGACACAAGATGACCACGCTCACCCCTGCGTATCACGCTGAAAACTACAGCCCCGACGACAACAGGTTCGACCTGCGGCCCTTCCTGTACAACGCCGGCTGGCCATGGCAGTTCCGGTGCATAGAAAATCAGGTAAGTCCAGCAAAAACCGTTCCTCTCCACGTGAAGGACCCGTGGCGGAAAGGGCAGCTGCTTTCCATCAAGGACGGAAAAGCTTTTTTATATACACGGTGGCATTTTTCACCCTCCTTATTTCTGCAAAGGGACCAGCATGTCTAAAGCTGGTCAGAGCTTGGCGTGTGTGCTTCAGGGCCGTGCTGTACTTACTGATGCTGAGCACGCCAACGTGAGTGGCTGGACGGCGGTGTCAACAGGCCAGTCACCATCATCTCCAGACAACTGGCTGTGCCATCTTCGAAATCGCACTGCTTTTCCTTCCTCTAGTGGATGAACAGTTGAATAAAGGAAGGACTAATAAATCCAATTTTAAAAGCAAGCAGGTATAGGGCCTCCCCTCCTTCCATTCTGCATGGCAGACCACGTGAGACGCAGCCCCTCCCCAGCGCTAACCTCCTGGGAGGAGAAGGACTGCCCATTAGTGAACACGGGGACACACTGGAATGGGAGACGGGTCAGTGCAACGCTGAGCTCGAGAACATGGGGGCTGGCAGGACCCCACTTTCTGTCTGGTGGTCGGTCGTGGGGTGTCTGAGGAGGTGACGTGTACACGGATGATGCGACCCAGGGAACACTGCGTGTCTGTGGCTGTGGTCCCCAGGGTGAGGTGTTGTTCCCTCGGACAATGTCTGGAGACGTTTTTGGTTATCACGCCTGAGGGAGGGTCTGTGCTGCTGGCACCTCATCGGTCGAGTCGCCTCTGGGGAGGCTGCTAAGTATCCTGCAGTGCAAGGGACGGTCCCTCCCCCCAGGGAAGAGTTAGTGGCAGGTGGGGCTTGGCTCCCACCGAGATGTACTCAGCAGTGGGTTCCCCCAAATCAGGAATGGGGTTTGGAGGCTCTACAGCCAGAAGATAGACAAACGTAGAAACCCGAGAAGACACACAGAGGTAAAGGTGGAAATCACCTGCAGTCTTACCGTCCCGGAGTGACCACGTGCATGTGGAGGCAGATCCTTCCAAGGCTTTTCCACGCATGTGCCTGTATTCGACCACATTTAGTGCCTTGTGGACCCTGCTCGGTAACCTGCCTTTTCAGGTCCATGACTGCGGCCGTCTTTTGGTGTGAATCGCTCTAATTCAACAGCGTGATTGTGAAACATCCGCCGTGGACGCTGTTCTCACGTGACTTCTCTTTCCAGGTTCTCCAGCTGGAGAGGAGGGAGCGGCAGGACCTGGACGGCATGGACTGACGTGGGGTCCGCGGGGAGGCCCTCGACCCCCCACCCCACCCGCCCACCGCCAGGATCCAGTGTCCGGTGTTATGTCCCTCGCTGGTGACCTTGAGCGGGAGCTCGGCCACTCCCTGCCCGGAGGAGCGCCAACGAGTGTCGTTTCACATTTCAAGGGAGAGGGGTCTTTTAAGTCTAGTTCCTTCAAGAAAAAAAAAAAAAGGCTGCAATAAAGAGAATGATCTTTAACTCACTCCCGAAGCGAGCACCTCCCCGGCCTCTGTCCCTCGTGCTCCCGAGTCTCAGCAGCGCCCGCTGTGGACACAGACCGGAGCCCAGGGAGATGCTCCCAGGCGGGATGGCGGAGTCCCTGGGCGGGGATCTGGGCTGGCTGGCCCCGCCTGTCACCCACCGTTCTGGCCTTGGGAGTTCTGCACACTGGCTCTCTGCTTGTCTTCCTCTGCCCTTGCTTATGGCCCGTCTCACTGTCCCCCTTCCTCTAAACTAGCTTGCTTCTCTGATTTGCTTCTCGGTCATTGTCGTTGCCCATCCGAGGACCTGAACCTGCAGGGATACAGATTTGCCTCCGTCCCATGGCACCAGGGAAGGCCTCAAAACAGGGTGTCCCCAGGGCCAGCTGTGCCTTCATCAGTCCAGATATCCTGCCGGAAATTAAAGTACGAGTTCAGCCTACCAGTTGTGACGCAGGAAGGCAAGGGATGGAAAACGTGGTGGGGAAAGGCCAGTGGTGTGCAAACAAAAATCCAAAACAAAATGCGGAAAACCCGCTGTAATGAGACAAGCGTGGCAAAACTGCTAAATGTGGAAAGCGTGGAAGTCTAGAATGTTCCACAAATATATTCTCCTCCGAAAGTGAAAACCAGAAGCAGTAGGACAGGCCCGTGAAGTGCATCAGGAGGCGGGGCCTGGAAGCTGCCGTAACTCCCCCTTGAGGCCTTCCTGGGCGAGTTAACACAGGGTTATAGACAGCTGTCAGTCATTCTACATGTCGCCCTTGGAGACGCCTGTCTGGAGTCCATGGCCTTCTATTTGGGACAGACCTTCCCAACAGGTATATGTGTTTGCTCTGAAAAACTCCATCACTCGAATCCTAGAACCTGGGCACCCCAATCAAAGGGGTCGGGGAGAGGCGAGCAGTTTGGGGTGGAGGGAGGGGTGAGCAGATAGCTGTCAGGTCAGGGAGCATTTCTGCACCCATAAAAGTGCAGCGCGTACATGGGTCCGCACCACCCAACGTGGAGAGTAGAAGGCCTCTCGGGGCGGTGATTCCTGAGCTGCTGGTGGTGACAGCAGGGTCGGGAGGAGACAGCAAATGAAAGGGTGGGGAGAGGAGGCGAGGGCTTCGGGCAGAAGGGCAGCCTGGGGAGAAGACCCGAGGCCAGAGCACAGACCAGCAGCGGTGGCAGGAAGCGAGGACACGCCAGCTCGGGAAGGAAGGGTCTCGTAGTTCGGGAAGGCACTGGGCTTTATTTTATTGAACTATAACTCACATATAACATTCACTATTTTAAATTATACAAATCAGTGGCTTTTAGTATATTCACAAGGTTGTGCAACTATCTCCACTATCTAATTCTAGAATGTTTCCCCCAAAAAGAAACGGTGACCCACAAATAGAAACCCCATACCCATTAGCAGTCACTCCCCAGCCCCTGGCAAACACGGGCCTTATTTCTGTCTCTGTGGATTTGCCTGTTCTGGACATTTCATAGAAATAGAATCAGACAACATGTGGCCTTGTAAAACCTGGCTTCTGGGCCAGCCGAGTGGCGCGATGGTTAAGAGCTGGCTTGGGACGCCAGAGGGCCCCGGTTCAGATCCCACGTATGAGGGCCAGTGACACTGCCCTCCATAGCTAAGATGCTGAACAACAGCTCAACTTGGAGCTGGGCTGCCGGGAGTCACCGGCGACGACCTAGGCTGCAGCCCCTGTGGCAGTAGGTTGCCATGGGCTACCATGTGTAGCCAGCAGCCAGCGTGAGCGGCCAGTAGCCGCAGTGAGTGGCCGTCCAGAAGCCAGCGACTGATATGCCTCACCCAGGAAGAGTGCAATGATGGTGCCAGCTTGGGCCAGTGAAGCAACGTCCTCCACAACTAGACTGAAGAACAAAACGACAGCAACTTGTCTGTTCCCCTCCCCCCAATTCCCCAATAAAAATCTTTAAAAAAAAAAAAACCTGGCTTCTTTCATGGAACATGTTTTCAGGGTTTGTCACTCTGACTACGTTTCATCCTGCTGTGTGAGGATTTGGAAGATGAGACATACGTCCTCTGACCCAGGGTTACTCACCCGCCTTGTGGCCTAAACTCCCTCAATTGCAAAATTAAGATAAATTGGGGTGATTCTTGGGATTATGCAAAGCAATGCCGGCTGGCGTAACGCTGTCAAGTGAATGCTCCCTTGTCCCCAAGGCTAGCTGTGGAGAGAGGCAAGAACATGTGTGCCAGGCAGAAGTTAGAATGAAACCATTCTTATAGGAAGGGAGCAGAACACACCCCTTAGAGGCTGGGTAATGACACCTGGCAGGTACAATCAAAGACAGCTTCCTGGAGGAAGGGGTCCTAATAGGGTGGGCAGGACCCCAGTGGGCAGGTGCTGGAAGGGGAGCTATTTTAGGAATTGGGCACGATGCTGACGAGGTGTGATCTGAGGGGAAGCATAGGTGTGATGGAAACCAACAACCCGCCTGGTCTGAGGAAGATGAGGCTACGGAAGGAGCGGTACAGAAGGGTTAAGTCCTCCAGGTGGCAGAAGATTCCAGACTCCACGACCACTAGACTGTCTCATGCAGGTGGTGGTGAAATGGCGAGATGCCGACTAAGTCGGGGCTCAGGGTGCTGTCAGAGCTTGGCCAGATTCACCCCACATGAGAGAAGAAAAGGGGAAGCGCCCGTGAGGAAATGCTGTCATCAGCCCATCTCATTATGGGACGGGAGGGAAGGGGTCAGAGGTGATGTGAAGTTTTAGAGGCCGAGTGACAGGAAGGGGAGGACATTACGCAACATAATCAAAGCAGAAGAAGCATGCTGCGGGGAGGATGGCGAGCTCCCCGCTGGCAGCATTGAGGTTAAGGGATGTATGAGCCTGCTTAGCCTCCATAACGAACCACAGATGGGAGGGCTTAAGCCACAGACACTCGCTGGCCCCACTTGGAGGCTGGAGTCCAAGGCCCAGATGTGGGCAGGGCTGGTTCTCCGAGGCCTCTCTCCTCAGCGTGTGGACGGCCGTCTCCTCCCTGTGTCCCCACAGGGTCGTCCCTCTGTGCGTGTCTGTGTCCTGATCTCCTCTTCTTATTAAGACCCCAGTCACAGTGGATCAGGGCCCAGCCCCGTGACCCCATTTCACCTTAATCACCTCTCTAAAAACTCTATGTCCAAATGTGGTCATATTCTGAGGTGCTGGGGGTCAGGACTTGGACACACGAACTTTGAGGGGACCCAACTCAGCCCATAACAAGGGTCCTGCTGAACGTTAAAAGTGGCGTCATCTAGAAACTGAAGTTGATAGCTTAGGCGACATCGAGGTGAAGCCTATCACTTTCGGAGGCCTAGACTGCAGACACGTCAGTAGATGAGTTCTCCCACAGACAGTCTAGAGAAATGATGTCACCCCGACCCCTGTGTGTTTTCTGTCACCATCAAAACAAACTAAAGTTTCTTCAAGGGGTTCTCACTTATGCTGTAAAAACTTATTTATGAGGTAGTGTTTGGAGACCTAGTGACATAGATATAAATGTGGAGGGAATTAAAAATGTGTGATAGGCACGTGCTTGTGTGCTCGCATGAGCGCGCGCGCGCGCACGCGCACACACACACACACACACACACACACACACACACATGCGCGCACACATGCGAAATAGGTAGACCAGACTTAGAATCATTGAATTAAGTCAAAACCAGTAATTTCAAAACTCAGCGTTCCCAGGCCTACATGATTTCAGGGCAATTGTAAAGTCCTGCAAGTAGCACGTAAACTGTTCCATCTATGAACTGCTCCAGAGCACAGAGCAGGAGAGAAGACTTTCTAGTCACACCAGGGATGAGCACGTGCTTCGTGATGGGATGGCGGTCACCTAGGAGACCAGGACACAGACGCACCTAGGGCGTCTGCAGGGCTCGCAGGTAAAGGTGGCCCCCAATGGGTCCCAGCGATTCCTGCTGGGGGTCCATCCTCCCTCCTTCTGGCTTTACCCCTTTTCTCTCTCAGCTCTTGCATTGATTCATAGCAATACAGTGGCAGGACATTGGAGACCACACCTGACCCCCAAGGCCAGCAACCCCCTGCACACTTGTCAGAGAAAATGAACTCTTCCTCTGTGTCAACCACACGTCATCCTCTCTATTTCTTTTCTAATTTTGTTTTTGTTACTCACAGTTAACGTCCTGACTGATACACGTTGAACGTGTTGAAGGGAGGATGGTGAGTTCCATGTTGGCCTCGTTGAGGTTAAAGGGTATATGAGCTCAGGGGTTGGACATTACAGGACGGAAAATAAAGAACTGTCAACAGTAGGTGATTCCTGTTATATTTACAACATACCTACAAAGGTCTGGCAATTAAGTTTGCAAACTTGTTGCAATGTTGTTGCTAACCTTTTTTGATATCAGAGGGATTATTCACTATGACTTTGTACCAACTGGAAAGACAGTGAACCAAGTTTACTATTTGGAAGTGCTGAAAAGGCTGCGTGAAAAAGTTAGACGACCTGAACTTTTCGCCAACAATTCATGGCTCTTGCATCACGACAATGCACCAGCTCACACAGCACTGTCTGTGAGGGAGTTTTTAGCCAGGAAACAAATAACTGTATTGGAACACCCTCCTACTCACCTGATCTGGCCCCCAGTGACTTTTTTCTTTACCCAAAGAGAAAGGAAATATTGAAAGGAAGACATTTTGATGACATTCAGGACATCAAGGGTAATACAATGACAGCTCTGATGGCCATTCCAGAAAAATAATTCCAAAATTGCTTTGGAGGGTGGACTAGGCACTGGCGTCGGTGCACAGCTTCCCAAGGGGAGTACTTCAAAGGTGACCATAGTGATATTCAGCAATGAGGTATGTAGCACATTTTCTAGGATGAGTTCGCAAACTTAATTGTCTGATCTCATATGATATCTATCATCACATTAACCTTTCTAGAACCTAGAAAAGGGGCATAAAATGTGTAAGCTCCTTGTAAGATGATCGTGTATTTCTGATACCAAAAACTAGACAAAGGGTAACCTAAAAAGACTGTCATCTCATTTGTGTACATAGAGGAGAAAAACAAGATAGTCACAGTGGGACCCCCTGGGGAGCGAAAAACAAGGCCTTTCCCACCCCCCCGGGATGTTTTACCATAGAAACACCAGATGCTGTGGACGACATAAGTGTGAGAAAAACAGGAACACTTCCGAGCGTGGATTTCCATCAGCGGAAGCCACAGATTACAGCTGACTTGTGCAACCAGCAAGGAGTGAAACTGGACCCAGGGCCCAGGGGTTTCAAATATAAAAGCACTTCCATTTACTGGAAGTGGCCAGGTCAACCCCCTTCTCTTATAAGTGAGCACTTTTGGTTTTCTATAACCAATATATAGTATGTTCCATGCTTTGTAACTGAAAAGTATATTCGGAAATTTCAAGGTGAACCCTGACTCTTTGAGGAAGTATGTGGCACTGAAATGCTCAGGATGAAACTGACAATTGTTGAGTGTGTTTCTCTCTTTTTGCCTCTTTGCACAGATGGAACACAGAGCCTGAATGCACTTTTTAAAAAACAGGAAGTTTATGGGGCGGCCGGATGGCTCAGTTGGTTAGAGCATGCGTTCTGAACAAGAAGGTTGCCGGTTTGATTTCCACATGAGATGGTGGAGTGTGCCACCCCCACAGCTAGACTGAAAACGGCAACTGAACTTGGAGCTGAGCTGTGCCCTCCACCACTATATTGAAGGACAACAACTTGACTTGGAGCTGATGGGTTCTGGAAAAAACACAGTTACCCAATTAAAAAAAAACAAAAAACAAGAGGTTTAAATAGGTATTTGTTTTAATGTATATAGTAGATGCATAATAAATATATCTTCAGCACGACAAAGCCATGACATTTGATTGCTTAGAGTGGAGCTGAATCAAAAAGCAACTTGATTAAAGAAAAATGTCAACTGGGGCCGGCCGAGTGGCGCGATGGTTGGGAGCTGGCTTGGGACGCCAGAGGGCCCCGGTTCGGATCCCACATGTGAGGGCCAGTGACACTGCCCTCCACAGCTAAGATGCTGAACAACAGCTCAACCTGGAGCTGGGCTGCCGTGAGTCGCCGGCGACGGCGTAGGCTGCAGCAGCCCCTGCGTCAGTGGGTTGCCATGGGCTACCGTGTGTAGCCAGCAGCCAGCGTGAGCGGCCAGCAGCCGCAGTGAGCGGCCGTCCAGAAGCCGGTGACTGATCTGCCTCTCCCGGGAAGAGCGCAGTAATGGTGCCAACTTGGGCCAGTGAAGCAACGTCCTCCACATCTAGACTGAAGAACAAAACGACAGCAACTTGTCTGTTCCCCTTCTCCCAATTCCCCAGCGCTGTTCCCATCCCCCCAATTCCCCAATAAAAAATCTTTAAAAAAAAAAAAAAAGAAAAGAAAAACGTCAACTAAGTAATAGGACAAGTGGTAACCCAGGGTCATGCTTCACACTAAAACGTCAGGAGCATTGCAATTAAAATCATGTCAAGGGAAGGATTTTCACTATTAGTGCCAACATTAAATGTCATACTACAGATCTAGCCAGTGGAAGACGGTGTTTGAAAATGGGTATCTAGAAAAACTGAACAGGACGAAATGAACTGGCAAGACTTTTGGATGAGACAGAGAAAATTACCTTAAAAAAAAAAACAATTTAAAGAAAGATCTGGAAGTCTACCAGGATCTTCAGTTGAAAGAATCAGAAACTGAAAATATCAACTCTATCCTAAATTAGTCTCTACATTGAAACGCTGAAACAACCTTGGAGCTTGGAAAGCCAATTCTAAAGTTTATCTGGAGGAGAGAATGTGAGAGAGCAGAGAAGGGAGGAAATGTCCTCAGACGGTGAAACGTGAAATGAACCCTCCATCTTTCAGCCTGTGAGGTGGCACCGATTCCTGCCATCCCCCCGAGATGCGGTGTTTTAATGAACTGACTTGGCTGAGGTCAAGGGGGGACCATTCGGCTTCTACTTGGCTTTCCAACAGTAGCTCTTAACCTACAGACCAAGGTACCAAAGTGGGGGCTGGGCCACCCACCAACTGTGTGCATTCAAGTGACACATTTGAGGGCTCCGCATTGTCTCCAGGAAGGGGGCAGTGTCCCCAGTAGCGGGGGCTGGGCACTCTGCATGCTCAGGGGGCGCAGCGTCTGGAGTTCAAACTATGGGGTGTGTCATCCAAGGTCCCCATCCATGTCAAGGTCCCATTCTCTCCCGACACTGTCCCTGATCCCAGCGTGGCTGGCCTGCCCACGCTGAGAGTTTAATCTCTGGAGATGGCCTTTCGGCCCCAGTCTGGACCTCAGGTCCCTGCCCGGGGTTGTGGGAGGGCAGGCCTTCCATTGCCCAAGCAGCCCTTGGTTGTCACACCTCCTTTAAGCGCCCCTTCATCCTGGTCTCTTGTTCCATTGAGGGATGGAAACAGCTACCCTCCCCCCCCAGACTCTGCTCCCTTTGTGTTGCTTCAACACCTGACATGCAGTGCCAGCCGTGCACCCCCTTCCTCCAGGATCCCGCCCACCGCCGGGGAGGTTTACCCATCACACAGCCACGTGGCCAGGCCCTCTGTGCTCTGTGCCACCAACAGGCGCAGGTGATCGGCCCAAACCCCATCTCAGCATCTGCTGTTCACCACCACGCCAGGTGTCTGTCAACTGTGCAGACGGGGGCCCCTGGGCTCTGTGATGGAGGGCGGCACGTAGGAAGTGTCAGGGATACTCCTGGGGTGACCGCTGGGGAAAGGAAGGGGAGGGGAGGGGCAGGTTTGGGCCGCAGGAGATTTGGGGTGTCCTGCAGTCTCAATGAAGGTCACAGCTACCAGCTACAAAGCTGGGGTGACCCTTCCAAGGTGTCTTGACTCGGAGCAAGAGGACCCAGGGTCCCATGTAGGCTGCCTACCTACATGTGACAAAATGTGAGAGTCGACCCGGTGGGGTCCGTGGGGTCCTGCAGCTCAGTCCTGCAGACCACGCGACTGCTAAGTAACAGTACCCGCCTCACAGCCACTGACACACAACTGATGCTGTGACCACTCAGCCTGGCTTTCTGGGGCCCTCCATGACCCATCTGCACCCTGGTGACCTGAGGGTTTTTTTTCTCTGAATCCATGTGAGGCAACCAGGAGACCCCCACTGAACCATTAGCTTAGAAGACAGACTTGCTCGTAAGTCCCTTAGGTGGCCTCAGGCCCAAGTGTTCAGCGGGGTCTATGCTCCCTCTCAAGGAGCATCGGTTTTCACAGGTCACCCTAACTCACCTGTTCACCTCAGCACAAGAGGCCTTTCAAAGTGAGAGGCAAAGAGCATTTATTTGAGATCAAAGAATAGCTATTTGGGAATCGCTGATTCAGGCAGAAGCCCAAGTAGCGTTCTGATGAGACAAAAGCCAGGGGTGTTTACGAGAAAGAAAAGGGGACATGACACCAGTAGAAGGCAGGCCATTGGTGCAGATAACAAAACATAGTGATGCTAATTCTAAGCAATGTTTATATTTTCAGTGCGGTAGTCATCAGTCTGGTAGTCATGATATCTACTTGCATGTTATCTTTGTGGACAGGTCTTTGGGGCACAAGGTTGCTTTAGGCCCAGTGCAGGGGTGGTTTTGCTCTGGACATTTTAAAGGTTCAAGGTGTAAGACGTCCCAGGCAGCAACCCTGGGACAGCAGCTCCATTTTAAAAGTGACTCTATTTACATAGATAGATAGATAGATAGATAGATAGATAGATAGATAGCTCTCTTTCACTCTCTGTCTCCCTCTGTCTCTGTCTGTCTCCGTCTGTCTCTCTGTCATTCTCTCTCCTTAGAGGCCACCAGCTCATCAACCCCAGGATCAGGAGCAGCGAACGCCTTCGGGAGCGCGTTGGTGGCCATCGTGTTCCTCTGAGCCAGGAAGCGCACAACCTGGAGAAGAGAGCACGTGAGCAGGCACTGAACTCGGTGTGGCGTTTCAGGCCCGTGCCTTTCCCAGCCGCGCCCCGCAGAGTCACACACGGAGCCCTCGGCCGGGCTGACCACAGGGACGGCCGGGTAGCCGTCCAGCCACAGAGAGCTCGCAGGGCGCGGCCCCGTCCACTGCTCCTCCCTAATAATGTCTTGAATGAATGAACCAGTTGATTGCTCCCATGTCTGAGCCGTGGTGTTTGGTCTGAGTAGATGTTGCTCTCGTTTCGAAGGGGGTGTGTTAAGGCCTTTTTAACAAGTGTGACTGGGAGGAGGGGTCAGGATGAGGAAGTCCTGGAGGCCAGTCACCTGCTCCGGCCCAGGTGGGGACACTGAGCCTCATCTCAGGGAGGGACCTGGATCTTTGTCTCGGCTCAGGCGCCTTAGGCATCAGGTAAGTCACCAGCCTCCGCAGCCTCAGTTTCCCCTCTGCTAAGCCAGCGGGTCGCACGACTGCCGTCTAGGCCATGCAGGTCCTCATCAGCAGCCCCCACCCACCCACCCCTGGGCACCTGCCCTCTCGCTGTCCCGCCCTCCCAGCAGCTGCCTCTCTCTCAGTGGGACCCACGCTTGCCCAGTGCCACCTGCCACCGTCCCATGACCACCACCGGTGCACGAGCCCTGGGCCCCACCGGACTCACCCCGGGGACGCCTGAACGGGCCTGTCTCCACCAGAGGACGGAAGTCAGGATAGCAACGCAGAATTCCACCACCGTGAAGAGGAGCATGTCAGACAGCAGCCCCTGAAACGCAGGGCACACAGGGGCGGCACTCAGACCCCGGGCCCCTGCTTCCGGGGTGGCCAGAGGGCTGCAGGCCGTTTCGGATCTCAGAGAGCCTCGCAAGCCTCCCCCGCTCCTGCCACATTGGCGTCATTTAGTCTGCTCGTGTGTACACCTGCCCACACCTGTTCCTGATCCCTGGGAGACAGGGGCGAGCCCTGGGTTCCAGGGCGGGTGGCGGATGCCCAGCGGTGGCATTGGAGGCTCCCAGCCCAGTGTCTTTCCTTGTCTGGGCTTCAGTTTCTTTCTCTGTGAAGTGGGTACGCCAATGTCTAGCTCTCAGGTCCACACAGGTGGAGAGCCAACAGGCCCCAGCATCCTCCACTCACCCCTCCCCTCAGGCAGCAGGGGACAGGGCGACCTGCAGAAGCGGTCGGCTGGCATAGCTGCCAACGCCCATGCTGACCCCCAGGACACACCCCCGAGGAGGGCGCACCCACAGCTCCACTGCCCTGGACGACCTTCCTCTGAGCAAGAGCCAGCAGGTAGAACAGGTGAGGCCCCAGGTGTGCAGACCATCGGATTCATTCATGCTGACCATGACTGAGGGTGTGGCACGGGGTCCCATGCCCACCTGCAGGCTCAGAATGAATGCGACACTGTTTGGAAAGAGGGTTTTTGTCGGGCTGACTAGTTAAGCTGAGCTTATCCTGGGTTTCGGGTGAGCTCTAAACGCCACGACAGGTGTTCTAAGAGAGGACAGAGAAACACACAGAAAAGGTCAGGTGAGGGGCAGGCCGAGACTGGGGTGATGTGGCCCCAAGCCAAGGACCCCTGGAGCCCCCAGAAGCGGGGAGGGGCAGCAAGGACCCCCCCCCAGAGCCTGCAGTGGGAGCACAGCCCTGGGACACCTTGGTTTCTGATTTCTGGTCTCCCGATGGTGAGAGAATGAATTTCTGCTGTTCTCCGCTGCCCAGCGTGGGGTCGTTTGAATTCAAGGACCAAGTGGGAAGGGGCTGCTGCTAGCCCCCCACCCCTGAGAAAACCCGAACAAGTGAGCTCACCCTTCATCCCTACACAAACCTCGTCCAAACCGCCCGCAGCCCCACCCGCAGCAGCTCCCATTATCGCTGGCTTCATCTCTGGGGGCGCGGCCTGAGCCGGGATGAGGCCATGAGGCGGGGGACCGCCATGGCTGTGGGATGGAAACCTTCGTCCTTCTTGTCCCGGCTCCTTTTCTCCGTGTTCTGTGGGCCTGTGCCTGCTCTCCTGAGTTTACCGACTAAAAGCCTTTCTGATACAGCCGGAATGCGACACGGCCTCCACGTTTGTGCAAAGCTTCGCTTGCCCGTCTCAGGCTGCTCCCCCGGGATCCCGTGCTCTGCGTTTTGAGTTCTCGGGCTTTATTGCGTGCACCTGTACCTTGTTGATGCTTCTTGATAAGTCACCCTAGTCTCTTCAAAAGGGGAAACACGTGATGCCTGGGGCGTGGGAACAGCTGTTAAGGATCAGGGCCCCTCCGAGGGAAAACGAAAGAATCCCAAGGCACAGGGACTTCCACCGGACCTTGGAACCCTCTCTCCGCCTCCCCAAAAAAACTCTTGCATCCTATGCGCCCGCCCACCATGGACTAGGGTCTTGTGCATTTTTGGAAAATGGGTAGATTTTCTGAGGATGATTCGGAATTGTAGTGACCAGTTTGGGGAAATTTGGACTTAGCTAAGATAGCCCACTGTAAGGGGTACTCTTGAGAAGAGGGACCCCCAAACCTGTCAGAGACAAAGGACCATGTTCTGTGACTGTGCAGGAGCCTTTGAAAGACAGAGGGACCTCCAGACACACCCCCATCAAAGCATTCTTACGGCACCCATGAGAAGACTTCAGTAAAACTCGTTGGCCACCTGAGCAGGTAACCTTAACTTTGTCCACTTGCCAGAACCCCACGTGGGTCCAGCTGCTCTTCTGAGCTCTGTGATTGTACCTGAGACATGCCTACAATTTTAACATGTAAGGTTATTAGGACACCTGTGTCTGGACATTTTTTTGTTATATGTCTGTGTGTATATTATATATGTGATGTTTTTAAAAGAGCTCTATTTAATTGGCTTAAAGGAAAATAAGCACTTATATAAATGTAGTGTTCCTAAAACTCTCAGAAATATAAAAACTAGCCCAGATGTTTGTCAAACTCACGTGACCTGGGATAACCTTTGATAGATAAAAGCTAGTTTACGTACAGACCACTTGGCTGGCTTTCCTTCACCTCTTTGGACCTTCCCCCAGAACCGCCCCCCACCCCCACCCCAAAGAAAGCGCAGGTGACAAGAAGCTGGGAATCTCTCAGATTTCTCCAGTCTGGAACATTCTATGTGAATATACTCACCAGCAAAGTGGAGCTGGCGAAGTTGCACTTAAAGGCCTTGTCTCCTGAGTTGGCGTAGCTGCCCTGGAATAACTGTCCAGACACCACGTCCAGCTCACACTGTTTCCAGGCGGTGAGCACCTGGGCCATGAGGCAGGCGACGAGTATACAGCCCACAGAAGCGGTGATGAGGCTCAGGAGGTTGGTGGCCAGGCTGGCCCAGGCCTGCAGGGGGACTCAGGTCAGGGCTGCTGCGCACCACGCCCTGCATTGCAAGCGTGGGTTTCCACATCTGGGTCCCTCGGCAGGACGGGTCCACGTGGTAGGATCTGTTTCTGGTCCCTTCCGCCCTCCATGGAGCTCCTGAGCCCGCGGGAAAATGCTTGCAGAATGCACAAATGTGAGACTTCCTGGCAGGACCGAGGGAGGATGCTGTCCACTCAGGACTGGACAGGACCAGACGGAGACACACATAGGACTGATGTCCAGTTGGGCCGTACCGAGCACTTAGAATATTGCAGTGCCCGTAACGCTGGGTAACCACTGCCACCCTCATCCTCCAGAGCTCCCCGCCGGCTTTGCCCTGCCCGCCCCCCAGCCACCCTGAAGAGGCTCCCACCTCCCTCATCTCTCCAAAGCCTGAAGGAAGCCGTGCCCCGGGGCTGGGCTGGCGTCACACGGGTGCCCTGCCGCATTCTGCACCATCACCCCAGCTCAGCCTGAGGCGCCCACACACGGCAGGGCTAGAGGCAGAGGGGTCTTCTCATACAACCCCAACAGACACCCCAAAGCAGTGTCAGCCACACGGGGATACAACAGGGTCAGGGCTCCCTCCATTCTTTCCGTCCATTCCCCTGCACAAACCAAAAGGCGCGAGAGGGACATAGCTCGGCAGGCGAGCGGGCCGAGGACCACACAGGGGACAGGCCCTACGTGGATGTTTATCGCCCGGTCCCCGGGGTGAGCCCAGAGGAGGACAGAAACCACGGCTGCACTCAGGCGTGGAAGCCCCTGGAAGCAGGAAGCCTGGGTTCTAGTCTCAGGCCATCCAGACTCAGTTTACCAAGCAGTCCTCCAGCACGCTTCTCTCTAGCCCCGACACATGCCTCTTGAAGGAAAGGGAAGTCTTGCAGCTGAGAAGCGTCCCCCCGACACTCCCCGTGGCACCCTTTACCCCATTCCCGTCTGACCTTGTCTGACCGAGCTACACAAGAATGCAGGCACCTGCTCCCCTGGCCACCGCCAGTGACCAAGGGTGGGCCGTGGCCCGAACGCCACCTCCTCCAGCCCAAACAAGTCCCCATTCCGGGCTCCATTTTGAGGGAGGGGCATTCCTGGTGGTCTCTGATTTTCTTGCCCAGCAGGTGGCACGCCACAAACGACCCATCATTTCTGTGTGCCCTGTCCCCTGTGGTCACCAAGGACCTGGATTCAGGTGGCCAATTGGCACCAAAGGGTGTCCTGACCGGGCAGGATTGCCCCATAAAGCCACCCAGAGCCTGGCGAGGGTCAGTGCTGGTTACAGAGTGGAAGTTGTGCCAGGAGCCCAGGCACACGCGGGCCTCTGGGCTGGTCCCCTCGGGCTGCTGACTGACGGCGCCTGCTCTGACTTGGGGGTCTGCTCGCGCCTATGGGTGCCCTCCAAAGCCCTTGTAAGCGAGCGCGGTGCCGTCATGTCAGGACTCACCAAATGCTTACTTGCTCTTTTTTCCATGATGACAGACAGCAATCCAGAGACGAAAAACTACTCAGGAAAGAGGAAGCTAAGATCAGAGCGGTTTCTGTGCAAAGAGGCAGCCCCGACGTCCCCACTACCCAGCTGACACGTCCTTGTTCCCCTGTAGGACTGATGGCACTGGGGACATTGGGGGCCTATGTCCTGGGGTGTCCTGTGTCACCGCTTATTATCAATAGCACCCGTTTATGTTTAAAACTGTCCATGTTGGGGCTACCAATTTTACGGTCCCCCCGAGAGAAGCCACTGTGCTCTCCAGAGCCCCAGGGAACGACAGTGTGATGACTTCAGGAGACCTGACCTTGGAGCCAGGGAGTCACACGGTCCCCAGTGCAGAGGGACTCCTGCCCCCACCCTCCAATACCCCCAAACAAGTTCCACACTTGCATTTTTACTTTCCGAATAATGAACACTGCGGGGACACAGGTGAGCAGACTGAGCCCACCCTCCCAACCCAGAGACCCCCCCCCATGAGTGCCCACTCACTCACACACTTGGCACCTACGAATGGGAAGCCAGACTTCACCAGGGTGACAATAGGTGAGCTGAAGTGATGGGGGAAGGGGACACATGCCAAAAGGAGCCCCAAGGCCATGACCATGAAGTTGGAGAAGATCTGGACAGCCTGTTGGGAGAGAAAAGGGGGGTTACCAAGTGTCGAATTGCATCCTCCCAAAAATGTGTGTTTCAGCCCCGACTTCGGGACTTGGAATGTGACTCGTTTGGAACTACAGCTTTTGTAGGTACGGTCGAGGTGTCGGTTACAGGCGAGGTCTCAGTGGGCTGGGGTGGGCCCTCCATCCAGTATAACTGATGTGGCTATAAGAAGAGGGGGGAGCCCCAGGGACAGACACACGCACAGGAGGAGGACATGGAGGCAGAGACTGGACCTGTGCAGCTGCAGACCACGAAAGGTGCCAGCACCAGCAGCTGGGACAGAGCGCGGCCCGCCGACTCCGCGATTGGCGACTTGTGGACTCGGGAGCTCTGAGAGGTTAAGTTTTTAAGCCCCCAATTTGGGGTAGTTTGTTACCAGCGGGGGGGACACCGACACACAGGGTGAGCCAGTCAAAGCTGCCTGGATCAGAGCTTCGGGTATAAGCCGAGGGATTGTTAGCAGGTCTGGGGCTTTGGCAAGCAGTGTGGGGACACTGTCCCAGGTTAGGGCCCAGTGAAGTGCATGGTGACATCTCATTCTTTAGTAGCTGTGGGGGTGCAGGTTCCCGGGTTCCTGGCGAGGGCTGTGGGCCCAGCCCGCAGGGACTCCCAGCTCTGTGATTCTGGGCTCTCCCCAATGCCTTTCTGTGTCAACAGATGCACCTCAAACACAGCTGGCATGCAGACGCTGGCGTGCAGAGCGCATGGACCTGGGTTCAGGCTATGGCTCCCTAGCTGAGAGGAACCCCAGGAGCTGTGATGGGATGCCAAGTGGCCCCCAAATAATTCCACCGCAAGTTCTCACTCTTAGGTAACATTTACTAAGCAATTTCTCAGTTGTAAGAGATGAGTCACTTGCAAACCCTTTTCAAACCAACATGAGGCGGATTTATGTTGAGAATGAGGGAACCACAGCAGCTCTTATGGGGAAGGAGGTGCTGAGGGGGACCAGGCATTCTGGCCCCTCTCCTGGTCCCTGCCGATCTCCCCGCCCTCACTGACTCCCTTCCGTCATTCAGTGGGGTGGCCTCACATTGAGGAACCACAGAGAGAAACGTCAGAGGGCAGACAAAGGGCCAATGTCACACCTGTTCTTGAAATACTTAATATTTTCAAATGGGGGGATGGTGGGAAAGTGTCTATATTTTTCATAAAGAAAACATCCCTGGGAAGTAAAATCCAGAAGAGTTTGTTCAA
>NW_017731578.1:2441615-2448402 GCF_001890085.2 Hipposideros armiger
TAGAGGGTGAGCCAGAATCCCCCATTCATCTCGGGGTGACCTGGGTTTGGGGAATGGACCTGGAACAGCAGGCACCTCAAATCCAGGGACAGTGAGAATTCTCACGGTGCCATCAACGCCTCGGTAATCATAGTTCCCTGGACGAGCGCCAGAGGCAAGGGTTCCAGACAGAGGCTGGAGGTCAGCTATGTCCACCTCCATCTCCCCTTCCCCGCCCTGCCCAGCCTCACCTCCACCCTCAGCAGGAATTCCCACCAAGTCCTCATAACACAGGGACAGACGCACCTCATCCCAACCCCGGAGTGAGATCCGATGCTTTCCAGGCCTGGTCTCTTCCTTTTCTCAGACGAGGCCCATCTCCTTCAGGATGTCCCCTTAGCTTTGTCCTGCTTCTGTGGCCCTAATGGTAATAGTAACACTTACTGATGGAGTAACTCTTGGGGTCAGTTTACCAAGCCCCTGCGATGTGCCAGGCTCTGGGCTGTGCTATGCTGGCCCCAGCACAGCAACCCAAATCGGAGAGTTAAAGTTCCCAGTTCTCAGGGCCGGCTGAGTGGCTCAGTTGGTTAAGAGCGCAAGCTCTGAGCAACAGAGTCACTGGTTCGATTCCCACATGGGTCAGTGAGCTGCGCCCGAGCTGAGCTGCCGCTGAGCTGCAAACAGGTGGCAGGATGGCTCAGCTGCTGAGAGAACGTGCTCCTAACAACAAGGTTTCCGGTTCGACTCCCACATGGGATGGTGGGCTGCGACCCTCGCAACTAAGATTGAGCTGAGTGGCCACGAGCTGCCGATGGGCGGCCGTATGGCGATTGGACTTGGAGCTGAGCTAGCTGCGCCCTCCACAACTAAGACTGAAGGACAACAACTTGGCTGCTGTTCCCCTTCCCCAATTCCCCAACACTGTTCCTCTTCCCCAATTCCCCAATAAAATCTTAAAAATAAATAAATAAAAAGTTCCCAGTTCTGAGTTAGATGACACACTCGTAGCATGTAGCACATGATAACTGCGGGATAAATTTAGCAGCTCCATCCCAAATGTAATTTATATGTGCTAATGCCACGTAATTACATGTGACAGGTTAACAGTGTCAGTTTAGAGTGTTAGTCAAATTCGCACTGCTGAAGAGTCCCAATGGCAGACTTTAGTCCACAGGTGAGCCCCGGAGCTCTGATCACAGCAAGGTGCAGTTAGAAAAAAGCCCAAGGTTGTCCCAGGAGGCCATCATCTGCTTCCTGGCCTCTGTCTAGCTGTCTCAGAGCGTTTGAGATGCCCCAGTCCTCTGGCCTGGAATAGGCAACATGGACGGCTCAGAAGGGAAACCCCAACTTAGGTGTCCAGGGGAGTCTAGTGGAAATAGCACCAGGTTCCAGGAAGAGGGCCGCCAGGTACATGTGACGGTGGCAAAAAGACAGGCCCATATTGCCTTTGAGATCCTGGACCTGCGTACGGCAAGCACAGAGCACATTACACCTTAGATCCTCGGGGCTGCACAGGCCACTTGGCTGTGGAGCAGACCTTCACCAACTCCTGAAGCTCCTTAGATGCAGAGACGAGGGAACCCCGTTCCTCCACTCCCTCCCCAGTGCCTTACAAGGGGGGAAGACCCCTCCGGATGCCTACCTGCCCCTGGGCTTCTGCAGAGCAGCAGTCAGAGTGTGGGCGTGCGGGGTCCCCCAGCTGGTCCAGCCCAAAGAACTTCCCTTTTGCTCTTCCCCGAGAAACTCCTCGGGTACCCTGAACCAACACCGTTGCTGCACAGGAAGTGGTGTCGGCCCTTCTCAAGGAGGGTGAGGTGTTGTGAACCGAGCAGGGCCTTCCTTCTTCTCCACTTTGAGGTCTGGATGGGTGGCCATAAGGGGAACTAATTTAATGAGAAAGCCAGCTGCCAGCTCAGAAATCTGTCCGCTGGCACGTCCGTCCCTCAAGCCGTGTGGGTAGATGGAGTGTCACCAGCCCCCAGGTCTTAGATTCCTTCCTGTCTAACAGTGACAGGACGCTCTGCTCTGCACGTTCTGCACAGCACTGAGCGCCTCTTCGCCCCACCTGTCACACTCGCCACCTGCTTGCATCCCGGCCGCCCTTGGCCACCGGCCTCATCAGGGGCATTTGGGAGTTGCTGAGGTCCCCTCTGCTCCACCCACAGCCACAGCACCCAATCCAGTCCTCACACCTGAGCCATCCCTTGTTTCCTGGGAGGAAGGGGTGAGCGGAGGAGAGCCCGCAGGCTCAACATAGACAGAAGGATCTCGGTCTTAAAAACTATTGAGGGGAGAAAAAAAAAAACTATTGAGGAGACCAAAGAACGTTCGTCGATGTGGGTTGTACCTCTCTATACCCACTGTACTAGAAACTAACTCAGAAATTTTAAAAACGTTTACTGATCAAATCCTTTGAAATGACCATGAGCCCATTCCGTGGAAACATAAGTAACATTTTTATGAAAAAGAACTCTATTGTCTTTTAAAAAGGCATTGAGTGAGAAGAGCGAGGTGGTTTTGCATGTTTGCGAATCCCTTTAATGCCTGACCGTCGTCGCCGCAGGAGACAGCTGGACTCGCACACCAGCGTCTGCATTCCATCGGTGGCTTCATCCCGCATCAGGAAGCTTCTGGAAACCCCAGGGAGTGGGGCAGGTTGATAACGTGCGAGTATTATATGAAGGTAATTTTCACCTCTCTCACCCTGGAAGGGTCCTAGGGGCCACATCCTGAGAAGCACTTCTCAGGGGGCAATCCCACAGGGAAGTGAGGGTTAAGGGGCTGGGGGTACCCCCCTCTCCCCCAGTTCCCTGGATTGGCTTTCTAAATTGATGATACTCAACAATTAACCCTTCAGTGGAGCTGGGCCAGGGGAGGGATCGCAGCTGTCAGGGCTCCGCTACTCCCTATCCTTAGGCAGCTCACAGGGTCGGACCATCTCCCCCGCGATGCCTCCTGCCCGCACTAGGGGGCGCTCGAGTCAACACAATCCTAAGGCTCTGAATCCACGGTGGCGACAACGACCATGATGGCAATTAAAGGGTAAGTAGCAGATGTTCCTTTATCCATTGTTTCCTGCATCTCAATACTGCCCTAACCAGTTTGCAAATTTAGCCAGGTAATTTGAACAATTCTGTGAAGTAGAACCTGGTATTACCCTATTTCAGCCTAAACCAAAGGCCTCCTGCCCACCTGAGCTGGTGGTTATCCAATTGGGCTGGTACATTGATTATACAGGGTCCTTCCCGCAACTCTGCACCGTGGTGATAACTCGTGTTGGGACTTGCGTGGGTCCCATCGGTTTCTTTATCCACCCTTGGACACCACCACCCTCCATGTGGTCAGTGCGTCTTCGTGATACAGGTAATTCTATAATACAGATGATATGTACCATACACAGAAAAGTGCCCAGTAAACTGAGCCCTCCTACCTTGGCCGAAAAGGTATAAAGAAAAAGGAAATTAGGCACTTGAGCCTTTATCATGGGAATGGGAGTATTAGCCGACTTCCTCCACTGCCCCACCCCCAACCCCCCACACACTCACCCTCAGTAAACAGAGCAGCCTCAGCCATGCTGGAGCCCCAATGTCAAGAGCACCCACATGTTCACGCTGTTTTATCTGCAGAGTCTTCATAGTTTAAATAACAGTAACAGTCAGTGACATTGAATTTGTGTTTGCATTTGGCCCTGTACATGTATTAACTCGCTTAATCTTCCTGACGACCCTTGTGGTTGTATTGGTTTCCTGAGGCTGCCATGACCACGGGCCACAGACTGGGTGACTTCAACAACAGGAATTCATCCTCTCGGCCTGGAGGCCAGAAACAGGGAGTCGAGGTGTCGGCAGGAGCTCACTCCTTCCAAAGGCTCCAGGGGAGGTTCCTTCCTGCCTCTTCCAGCTCCTGGCATTTCTTGGTTTGTGGAGAGATCACCCCAATCTCTCCCTACACCCTCCCTTTCATCTTTTTATAGGGACCCCAGACATTGGATGTGGGGCCACCCTGCTCCAGTGTGATGTCATCTTAACTCATTACACCTATTTCAAATAAGGTCACATTCATACGTAGAGGGAGTTAAGACTTGAACCCATTTTGGGGGGGACACAATTCAACCCACTACAGTGCTCTTCCTATCTTTATTCTATAGATAGGTAAACTGGGGCACAGAGAGGTGAATCCATTTGTCTGAATTCACACAGCCCCAGGACCCCAAGCTCAGCCTCTATGTCTTGTCACCGTCAGCAGGTACCAGGGCATGGGGTAGGGAAAGGGTGACCACAAAGGAACAGCATGAGGAAATTGGGGGGCATGTATTCTGCATTTTGAGTGTTATCATCATCATATGACGAAGTATTTTGTCAAAACTCGTAAAATTGTAAATCAAAAAAAGTACACACCACATGGTCCCATGTATATGACATTCTCCAATAGGCAAAACTAATCTATGGTGAGAAAAACCAGAACAGTGGTTGCCCCTGGCATGGGGACAGAGACTGGCTGGGAAGGGGTCTTAGGGAGCTTTCGGGGGACATGACTCACAAGATAGTGAAGGAAATATTGAACTGCAGTTAATGATGGCACGCTGAGGTCTCAGGCAGGTGTGCTGATGTCTGCAACTTAAATGAAATAAGCAGGCGTGAAGGAGGGAAGGGGGATGGCAGGGGGATGGCTGTGACTTAACAGGGTTCCGGCTAAAACCAGGTTTTATAAGGAAGTGCACAGGTGGGCCTAGGAGAAGGTTTAGGAGGCTGACTAGAGCTTGGTCAAGCAAAGAACCTCTGTCAAGCCCCCCTGTCATTCAAGGAAAGACATCGTTTCGCGTTCGGTCGCCTCTTGTTCGTTTCGGACCGGCTGAACCATCCTTTGGGACGTGGTAGTGGAGGGTATGTGCTGGATGGTGCTAGGGGCCAGGCACTTAATGAGGGGAGGGTCTCTGAAAATAAAAGGAAAGTAAAGAGGAGCAGTTAAAGCCCCAGTTCTGAGTCCAGAAGGCAGCCAGCCGAGAAGATTTCCAGGTGTTTCCGGTTTTGCAGGCTTGAAGCATCTTTAGATGGTGGAGCGAGGACAGCGGTGCCACCCAGTGGGTTCCTGGCTGGCAGCGTCCACGCCCGGTGACCTTTCTGAGTGGCCCACGTGGCAGCAGGCGTGAAGGCTGTGGCTATATTTCCAGGAAGTTCATGTCACCAAGTCATCAGCAGCATGCGAGGTCTCAGCAAAAGGACGGTTTTGTTCCCCATAATTCCGGGTCAGAAGGGAGAAAAACTAGGCTGTTCCTGGGGGGGGGTTGTAGCCAGGTTTTGGAGGAAACTAGAAGAATTCAAGATCCAGGCCAGTTTGCGAAACCTTAAAAAACAGTGAACAGGATTAGCATTGAGTGCCCACAAGGGTGTGTTCCAGTGTTCCACGGAAACACAGCTTTCCTCCCTGTTGTCATCCCCATTCCTATCAAAGACAAGCAAAGTAAGACTAATGTGTTTGCAAAATAAGCCTAATCTCACTAAACTTGGCCTGATTATTCACATGAGTGCAGCAAGAATAGCGATGATCCTATGAGCTCTTTTTAAGCCTGCTTTGCTGGAACTTTTTATATACAGACTCTCAGATTGGACTTTTAAAAGCCTCCCAAGGCTGGAAGGCCAGCCGACTTGCTGTCAGACCCCGCCTGCAAAACCCATGGGCTCCCGTGGGCTCGTCCGTCACCCAAAAGAAATGCTTTTCATGGAGGGCCCTTGTAAGAAATGACTAATCATTTCTACGTGTGGAAATGGTATTGGGTTTATGTTTTTCTGACAGTTCTTACTGTTTAGAGATGCATGCTGAAGTAAGTATAAATTAAATTACATCATGCCTGGGAGCTGCTGCAAAGTAATACTGGAGGGAGTGGGTGGGGACCTAGATGAAGCAAAACTGACTGGGGGCTGATGGGAATATTGGGGTTCAGTATGCTGCTCCACCTAGTTTTGTACATTTTTTAAATTTTTTAAATTTTTAAATTTTTCCATAATAAAATGCTAAAAGAAAATGATGATTCCTTTCAATGTAGCTGACATTTTCGGGGGGGAGGGGGCGAGGATTATGTATACCTGCAAAAAAAAGTTTGGTGGGGGTGGGAGGAATTCATTTGGCCTCGTCTAGATGTAACAAGTCAAAATATAAAGAAGCTGTTTCTACAAAGCTGAGTCATTTTTAATTCACAGAGAATTCATTCGTTTATGTTTTAACTACATATTGCAACTTCCTCTTCTGGTGATGACAGAAGAGCTTATATCAGACCAACTGAATCACTCAGAACAAGTAGGAAACATGGAAAAAAATACACAAAGCTGCTGCTGAAAGCATGAGAGAGAACTCAGGATGGAAGTGTCTGGAGCCTGGTGAGAGGGGCAGTTCAGCTTTTCCCGGGGGGCACCTGCCCTTCTCTGGGTGGCAAAAGATACCAGAGGACGAGCAGGCAGCAGCTGCTGGAAATATTAGCAGGCATTGATGGAAGGACAGGTGGGTGTTTCTGCAGTTCTGTGGGGCTGCAGAGACCAAGCCCAGGCTGGAGGTTACCAGAGCAGCCAGAGCTCGCAGGGCACAGATCCTAGAGGAAAAGGCACCTCGCAGAAGCAAGCCTGATATTCTGCAACTATTCCCCTTGAAATATTTGCCAATTATTAAATTGCTTGGAGCAAGAAGGCAAGAAACCAAGAAGAAAGCATCAAACAGGAGCCTTAAAAAACAAAGCAGAGCTTCGGGCAGTTTTGCCTTACTGAAAGCTGAAAGTTTGGTTTCAGGAGCTATCAAGAAGGAACGTGGGGGGGGGGGG
>NW_017731578.1:2456318-2462738 GCF_001890085.2 Hipposideros armiger
GATAAACACTGGCTATGTCCCACAGTTTCTAAGCGTCCAGAATTCGGGAGCAGCTTAGCTGGTGGCCCCAGGTCAGGATCCCTGTCAGGGTCAGACTGCATCTGGGACTTCCGTTAACTGAAAGGCCTGCTCCCAAGATGGCTCAGACATATGACTGGCCGGTTGGCATTGGCGTGGGTGGGAGGCCTCAGTTCTCCCCACGTGGGCCTCGCCACGGGGACATTTGAGCATCCTCACAACGTGGAAGCTGGCTGCCCCAGAGCAGGCAGCACCTTTTGTGCCCTGGCCTTGAGTGGCACACCGTCATTTCCTGATTCCTATGGATGACACAGGCCAGCTTTATCCACAGGAGCGTGAATGCCAGGAGGCGAGGACCCTGGGACCATCTTAGAGACCTGCCCCCACAGTCCGTGATGAGCCCAAGGCTGGGGCAGCGGATGCCTCCTCCCATGACTGCAGGGCCGGCTGCTCAAAGGGGCCCTGGGCCAGTCCTGTGTCTCCACTCGTATCACGATTTCCATCCTGCTCTGCACGTCATGACCCGGGAAGATGACTTTCTGTGGAGAAAAACACCGTGCGCCTGCCCCCAGGGCCCGAGCCTGCTTCAGCGCAGTGAGCAGTGAGCAGTGAGTCACCCTCTTTCTGCACTATCCTACCTGCCCCTCCGAGCTTCACACACCTCTGGAAAGAGATGGGCCCTGCTCCTGGCCCCCACCAAGCCCCAGCCACCCTCACTTACCAGCATCTCCCCTCATTCTGCATGAGCTGGCACTGTCACCTACCCTGGGGCACTGACCACAGGGTCCTGGGCAGAGATTGACACTGGCCTTTAACTTCAGAGGGAGCTAGGACCGGGCCTGGCTGTCCTTAAGCGAGAGTCCCAGGTCCAGCAGGCAGCTGAGCCTCCAAGCTCCACCAGGCATGGGCAGCTTTGACTTCTCCCATTCCTGCCCACCTGCACCCCTCTGACCTCTCGTGTCTGCACCCCTCTGACCTCAGGCAAAGCCAGACCTCAGCCCAGCTCCCAAGTCAAGATGGCCGGGCCCCAAGGCCAGAGCCAATGCCCACCTGAGCCCACCCCCAGGACCCCAGGCCTCAGTGCGGCTGTGCTGGCCAAGACAGTGTTCCCAGGAACGAGTCTGTCACTGCCTGGGCAGCCAGCATTCCCAGGAAGGGTGTGGGACCCATCTCGGGGAAATTCGAGGAGAGCGGCTTGGGCCCCAGGCCTGTGTGTTTAAAGACACGAGGCAGCTTATCGTGTCATCCAAGGGCCAAGGAAGACGCCCGCCTTTCCNCGGCCGAGTGGCTCAGTTGGTTAAGAGCTCGCTCAAGAGTATGAGTTCTGAGCAACAGCAGTTCGATTCTCTGCCCGAGCTGAGCTGCCGCTGAGCTGCCAATAGGTAGCAGAATGGGTCAGCTAAAAAAAAAAAGAATGTGGTAAGAAGTTAAGGCTTTCTATTGAGATGTCTAAAGGCTAAATCCTAGGAGACAGTGAAGCCAGGAAGACAGACTCCTGGTGAGGACTAAAACCTGCCACCTGTCATGTGAACTCCTGACTGGATCCGTGTGACCCATCCCAACTGCTGACAGAGGACAAATCAGTTACCTCTGCAGGAAGATAACATTGCTCACACCTTCCTCGATAACTGGCATTCAATCAGACACTACCAAGGAATCCATACAAATACGTAATGTGTAAAGATTTATGGTATATGAAATATATTAGAAGTTTATCTTTAAAGTGTCAAATCCAAGCCGGCCGAGTGGCTCAGTTGGTTAAGAGCTCACTCAAGAGTTTGAGCTCTGAGCAACAGCGGTTCGAGTCCAGCCCAAGCTGAGCAGCCACTGAGCTGCCAACAGGTGGCAGGATGGCTCAGCTTAAAAAAACAAACAAACAAACAAACAAAAAATCAGCCTAAAGTGTCAAATCCGAAGCAAGCACAAGGAAGGAAATAATAAAAAAATAAGAACAGAGGTCCATGAGATTAGAACTAGGAAAGACAGAGAAGATAAATGAAACGAAAGCTGGTTCTTTTCAGTAAAATTGACAAACCTCTCTCTAGACTGACAAAGAAAAAAGAGAGAGGGTATGGACTACCAATATCAGGAATAAAGCAGGGGGGCTATCACTACAGACCCCACAGACACAAAAAGGAAGAAAGAAGGAATACCACAAACAACTCTACGCACAAAAATTCAATGAGTTATACAAAATAGACCAATTCCTCAAAAAGCAGACACCCCCAGACAGAGAGGCACTCGCTTCAGTGCCCACTTCATCACCAAAACTTTTGAGCCAACCCTTTGATGGAGCTGAAAGCCATTTGGCATCTCAGCTTTTTTTTTTTTAAGATTTTTATTGGGGAATTGGGGGATGGGAACAGTGCTGGGGAGTTGGGGGAAGGGGAACAGACAAGTTGCTGTCTTTTTGTTCTTCAGTCTAGTTGTGGAGGATGTTGCTTCACTGGCCCAAGTTGGCACCATCACTGCGCTCTTCCCGGGCGAGGCAGATCAGTCGCCGGCTTCTGGACGGCCGCTCACTGCGGCTGCTGGCCGCTCACGCTGGCTGCTGGCTACACATGGTAGCCCATGGCAACCCACTGCCACAGGGGCTGCAGCCTAGGCCATCGCTGGCGACTCATGGCAGCCCAGCTCCAGGTTGAGCTGTTGTTCAGCATCTTAGCTGTGGAGGGCAGTGTCACTGGCCCTCATACGTGGGATCTGAACCGGGGCCCTCTGGTGTCCCAAGCCAGCTCTTAACCATCGCGCCACTCGGCCGGCCCTGGCTTCTCAGCTTTATGCCAAGATTTTAGTTGTAGCTCCTTCAGCCCAAGTCTCTAAGT
This sequence comes from Hipposideros armiger, assembly GCF_001890085.2. NCBI lineage: Eukaryota > Metazoa > Chordata > Mammalia > Chiroptera > Hipposideridae > Hipposideros > Hipposideros armiger. The sequence continues at coordinate 2,459,162 of NW_017731578.1, forward strand.
TCCTGGAAATGACAAACCTCCTTCAGGGCGCTCATTTGGGTTTCCTGCTTCCTCTTTACACCTTAGCCCCCTTGGAATTCCCCAAGCACCATAGGCAACACAACCTTATCCTTGAAAGGATGTTTGTTGCTTTTTATGAAGAATTTCCAATTGTTTTATAACCAGATGTTTTTTCAACATATCTGGCCCACCAGATTATTATTTCCAGAAGTGAAAGTCCACCCCAGAGTTTTAGGGAGATGGCAATACCTTTCAGCATAAAGTGCCTAAGTCTCCAGCGACAAATTCTGTCCTTATGTTTGTGACAGTGTTTGCCTGATGTGCTACGAGGGATGAACAGGTCTTGGAGGCCACAGTCTGGAAGCACATTCTCCAAGGCCTCTTATTTCTTCTCTTACATCACATCTATGCACCATCCCTTCCCTGTTTTTTCGGGATACTGGACGGTGTGAGGGCTGAGGATGGAGATGAAACCAAAGTCCGCCACAGCCCTGCATTCTCTGAACTTCACATGGTTCCATCCAACGGGGAAATAGGATCCTCAAGACCTAGGAAATATTTGCTGAGCTCCTAGAGGCATTCCCAGGGGCAAACAAATCCCCACCACCTGGCCCAAAAAAGTTGTATTTGAGTGAAGGGTGTATAAGCTGGGTTCCTCCTGACAGCCAACCCTGAAACAAGGACGGGGTGGAAGTGGTTTGTTTGGGATGTGGGCCTTGGAAACAGGGATGAGCATCTGGGAAGAGTGGAGCCAGATGGTGGACAAAAGGGAGAATGGTTGAGTTGGTCGCTGCTGCGGGCAAGTGGGATGGATCCCACCAGAACCTTCTGAGGCGTGTGGAGGGTCTCTCAGAACTGTCCACCCAAGGACTGACAGAGAGAAGTCTTTATGTACTGACTCCAATCTTCCATTACTTGAGGGTTGCCCCAGGGTGCGCTAACCCTGCCGTAATACCAGGCTGCCCGTGTGTGCTAAGCTGGCTCTGCCTGGCTTCCCACTTTCTGGTGCCAGAGAAGCCAGGGGGCAGGACACTAAAGATGGTAACTCTTATGTAGCTCCTGTGGGCATAAAACAAGTCAAAACCCATTTGTACCTGGAATCTGCTCTGGAGCCAAGAAGATGTGAGGTAACACAGAAGAGGCGTCTGATACAGTCCACCCCTTGCACCGCTCAGACCCACGGATACCCTGTATTAAATCCAGTCCGTTACCAAGCCTCACGGTGGTAGCCAGCTGAAATCTCCACAAAAGAGAGTTCACAAGAGTTAGCGCCCACCTCCCCATGGCCATAACTAATGTCAATCACCCCCCTCACCTGCCACTCACTCTAGATTTCTTGCAACCTCTGCCAGCACTCCATCTAAAAGGTTGCTTGCTTGGGAAGGTGACCAAGACTTTCATCCTTTGGGGACTCTGAGCCCTTATTGTTCCACGGTTGCTGCAGCTGCCCCTTCACTGCCTCCCAGGTTTGCTCCCTCCTTGCCCCACTATTTGCCCCCGCTCAAGAGCCCATGCACATCCTTATTTCAGATCACTGTCCCTCCATACTAAGTGAGCGAGATGCTTGCGGCTCTGCCCACTGTGAGGACTTCTGCTCCCCACTGTCCATTAAGGGTGCCCCTTAGGTAGACTGTGGTGTGGCATTCTCTTTTAGGCTTGGACCAGTGTACCAACCTATCCATGAACAAGACCCAGTCTTTTCCTCCTCCATCAGCTGGTCTGGGGAACCCCCTGAGCTAAAGCAGAGGTTTTGGTGACATGATAGTCTGAGCCACCTGTTCATAAAACTTACTGGACACCCTGGACCCGTTCAGGCCCCAGTCCCAAGTGCTCTGTATCCACTGAGGATTGACTGTTTCCGTGCTGACCGACACTGTGACTTGGAGGGTGTGACCTTCCCCAGCTCAGGATGGGCAGCTCCAAGCACATGGTCATTCGATGTCCTGTGGTCAGGCTCTCAGTTTCTGCTAGGGCCCTGGAGCACCCCAGGCCACTCTTCAAATACTGAAAACTCCGCCACAGGAGGCATAGCCTTGCTCCAGACCCCCAGGGGCTCTGCCCAGCAACCTCCACTCTGGGCCCCACATGATCCAAAAAGGACAGGAGAAACGACTGAGTGCCGGAGCCCTGCATCTTCAGCTGTACTAGACACTGCGAGGCTGCTCTCCAAACAGGGTATCGCGTCCACCCCCACCAGTGGGGGGGCTTACGTTGCTCCGCGTCTTCACTGCTTCTTGGATCTGACATCTCTTTTCCAAAACATGTGAGTGTGACACGGTACCTCCCTGGAGCTGTAGTTTGCATCTTCCCACGTTTACTGGCTATTTGGTTTCCTTTCCTCTGAATACCCTGCCTATTTTGGCCCATTTTCCCATGGAATGACCCCTTTCCTTACTGACGTGTAAGACTCCTTATAATCCTTCGTTAATTATAGTGATTAGAAATCTCTTCTACCCGTCAGCAGCTTGACTTACTGTTTTTTAATGGTGGCATTTGATAATCAGAAGTGTCTTTTTTTTTTTAATGTGGTTGGTATAATCAGTCTTTTCCTAGATTTTGTTACTTTTTTGGTGACTTGCCTAATGGATCTCTCTTTCTCATTGTGAAGCTGTAAGGATAGTCTCCTATATAGTTTCTTCCAAAAATATTAAAGTTTTGCATATCATGCTGAGGTTTCCAGTGCAGCTGGACTGTGTATGGAGTAAGGTTCGCACGAAGATTGTGTTTCCCAAATGGGTAACCAGGACTCCCACCATCTCTCACTGAATAGCCCTTCCTGTGTCCCCGATCAGCCATGACGCCTCTGTCACGTGTCATGTCTTTGTGGGAGGAGCCTGCCCCTCTGCGACCCTGTTCCATTGGTCTTTTGTCTATTCCTGCTGCAGGAACACTTGGGACTCACACAGCCTGATAACAAGCGAAGACCTGGGGACCCTAGACTGGCAGGCGAAGGTGAAGTACCCGATGAAGACTGGTGGGGAGCCAGATGTGACAAGAACGGGAATGACACCGCCACCGATGCCGAGAATCCATCCAGAAACACCCTTGGCCTGTGACTCTCAGTGCCCCATGGGAGGGGCCGTGGACAAGAGTTAAGTGTTAAGTCCAACCCTCCAGCTCCAGTTACCTGCTGCTGTGCAACAAGCACCTCAAACCAATGAGACGCTTTGACGCTCATAAATTCTGTTATTTAGGCAAACAGGACGCAGGAGGGATGGACTGGCCCTCATTTGCAGTGTCCGGGATCTCAGCTAGAGGGTCTAGAGCAGCAGTTCTCAACCTGCGGGTCGTGACCCCTTTGGGGGTCGAATGACCCTTTCACAGGGGTCACCTAAGACCATCGGAAAACAAGAAGATATTTACCTTATGATTCATAACAGTAGCAAAATTACAGTTATAGAGTAGCAACGAAAATAATTTGATGGTTGGGGGTCACCGCAACATGAGGAACTGTATTAAGGGGTCGCGGCATTAGGAAGGTTGAGAACCGCTGGTCTAGAGCTTTAACACTGACTCCACCGTGCTGTGAGGAAGCTCAAGGCACTAGTGAATGAAGCGGCCCCAGCTGGGGCCTGGC
>NW_017731578.1:2463653-2465440 GCF_001890085.2 Hipposideros armiger
GCCTTCTACCAGCGGCATGCCGCGCCTTGGAGAATCAAGTTAACCATTGTGCCTTCAGTTCCCTGGGATGCATAGATAGTAGAAAAGAGGGGGAGATGCCATGGCATGTTGTCTACGTCCCTCCATCTTCCAAGAAAACGGAGCCAACGAAGCAGGCAGGCTTTCAGACGAAAACTCTTTTTTGGCTGTAAGTCGAAATCTAACCAGGCCAAGCTCCATCCCACGATTTAGTGACCACAAAAGGGGAAGTGAAGAACCTCCTGTCTCTTTCCATATGAAGTAATATCCAAAAGCACAGGGGGAGCAGTTTGAGGGAAACATGAAGATACACGCAGAAGAAAAATCACAACGAGTGGGAGTGACAGCAGCAGACAGGAGGGAGCCTCCTAGGTCACTGTTTCAAGACATCCAAGCTTTCCCTGGGCGGGAACAAAGCATCCACAGACCAGGACCCACTGCGTCTCCCAGGCCCCATGGGGAGGGACCACTTATTGTGATGTGTAACTTAGGGATGGTGACTGTGGCTGGGCCACGGAACCCAGAAACCACAGTAGCCGTGCCAGTGAGCCCACAAAACTCTTGACCATCGTGGCGTCTGATTGCCAGGCATCACCCTCGGGACGGATTGAGTGTGGGAATCAGTGGACACGGGTGCCGCTGGTGTCACAGTGATTGTCCTAGAACCATACTGCGACCGGTAAATCTGATCAGTGAGGAGAGATGTGAGCTGGAAATGCAACAAAAGGCCTCAGGAAAGAAGGCAGACATTGAGGGATGTACGCACTGCTCATTTTTAAAGTTAAGTGGCAGCTGCCGCGAACACGTGCCTGAGAGAACTTTCAGTTCAGTGGCCTGTGCAGCATTGGCCAAGTAACGGAATTGAGGGGTGCTTCCGGAAGGTTCGGATGGCTCCACATGTCCCATGTCCTAAAAAGAGGTCCGTGTTTGCAGTACAGAGAGCTACTGAAACCGGCACCACCTGTCTCCGATGATACTGGGGGACACGTGATAAGGAGACAAGAAATATTTTAAAGGAATCGAACAAAATCCAGCTCAGTCGATCAGAATCACCTGGGAAGCTTTAAAAAAAATCTCTAAGGCCCCAGCCGCAGAAGTCATGAGGGGCCTCCTGGACCCTGCATCCTCTCATGAGCCCGTAGAGACGCTTGGCCGAGCCTGGTCAGCAGGGTCTGGTGTGGGTGGGGCACCCAGTCATCCATCTGCCTCTGTAACATAGGCCTCGCTGGCCTGAAAAGCACTTTGCTTGTATCAGCTAAACCAGAGGTCGGCAAACTTTTGAGACGGAAGAGCCGTCAGGGGTCAGCAAACTTTTTCGGCTCACGGCGAACTGTGGCTCTGAAGTAAAATTGAAAATGAAAATAAAACTATCATAGTTTCATTTATAAAACTTTTAAAGGATATTATTCACATAATGGTGATTATGTAAAAATATATTTATGGCTCTCAAATAATTTTTAAATTGCTGTGAGGGACAGGATTGGCCCTCCCAGGGGTCGGCAAACTTTTGAGACAGAATGTACCCAAAGAACCACATGTGGCTCGCGAGCCGCAGTTTGCCGAACCCTGAGCTAGACGAGGTGATGCAGAGAAGCCTTGAGTAATTTAGTCAATGAACAAGCTCTTTCCGACAACCGTTGGGAGGGAAGGTGCTGAACCCCAGTGGCTGGCACACCCCCACCAGCACCACCATTTTCCTAGAGGTGACCCTGGAGGAGACAGTCAGGGGCCAGGACTATGGGGCCTTTCCCTGCAGTGACAAATCTGGA
>NW_017731578.1:2467130-2470968 GCF_001890085.2 Hipposideros armiger
CCAACTCCAGATGAAAGTTATAAATTATGGTTTGTTTTCATTGTCTGAGGCCAAGCTCACGCCTCAGCTATTCAATTATCTCAGAAGCTGGAAAAACATTCAACCAGAAACATGACATCTGCTTTGTCTACAAGAGGCTGGCCCAGGCCTGTCATTTCACACTAGTCACCTTGGGGACATCTGATGGTCTGAACAGAGAGCGAGCAAGGCCCGCTGGGTGACCAGTGTCCCAGGCTGCACTGTCCCCAGCACCCTTGCTGGCTGTCACATCCTCCTCCATTGCTTTGGGACCTTCCTGCCCTTGAAGGGAGCAGAACAGGAGGCCTTGAGCACAATCTTGGTGGCCACAAGCCACTAGCACCGCTCAGCACCCTCCATCCCCACCCTCACCCCACAGCTCCCAGCCCCCCCCAGAGACAAGCAGACCAGATGTCACCAAGGTGAGAGGAAGGTCCCCTCCATCAGCCCTTCCCCCGAGCCAGCCGAGGGGAAGAGGCGAGGCCCCATCCCATCTCTCCAGACCTCAGGACCTGGGAGGGGCTGCGGCCTCAGGAAGGTGCCGGGTGCAGAGGGTGGGTCAGCGAGACCCCCAGACGGTGGCCTTTGCTGATGACCTGGTCTTGTGCTCCCCGAGGTGCCATCTCTGTCCTGTGTGTGACGATCACCTGGGGAGGCTGCTGGAGACACAGCCTCGCGGGCCCATCGACAGCGGTGGGCAGGTCTCTGGGGTGAGGCCCAGGAACACACGTGTGGAGGAAACCTGCCCAGGTGTTTTTAAAGTGCAGGTGGCCCAAGAGCCACTGCTGTAGCCCCCTGCCAGCTCGGTTCCAGGCAAGGGGGCCGAGGGAAGGCACAGGGCCAAAGCGAGCCAGCGGGCGAGCAGGCAGCCTCAGCCCCTCCTGCCCGCTCATCTTCCCGCCCCACCGCCAGCCTTCTCGTAGCTGCAGACACGTCCACCTGAGAACGTGGCCCCTCTGTGAAGGCTAAAATGACCTGAGAATTGAAGGCGCGGGGGAATGAGAGGGCCAGGCAGCCCTCAGTGGCTGCCACGGAAGGAAATGCCGCCCGACCCCACAACCAGGGCTCAGCGAGCATCCCATCGGCCCCTCTCCTGTGGGGGCCACGAGCCGAGCTGGACCCTGGTTCGAAGCGTGTGTGCTCAGCAGCCCACTGATTCCAGAGGAAGCCTCGGTACAGACCACGTGTGATGGAGACGGTTCCCAGCTTCGGGGTCCACAGTGTCGAGGTCACCCGTGCAGGCTGCGTGGGACGACGGTCCCACGTCCCCTCTGCCAATAGGCCAGTGCCCACCGCAGACCCGCTGCTCTCTCTGCATTTACACTCAGAGATTCTGCCCAAAGCTTGACCCCTACAAACTGTCCAAGGTGCCGGCAGCCTTCTTGTCCTTGTCACCGGCTGCTCAAGGTGTCATCAGGACTTTCAGGCAGGAAAATATGGTGATGTCACAAACCTTGTTATATCTCAGAACGAGGCAGTACGTTGACCCAGACCTTTGCGCCCTTCTCCCCGCATGGATGCGATGGCCTTCCGTGTTTAATGTTCCTTTGTAAGGACGAGATGCAGGGGCAGGATTTGGGGCTCAGACATGGGCTTCCACAGAGCCCGTGGGGCTGCTGTGATAACCGGTCCATCGTTCAACATTGTGCGACTCGATTCACTGGCAGAAACCCACACGGGGCCACACTCTTGCCTCAGGCTCCCCCAGGACCCCCACACTCGCATGTTCTTTCCCAGGCCTGGGCGATCAAAGCTTTACCCAGAGTTTCAGAAAAGCCGGCCACCAGTGGCGTCCCCTGGAGCGAGGGTGAAGCGCCTTGGGTAGGCAGAGAGGTCAGTGGGGGGGTGACAGTCCCGCCCACACCCAGAGCAGCCCCCCACCCCCGGCCTGCAGCCTGGTCTCTGGGACTCGCCCAGCCCTTCAGCACCTGGACAGCACCCACCACAGGTGACTGAGCCCCGTGAACCCTCAGAGAGATGAATCAGTGCCAAGCCCCCTGGTGACAGCCCTCCTCTCCAGGGGCATCTGCTCAAGGGCACAGGTGGTGAAGAGCCCAGGCTGTGGAGCCCAGCCCTGCTGCCACCTCTATGTCACCACAGCCAGCTACTCAGCCATTCTGCACGTCCCCTTCCCCAGCTGTACAATATGAGAGCGGAAGACGTTAACCCATGAAATGTACTGAATCATGTCCTGTGTCTCAGAAACCAGCTTTATTGTGTCACCGAGGCCCCCCGTCCACTGTGTGAATCAACCCACAGACTGTCTGAGAAGGACGGGTCTGTCTGATTTCTGCAATGAAATTGCCTCAGAGGTGGAGGGACCTTCAGTTCCACCCATAATTGGGCCTGTCCCTCCCGAGCCCGGGTGCAGGCCAGACTCTTGCCTGGTGTAGGGGTCCCGGAATCAGAGGTGCTGTCATCCTGGTTCTCCCCCATGTGGGCTGTGCCAGGCCACTCCCCAACAGTGTGCTGCCTTCATCCCCGGGCGGGTTTGGGCCCAGGGATCCTGGGGGGGGGGCTGGGAGCCCCTGAGTCCCGTCCACCTCTCCAGGAGCTCCTCGCAGCGCCTGCTCAGGCCCTCCCCGCCGCCAGTGCTGCCGGGGGTCGGGCTTGGCCCTCAAGAGAGCCCGTCTCCTCTGTCCCCACCTCCAGCACACGACTATCAACCTCAGTTACTCAGCTGGCGGAAATGAGACCCGTAAGAGGAAGCGGCCCCCGAGTATACACTTCCCCCAGAGCAAGGGAGAACCCAGGAGAAAAGCACAAATTAATTAGTCGGTCATTTCCCTGGCCACACGTATCACCCCAGGAAATCCTTTCAGTAACTTGAGGAAGGACCTCCCGGGAGCCTTACGGGTGACACACTGAGGCTCCCAGGCTCAGTCACTTCTCAAGACCCCCAGAGAGCGGCAGAACCAAGGAGCGACAGTCCCTCCACCTCGCAGCCCCGTGCTGGCTGCGCCTGACCCACCTCTACCCCCACCCCACCTGCCTTGTCTGGGCAGACCCAGGTCAGCGGCCCTCAGGAGTCGCTCCCTCCAGAGGGCCCTCCCGCAGTGTCCAGGGGCTTGGGGTTCTAAATTTCTCCTTATTGCCCCGTAGAGCAGGGGGCACCTTCCCTGAGGACCCCCAGAAATGCAGTGTCCTCTGGGTCTCTATGGAAACTGGGCCCGACACTATCCCTTGTCGTGGGTGACAGCAGGTGTGTGGCCAGATGAGGGCGGAGTTCTCTCTGCCTATGCAGCCCCCATTCTGTGGCCCCAGAGACCTCAGGACGTCGGCACTGGGGCGGACCGTCCTCCTGGCTGGAACCTGGAGCCCGAGTGGACGGTGGGGCCTCCAGGTTCCCCCAGGCGAGGACGGGCTTTGACGTCTCATCTCCCTGCCTGCCCTCACCCTTGACCTCACGTGGCTGTACCCCCTTTCTGTCCCCATTTCTGGAACCCTGGCCAGCCTTGGCCCACCCCAGACCTCACTCATGGCCCTGAGGTAACACTGCTCCAAGGCGGTCCCTTTCTGGGACCTTAGCTTGGGTCAGGGAGGATGCGCCCACCTGAGCCCACCCCCAGGACCCCAGGCCTCAGTGCGGCTGTGCTGGCCAGGCCCGTGTTCCCAGGAGCAGGCCTGTCACTGCCTGGGCAGCCGGCATTCCCAGGAAGGATGTGGGACCCATCTCGGGGAAATTCGAGGAGAGCGGCTTGGGCCCCAGGCCTGTGTGTTTAAAGGACACGAGGCAGCTTATCGTGTCATCCAAGGGCCAAGGAAGACGCCCGCCTTTCCCCACCAACTCCAGATGAAAGTTATAAATTATGGTTTGTTT
>NW_017731578.1:2476058-2481564 GCF_001890085.2 Hipposideros armiger
AGAGGACTGCTGTGTGCCAGGCATGGGGCAAGGTGTGAGGGGGCAAAGGCCAACCACCCAGAAAGGAGCTGGTGAGGACACTTGGGGTGCCTGTAACGCAGGGGGCTCAGAGCCGGCAGACCTTATAGGAGATGGGACCCAGGGAAGTGGGGAGAAGCAAAAGTGCTGGGGGGTCAGTGAGCACAGCCCAGCAAAGGCAGCAACCAGAGCCCCAGGTGTGTATTAGATGGGCTCTGTCTGTCTGTCTCTGTCTGTCTCTGTCTCCCCCTCTCCACCTCTGTCCCGCCCCCATTGCTCTCCCCACCTCCACACCCCCTCCCCTCAGCACCAGGGTCCTGATGGCCCCTCGGTAAGGACCAGTAAGGATGCCGGGACAGTGGTGGGCACAGGAGAGGCAGGGGGGGTGCTCTGAGCCCCTCTGCTGCCCCAACTTGACTTCCCTGTGACCAGTTCTGACTCCCCTCGCAGAATGTCCCGGGAAGAGGCCACCAGCCTGGACTAGAACAGGACTCTTGGCCTCTCCTCGAAAAGCGAACGAATGACAGCAGAAATGTCTGCCGCCTCCTTCCAGGGTCCCTCCCGCCGGCCGCCCAGCCAGCCAGGATGTTTGGTCTCTGGAGAACCTTCACTAGCGTGGTTTTCTACCTCACTCTGGCCGTCAGCCTCGTGGGGCTGGTGGGGAACGGGCTGGTCCTCTGGCACCTGGGCTTCCACATCAGGAAGGGCCCGTTCTCCGTCTACGCCCTGCACCTGGCCGCCGCCGACTTCCTGTTCCTCTGCTGCCACGCGGCCTTCTCCATCGCCCAGGTCGCCCTGGGCTCCCAGAACACCGTCTACTTCGTGGTCACTTTCATCGGGTTTGCGACGGGGCTCTGGCTGCTGGCAGCCTTCAGCCTGGAGCTCTGCCTGTCCGAGCTCTTCCCCGCCTGCTACCAGAGCTGCCGCCCCAGACACACGTCGGGCGTCGTCTGCGGCCTGATCTGGGCCCTGAGCCTGCCGGTCGTGCTGCTGCCCGCTCATGCCTGTGGCCAGCTGTGGGACGGGGCGCGCCTGCTGGCCTGTCTGCGGTACCACGCGGCCTGCATCACGTGGCTGCTGGTCCTGGCCTGCGTGGCCTGCGTGGCCGGGCTGGTCCTCTTCATCTGGGTGGCATGCTGCTCCCAGCGCCCGCGCCCCAAGTTCTACGGCGCCGTCCTGGGCTCCGTGCTCCTGCTCACCGTCTGCGGCCTACCCTACGTCCTCTACTGGAGCCTGCGGCCCCTCCTCAATGTCCTGCTGCCCATATTCCCCCCGCTGGCCACCCTCCTGGCCTGTGTCCACACCAGCTTCAAACCACTCATCTATTTCACCGCCGGCCGGCAACCAAGAAAACGCGAGCCATTGAGGGCGGTTCTCCAGAGGGCCCTGGGGGACGGGGTCCAGCTGGGGCCTAGGGGGCTGTCCCTGCCCATGAGTGCCATATAGGGGTGCTAGGGCCCCACCCCTCGCCAGGCCTTTCCAGGACCATGTGTGACCCAGCCCCACTCCCAGCTCACTTGCCCAAGGTCCTGACCCCCCCATGGGGAGCGCGTGGCGGACAAGGGAAGCATGAAGAAGACTCCAGGACAGGGGCAGGGGCGGGCACCCCGCAGCCAGAGCCCACATCCCCAGCTCCCACCGCGTCCACTCCCTGCCACTCAAGGGAAAGCTGAGGGCAGGGCGTGGAAGAGAGGACTACACGGCGGGCTGTCTTTGCAGGGTGCACGATAAGANCCAACTCCAGATGAAAGTTATAAATTATGGTTTGTTTTCATTGTCTGAGGCCAAGCTCACGCCTCAGCTATTCAATTATCTCAGAAGCTGGAAAAGAACAGCAAATATATTCAACCTAAAACATGACGTCTACTTGAGTTGTGTCTCTTTTCATGAAATCGCCCACTTCTCCCAGAACCCTGGCACCTTTCATCTCTGGAAAACACACCCTTCGCCCTGACTGCATCTGGGATGGGGGGGGGGGGCTCTGGCAGGGAGCTGTTCCGATGGGTGCCTGGGGGTCCACTCAGCCACGCTGCTTCCGCACCCCCTGCCATGTGTGCTCGTGACAGTGGGCTAAGCGCGGTTATTTTCTTGAAAGGATCTTTTTAGAGGAAAAAGCTAATTCTTTAAAACTCTTCTCACAGCCCTTGGAACCCTAAGAAAAGTAAGAAAAGCCAGCATATGCCAAATCTTTACTTTGTGTTGGGCACGGGAGCAAACACGTAACGTGTGACATCACGTAATGTTCACAAGTGGGAAGCGGAGACACCAGAGCACGTGGGAGGCAGAGAGACAGTGCTGGCCCGGGGGTCCGCTTTCCAGGCTCCCAACCAGCTGCTGGCACAGGGAGGCACACAGCCCCTGCGGAGGTGCCTACAGGACCCCAGCTTGGGAATCGGAGACGGGGCGTGGGGGACGGGCAGGGAGAGCACAGCCTCAGACCCAGTCCCCTCGCCCCCCACACACAGCTCACAGCACCTGCCTGCAGTTGCCCCTTTATTCCCTGTACCCTGATGCTCGGACACCTGGGGCCTTGGTGACCTGGAGAACTGCTTCTCCCAGAGTCAACCAGTTCCCAGAGATGACGAACCACTGCCCAGATCACAAACCACCGAGGCAGAGCCACACCAGCCTCCACCTTATTGGCCCAACACTCAGGGCCACTATCTCCTGCCCTTGTCACCCCAGGGCAGGTCCCAGACACCCAGGGACAGCCGCTATCCCCCAGAGCCCCCTGAAATTGTTCCAACTTGCCAAACCTAGGCCTGCTCACCTGCCTCACCACCCGTTCCTTCCTTCCCTCAGGAACCACAATCAAGGCTCCTGCCCCCCGGCCCCCACCCCCGCCTCCTGGCTCAGGAGGGGCGTCCCCAGCGGTCCCCCCTCTGGAGGGCTGTGAGTAGCCCTCCAGCTACTCGGTGACAGTGGTGCCCTGATGCCTTGCCAACCCTGATAATAATAACTCGGGCAGTAAGACACCCCATCACCAATGAGCCCCCATGGACAGGCCAGCAGCCAGGTTGTGGCCCTGGGACACCCCACTGCCGGGAACAGGGCCATTCTCCTCCACGCCTCCTCTGTGCCTGGGCCACGCGCCACCTTCTGCCCCCGTCTGGGTCTCAGAGTCGGGCAGATTTTGATCTGGGGCTCAGATGAGACGGTGGTGGGGAAAGGATGTGAACAGAAGGGGTCGTGACAGGACCTCCCGTGTCCCCCGACCCCCATTCCCTGTGACTCAGTTCCTCCCATTTTGTGTTCCTGAATCACATGACACAGCCAAGATGTGACAAAACCACTGCCCACACCTGCAGACTGGGAAACCGAGGGACAGAGGCACGCTGACCTGCCTCAGGCCACAGAGCGGGGCTTAGGCTGAAGTGAGTGAAATTGCCCACGCTGTGGGTCAAAGTGATGGGATAGCAGCCATTTCCTACAGTGGAGCCACCCTGCGACGCGTCGGGACACTGGTCACCCAGTGTCACAGGCTGCTCAGACGGCCCAGCCATGAGACCAGCTCAGGAAGGGTGCGGCTAGTGGAGGGCGCTGGGCGTCTCGGGCGACAGCTCAAAGCCAGGGCAACCTGGGCTTCCAGCTGTGAGCACACCTGAGGCAGCGCCGGCCTGGCTCCACCCCTCATCACCGCGGTCTGCGCAGCCCCACACAGCTGTTCCTGTTTCCTGTCTTGCTTTCCCCATTAGCTCAGAGTACATGAGATGCTCCTTACGAGGCACTTAGAGCAGTGTCGGCACATAACACCATCGTCCCCGTGTCCCAGGGCGGCCGTAACAGAGGACCACAGCCGGGGCAGCTTAGGACAACGGACCTTCATCCTCGCCCCGTTCTAGAGAACAGGGTCTGACACGCCCTCCAGAGGCTGTGGGAGAAGATGTCCCCTGCCTTTTCCAGCTTCTGGGGGCTCTGGGTGTCCCTGGGCTTGTGGCCACATCCCTGGTCACGTGGCCTCCTCTGTGTCTCCCCTCTCCTTTCTCTTATAAGGATGCTTGTCATTGGATTTAGGGTCCACCTGGGAATTGCGGGGCGATGCCATTCCAGAGTCCTCACTGTCTTCTGCTAAGACCTTTCTCCCGACAATGCCCCCTCATAGCTTTCAGGCCCTGGACGTGGACATGCCTTTTGGGGGCCCCATTCAGCCCACGACACGCATCACACAGACGTCTACTGCCATCAGTATCGCTGACATCCTGAGAGGGGACATGTCTTGAGCTCACGGCAGGGGACAGAGAACACGGGGCTGCCTGGGAGAAGAGCGGGGGGCAGGCTGGGATGACCTCTGAGGAAAGGGGGCACGCATCCCTGCGCAAGCTGAGCGCGGGTGCCGGGGCTGCTGCAGGTGGAGCGGGCAGGGCGGGGACCGGGTCCTGCAGGAGGACACGGTCACGGGGCCTGGAGGACTCGCAAACTGTGCATGTTCTTAAGCCAAGTGCAGGAATGGCGGCCACCTGGGCCTGGAACCTCGGGCCGTGCTGAAGGGTGCTCCTCCACGGCGGTCAGTTGTGCTACGGAAATGACCTCAAAGCCAAATCCATTTGAGACACACGAGGACAACCAGCAACCTTAGGACATGATCTGTCCTTTGTCATGCTGACGAGCTCTGGGGTCCCCAGGAACTATAGAACACAGCCCCCCGGAAAGGGACATTTCTCACGGAACATTTCGGGGCACTGGCTCTGCGGAATAAAATTTGGAAAATATTTTAACCCCAAAGAATTCGTTGACAGCTGGGTCCCCAGGGTGTGAGTCAGGCCGGCAGGTGGACGGTAAGGGGGGAGGGGCCGTCAGGAAGGGGGTCTCGTCTGCAGGCCATGCACAGCGGCACCGACCAGGGACCCATCAGGAGATTTAGCCCCAAGCCAGGCACCAAGCTATCCATGAATGGTCAGTCCAAGGAGAGGGGGAAACTGAGGCACAGAGGGGTCAGGTCACTCTGTCAAGGCCACGCAGTCAGAGGCCACACATGCACCTCTACAACACCCCCAAAGGACCCCGGAGTAGGGACTCCCACACTGGAAACCCCCTGCTGGACATGGGGGTCCTTTCTGCTGCTCCCTCCCATCCATGCACCTGGTGGGGGCGGGGGGGGCACTCATGTGCTTGAGGCTGCAGCCCGGTGGGGATGGGCTAAGGAAGGAGGGGAGGGGAGGGCCAGCCCACACCCAGGAGCTCGCGGTCTGAGCTCTTTCCTGGAAAGGGGGAGTACACTCATCCCACTTCCAGAGAACTGGCCCACAGTCCAGCCTGGCCCCAGAGGACACCGAGAGGATTTAGGGCCCAGGAGGAGCCCCGGGACATTCATGCGGTTGTGCAGCTGCCCCAGCAGGTCTCAGAGAGGAACCGGTCAGCAGGTAAGAAGGCTCAGAGTTCCTCCCTCTCCCAGGTGAGGAGCTGCCCTGCTCCCTCTGGGTCTGCCTCAGACACCCCCTGAGACAGTGTGGCTTCCATGGGGTCAGGGAGTGGGGCATGGGGGTGGGAA
>NW_017731578.1:2483434-2487668 GCF_001890085.2 Hipposideros armiger
GTGGCTTCCTGTGGAGACATAGGCCCTGTCTGGCCAGAGAGACCAGGGAGCTTGGAACAGACAGACGAAGAGGTCCCCCTGCAGCCAGCAAGTCCGGCCTGGCAAGGCGTCCTCCTCATTAGCGTCTCATTAGGACACCGCCCAGCATCTGCCGCACAGAAAAGACCAGCCCCTCAGAGGGCAGCCATTCTAAAGCGGATTGGAAGATGCGGTTACTTCCTGCTCCAAAATATTGCCACCAATGCCCCTCATAGGGTCTGAAATTCCACTTTGAGGGCCATGTGTGATAAACTGATTTACCAAACGAGAGATGAAAATGTCAGAGTGAAGATCGGCTCCCATAGTTCAGAAACTATGAAGTGGAAACAGCAGCTTTTCAAGGTTAAACATTTCCCCAGCTGACATGCTGAGAGAGAGCAGGGGCCTCATTAGACCTCCAGGACAGCCCAGGATCAGTGATGTCACCTCATGCCAGGTTCCTGGCACATCAAACATTTCTGTTGTTCTATTATGTCATTATCATTATCACCATAATCACCACTATCATCATCACCACCACCATCACCATCACCACCACCACCACCATCACCATCACCACCACCACCATCACCACCATCAAAATCACCATCACCATCACCATCACCACCACCATCACCACCACCACCATCACCACCATCACCACCATCACCATCATCACCATCACCACCATCACCATCACCATCACCAAAATCCTGACAGTTGGCGTGATCTTGAAAGGACATGGAGTTGGGTTACTCTGTGGAACTCCAGCCCAAAGAGCCAGCCATTGTCCCACCCCTGCCCTTCAGACCTGCTTGGGCTGTGCCCCCTTTCTTGGTAGACATCAGAGCCCATACCCCACTTTGTACTTGTGACATAAGAACACCCACCTGGCTCCTCCCTGGACTCTATTTGGCGTGCAGGCACAGTTTCTGTTCTGTGTGTCTGTCAATGCAGGATGCAAACTCAGGGGCAAACACTGGCAGACCCTGGCTCCAGGATGGGTTATGCAGAATGTCCTAAAAGGCCTAGAGTTCACAAGGTGGACGAGATAAAGGTGGATATGGCAGATGACACCCCACGGATGAGAGTTTCTGAAGCGGGGACAGTGCTTTTTGGTGCCATGTGGGAGTTGAGTTGTTTTGGGGCTGGGTAGGGGGTGTCAGCATTCACTTCTCAGGGTCAGACATGGGGTGCCCACCCCTGCTCCTGTGGTTCTGGCTGTCATGACATCAGGGTCATCCCAGGGATCCTGCAAATCAGCCTGGTGCTTTCCCCCATTGCCTGCTGCCAGAGAAGCTCCTGGTGCAGGTGCCAGCTCAGACCGGGGCTTGGAGGTTGGGGCTGGGGGAACAACTTGCAGAGCCCTGCCTTCACAGGACTCTGTCGTGGGTCTCTCGGGGCCACTTGCAGTCCCGAGTCACAACTGGTCCCTGGAGGGGCCTGGAGTGTGTATGTGTNCTTCGCCCCCACCCCTGCCCACCCCTGCAGACCCTGCCCGGCCAGTATTTGTTTGTCAAAGAGACAGAGACAAAGAGATAGGGAGAGAGAGAGAGACAGAGGGGTAACTGAAGCCACGCCTTTTAGCTTTCAAAGTATACATCATTTTATGTGTTTTCTGATGATTAAAAAATATATATATTTATGGTCATTGTCAAAACATTCAAGCCCTACAGAAAATATTAAAAAAATAAATCAACAAAACTCTCTGGACCCAGAAAGACATTCTAGATGCATTTATTTATTTTTTTTAACAAAGACCCGCAGAAATTTCCATTTTTACCCAAATGAAGGCCTTCTCTACGTGCTGTGTGAAGCCTGTTACAACACAGCATTTTGTAACCACAGAGAATTGTTTTTAAAAGTTGTAATTTTTTTTTCACTAGAAAAGTAATGTTGCTCATTATGGGAACTTTGGAGAACATTAAGAAGTGAAAAGAAGAAACACTTACCTGCCCCCTCTCCCCCACTCAACCTGGAGACATCTCCCTTTGCAGGTTTTCTGTCCCTCCCCAGGACGGATATGGTTCTGGCCACACCAAGTGCCCTGCCCGGTCTCCCCAGACTGTGCCCTTAGGACTGGGTAACCCCAACAGAGGGAGGAGAGGGCTCTGTGAGTCTAACAGCCTTCCTGACGGTTCGAGGGTGGAGGAGAGGGAGAAAGACCCACCCAGTAGGTGGGGGTGCTTGGCTTTGGGGAGTAGGGCAGGAAGGGTGTTCCATTCTTGTAACCTGCATGCCACAACCCAAGGAGGGGTATGGCCTCCTTCCTGAAAGCCTGGAAGCGGGATTGGGGTGCTTTCAGAGTCAGGGTACTCTGGGCTCAGTTCCATCCTCCCAGCCCCAGGACATAGCTGCAGGGCCCCCTACGGGACAGTCCATCTGTGTGCTGGCGGGAGGACAGATGGGCCGCCAGACAGCTGACAGTGTCTGGGGCGCGTGATAAACAGACCTGTCCAGACAGATGGGGAGTTCGGAGGTCTATGGCCTCAGAACCCACTGTGGGGTGTGGAGATGCCAGCTTGAGTCCAAATGAGCTGGTGAGTGTCCGTGGTCCTGGAGAAGCGCGTGGCCACCTAGAGGGACAGGGCTGTCACAGGGCTGGGCTCCCATTCTGCAGGCACCTCTCTAGCTGGGTGACCTCCAGCAAGTTACCCGACAGCTCCTAGCCATGTTTGCAAAAGGAGGTGGAGTAATGTCTTCTTCCTAGCTGGTGGGAGGGACGCAGGCAACGCTGCCAGGCCCCAGCAGGGGGCGCACCTGCACTATGCGCCAGTCCTGACTTGCAGGGCCAACCATGTCATCTCTCCCAACTCTGGGCAGAGCTCCACATGTCCCCAGCCTGCCCTGACCTTGGTACACCCACTGCCTGCCTGCTGGCACCTCCTGCCTTGCCATCGGAGTCTGTTCTTGTGTCTGTCTGTCCTGTGACACCGGGAGCTTCCTGGAAGGGGCCACTGTGTTCTCAGTGCCTCTGATGTATACCTGCCCTGGGAGCACCCAAGGTGACCACCTTGCCCAGAGCGGCCTCCCACCTCCACTGAGTGCTTCATTTCCTGCGTTCTTACCTGCTCACCTGTTTGTGTCTCTCACTAAAAGCTGAGTTCATGAGAGCGGGAGCCCGGGAATCTTATCCAGGAGGAGGGGTTTGACCAGTATTTGTGGACTGGATGGGCAGGCGGGTGGGGGCTGCATGAATGATATGGTCAAATGAATCAGTGATATGGCCGAAACAGACTGCAACTCAATGGAATCAGACCAGGCTGATCCTGGGTTCTGGAACCTTCCCGGCTGCCCGAGTCCTGGCCACTGACCTGCAACCTGAGTGAGATTTTGGATAAGGGAGGGGCCCAGGTTGCTCATGGCAGAGTGCAGAGTCCAGCCACCCCAGGCCCCTCACCCCCCTCATGTAACACTCTGAGACCCAGGAAAGGTGGGGCCCGCCACAGGTCACACAGGGGGACAGAGGCAGAGCCAGGCCTTCTCCTCAGATGTGTGTGAGCACGTCTGAGCTGCCAGGAACCACATGCCCTGGGGGCTCCGATGAGCATGGCTGTGTGTCAGCCCCCAGGGCCTGAGGAGCTGTGACGGTCCTGTCCTGGTAGACTCCCAGGTAAGCGTGTGGTCCTCCAGCAAGGGGGCAGCAGGTGACCCACAGCAAGGCTAATGGTCTGGCAGAGCTGGCCCGCAGGAAGAGGGAAAGGGGCTGCAGAGAAGGACATTCAGTGGCTTCCTGTGGAGACATAGGCCCTGTCTGGCCAGAGAGACCAGGGAGCTTGGAACAGACAGACGAAGAGGTCCCCCTGCAGCCAGCAAGTCCGGCCTGGCAAGGCGTCCTCCTCATTAGCGTCTCATTAGGACACCGCCCAGCATCTGCCGCACAGAAAAGACCAGCCCCTCAGAGGGCAGCCATTCTAAAGCGGATTGGAAGATGCGGTTACTTCCTGCTCCAAAATATTGCCACCAATGCCCCTCATAGGGTCTGAAATTCCACTTTGAGGGCCATGTGTGATAAACTGATTTACCAAACGAGAGATGAAAATGTCAGAGTGAAGATCGGCTCCCATAGTTCAGAAACTATGAAGTGGAAACAGCAGCTTTTCAAGGTTAAACATTTCCCCAGCTGACATGCTGAGAGAGAGCAGGGGCCTCATTAGACCTCCAGGACAGCCCAGGATCAGTGATGTCACCTCATGCCAGGTTCCTGGCACATCAA
>NW_017731578.1:2489200-2490873 GCF_001890085.2 Hipposideros armiger
CACACACACACACACACACACACACACACACACTCAGGCACTCCCCGCACCTTGCACCCCACAGATCTCTGTGAGCCCCCATCAGCCTTAGCTGCCCCTCCCCCAGGCCTCCATCAGCTTTATCTGCCCCTCCGTCTGGCTCAGATGCCATCTCCTGAGCCATCCTCTCAGTGACCCGGGACAAGCTGCTGAGCCTCCCAGAGGCCCCGAGTCCACATCTGTGAAATGGGGGCACACCTGTCAGGAAGTGATGTCCTTAGGTCAAATGAGAGAAAGAGCGGTTCACCGTGTGTTTGTTGAGCACCTACTATGTACCATGAACTCACTTCATCCCTCTACAGCAACCAGTGCCCTATCCCCACGAGGCCAGGTAAACTGAGGTATAGACCTGCTAAGGGACCTGCCCAGCTGGTGGGAGGTGTGTTGACAAAGCCCAGGCCACAGACCTTCATGTGTTTCTGCCTCCACCTGGATATGATGTGATAAGTTTGAGCAAAGGGGGGGGTCAGAGGGTCAAATTTACAAGAGCATGCAGGGCCACCCAGGCGACCCTCTGAGTCTACCCCCAGCCCTGAGCCCTGCAGCCCGGGGCCACTCTGTCCAGTGGGAGAGCTGAGTGTGTTAAGGAGAGGCTGGCATCTGGGATGCAGAGATACCCACAGCCGAGGAACAGGGGCAACATTGCTAACACATTCCAGATAAAGACCCTCCTCCCCAGCCTCTACGAAGAGCCACTGCTGTGTTGGAGGCCTGTAGCTCTCCCAGCCTGGCTTCCCAGAAGAGTTGTCCTCTACTGCTGCTGCAACACTGCAGGCCTTGTCCTGGGCAGGGCTGGGCAGGGGAGGGTGGGCAGGGCCGGGCTGGGCTGGTGCTGGGAGGGAGCTGCGTACCCAAGGGGGTGGGGAGTAACACCAGAATAGAGGAAGACAGGCGGAATCCTTGTGGTTTGCTGTGTGACCTGGGCCCATTGCCCACCCTCTCTGTGCCTCAGGCTCTGCCCCGCCTTTCCCCGGAGGGAGAGGTCAGGGGGCTGATGCCTGTCAGGAGGGTCTTCCTGTGTGTGTTTCTCACTGTAACCCCTAACAACCTGCCGAAAGGAGGCCAGGCTGCGTGGGGGTGTTAGGTAACACGCAGCATGCAGCTCAGCCCGCAGCTGCAGCAGGAGCCAGGTCTGCCTGTGCCCAGGTCTGCAGAGCTGGTCCTGCCGGTGGCGGCTGGGGCTGGAGGAGACAGCTGCCGGCTCCAGAGAAGCGCACGCGGGGGCAGTTGTGAGTCCAGCGGGGACACCGGTCTCCTCCACACCCCGGAGGAGCAGCGTCCCCTGCAGTGACCCCTGGCCGTGGCCCAGCTGCCGCACTTTCGCTCACCGCACGGCCCTGGCTTCTCCTGCCTGAGGCCCCATCTGGCCACCACTCAGACACTCCCCTCAAACCTCAGAGCTGCAGGGTCCCCACCAAGAGGAGCCTCTGCTGGGGGGCAGCTCGGACTGTGGGATTGGTCTGGGCCGTCCATTCAGCCGGCACAGCCCACTTGGTCGGCAGAGCTGGGCAGACACTGGAGGCTCTGTGAGGACCCGCCTGGAGGAGGGAGCCAAGCCCACGCCCTCATGCCTTGCTGCACGGTGAGTGCTGCCCCCAGCTCCCGCCTGGGGAGGGGGCTCCGCTGGGCCAGGC
>NW_017731578.1:2492363-2501090 GCF_001890085.2 Hipposideros armiger
AGCTATTTTATTGACTATTCATTAATTTTGATGTTGCCATTTTCTACTCACCTTGGAAAGCCAACAAGTTTAAGTCTCAGATAAGCAGGTAGCTCTCGAAAGGCTCGTGGGCACACAGGCGCCCACAGGCCAGGTAGCGACAAGTCCCTGGGCTGGGGTAAGCGTGGCCCTGCAGCCCAGTCTGGGCTCTGCCTCCAGGGCAGCTGTCCCCACCCGGTGGGCCCCACCAGGCTGTGCAGCAGCCAGCCCTGGGCCTGAGCCTGTCACCCAGCAGATAGCACCCCACTCCGGAGGCCAGCAGGGGAGGCACCCAGGCCTTTCCCCAGGAGCTCCCAGGCCCCCACAGCCCTGCTCAGCACCCCTTACCCCTGCAGGAGCCCTGGGCTGGGCCGCCCCACACCAGGAGATGCCGTCTGCTGGTCCCAGAGACCGGCCCCAACCCGCTGCCCTTTAGGGGACCTGGCTCCTGTTCCTCAACACCCCACTGTCTCTGGCCGGCTCTGCACCCTGGCCAGCTGGAGGTGAAGCAGGGAATACTAATGGGGCCAAAGGAACTATCTAATATCACATAGTCAGGCCCTTCTCCAGCAGCCAGGAAAAGGAGGGAGCGGGCCCTAGCCCCCCCTGGCTCCTCCCAGCAGCCCCCAGATACCGGGCCTGGCCCTGAAGGAGTGCTGGCAGAGGCACGAGGCAGGTCCTCCCAAGCTTGGGTTGAAGCCTCTGACTGGAGCGCGGCAGTCGCCAGCCCAGTGTCCAGCTCCCGGCAACCAGTCCATTGTCACGTCCTGGGTAAGCGGCTCCTGAGGCACAGCCGCCCGCGTGGGGGCGCCCCGGAGGCCAGGACAGAGAGAGGGCCTGGAGAGCAGGCCCGTGGCCAGGCCGTGCGGGGAGCACATGGCTCTGCCTCAGGAGGGGACTTCCTCATCGTGTCTGTCTCCAGACTAAACATGTGGCTGCCCAGACAAGGGGAGACCCCAGGAGCTGAGGGGCGTAGTCCTCCTCTTCCTGGGCCCGGCTCCCCAGGGGTCCACGGCGAGGCCTGGCGTTTGTGAAGAGCTCAGCTGCTGCTGCCGCCGCCCAGGGTTGGGAGCCAGCTGCTGAGTGAGGCCTCTGGGTTGGCTGCCCTCGGATGAGCTGCCTTTCTGTCCCCCAGATGGCAGCTCAGAAGTGGGACTCTCTGTGCTTTGCTCACCACGGCGTCTGGCCTGGGGCAGCCTCGTGATAACTGGCCAAATCAGAGGGCCAGTCAGGGCTCCCAGGGGACCCCCAAAGCAGAGGAAAGCCAGCAGACTGGGCCAGCCGGGTCCTGGGCCTAAGCTCCTGTGGCCCCCACGCCCTGGGACCGTGAAAGACCCAGCCACAGAACTCAGAGCCTCCGTCGCTGGCACCCTGCAGCCTGCAGTAGCCACAGGCCTTGTCTAGGCCGTCCTTGTCAGGTGTGTGAAGGAGAAAGCCGGGTTGTGCAGGCCTCCTGGCACAGATGGGCCTGTCAGCTGCCTTAAATTACAGCCCTGTCCTGCTCACACTCCCACTCATTGTTCTTTGCCCTGCGGGGCTCTCCGCAATGTCTAGAGGGCCTGGGACACAAGGGTGGCCTCATCAGCGAACGCCCCTCCGCTCCTCTGCAGCCCCCCTTACTGAGCGTGCGGGCGAGGGCTGCGTCCAGTGCATGAGCTAGGACCCCTTGGTGCCAGGCCCCCGCCGAGGGCTTCTCACACACACCGATGCTGAGCACGCGTTTGAACCGCCTTTGCGCCCACACCACGAAACACCCGGGAACTGCACGGGCACCACCCCAGCCTGGAGGTGCTCACGGCCTAGCCAGAAAACCAGCAACTCCACCCAGAGCTGCTGGCTGGGAGGCAGGGGCCAGACAGCAAGCTGCCAGGAGGCCTCCTCCCCTGAGGAGGTGGAGAGGGCCGGGCCCCCAATGCCAGCCGATCGGAGCTGGGGAGCCCCTGCCCACCCAGCCCCTTTTCTCCCCCATGCCTGACACACCTCTCCCTTTCCCCAAGACAGAAAAGGGCCTCCTTTGGTTTGGCCAGTCTCTGCCCAGCCTCAGTGCCCTACGGACACCTGCTCTCCACCTGTCACCACTCGTGAGCCCACCTGAGACCCTCATCAGAGCCCTAGAAGACCTCAGTCTCCCCACCTGCACAATGGCTGTGTCTGAATTTCAGGGGTCACCCTAACCAAGCGCCACAGACGGTGCTTAAACAACAGACATTTATTCTCTCACAGTCTGGAGGCTGGAAGTCCGCGAGATCAAGGTGTGGGCAGGGTGGTTCTCCAGGGAGAATCGGGTCCAGGCCTCTCCCAGCTCCCAGTGTCTTTCTGGCCATCTTAGCCGTTCCTTCGCTTGGAGGAGGCACCGTGGTGGCCCGGCCAGCTGGGCAGGTTCCAGGAGATGGCTGTTCCGGCCCCAGGGGGATGTGATGACTTTTTCCAGCTTCATTTCCTCCCAGAGCAATTCCTGACCAGCAGAGGTCATTGTGGGACAAAGGTTGGCTGAACGGGCCCCTGGAGACCTTCCGGCTCTCCCTCCGCCCCTTCAGTGCCAGCACTGGGAGCCGGTGGGAGAAAGGGTCTGAGAGAGCCGAGACCCCGGCTGTGTCGGCTGGGCAACCAGAGCCAGAGGCCAGCTGTGTCCACAGTGCGACCACCCACGGATAGGGAGCCGGGGCAACTCTTCAAATTGATGAATTAATAAGGAATGTCTTAAAGGACCAGGGACCTCACCCACCCTGACCGGTGGGGTGAACTGAGGGTTCCTGGAGCGCCCACAGAATGCCATTCACAGGCCTCCTGTCATTCAACCCTCCTAAACCCTGGACAGGAACATGTTATGAAAATCTCCATTTTACAGGTGGGGGAGGCTGAGGCCCAGAGAGGCTGGACAACCTGCCAAGTTGTCTCCTTAGGCTGGAGTCTCAGGGAGACCTTCGGATGAGTCGCCCCTGCCTCTCTCCACCCCTTCTCAACAGTTATTCTTGGAGAGAGGAGAGGATTATCGTGCCTGCCTTTTGGATCAAGATGATTAAGCTTTTGTTTCCCAATAAGGGTGCAAAGCTTCTTAATGAATGACTCCAGATAATCTACTGGCAATCACCCACACCCTAGTACAAATTAGCAGAGAGAGCCGTTACAACCAATTCACAGCAGGATAGGATGCAGAGCAGTGGGGACCCAGAAGTCCTCAAGCACAGAGAACCTCGTCCTGGATTTCAGGGGGGCTCTCTAAGAAAGGGGGTACACTCTGCAAGAGAACCCTAGTAGGCAGCAAAAGCCCAGCGGGCCCTGTAGAAAAGGCTGGTCCACCCTCGACCCTGCCCACCATGGAACCAGGGGGTACTCGGCAGGCCTGCCAAGATGGGCCACCCCTGGTTCTGCTGTACAAGCTCCCTACACCTCTGTCTCAGGAGGGGCCTGGCTCTGGGACGGCCTGGAAAGCGAGGGAAAGATGGAGGGGTCAGGGAGGGTGCTGCAAAGAAACCAGGGCCCCCAAAGACACATGGACACCCCGCCCAGGCCTCCCGAGGAGGCCGTCTCCATCCACCAGAGGCCAGTACCCAGGACGGGGGCGGAGGCGCCCTGAAGGACAGTCCCCTTTCTGCCACCCCTCTCGCTAGCCAGGAAACTGGCCACCTCACCTTGGGTAGATGGGGGGATAACAGTTCCAGTTCCAAGGCGCCCCCCCCCCAACTCTCCCTTCAGCCTCCTGGGAAACAGCAAATGTCTGGGTGGGGAAGGGTGGAGCTGGCAGCAGGCCTGGGGGTGCCCCCTTCCAGCTGCCTGCCTGAGCGCCCACCATGTCCCCTTGTCCGGGCTGTGGTGTTCTGGGCAGCGTGCCCCTGGACATTCCACGAAAGTATCTCAATGGGACGACAGACCCCTAGCAGGTCCCCCTGACTCCTCTCCTAAACTCCCCCCAAAAGCTGAACTCCCCCAGGGGCCGGGGGAGAGTGCCACTCTCACTGCTTTGCTCCAAGTGACCTATTTAGAAAATAGAGAGGTGTTTATGCGTGTTTTGGGGCTGGGGGTGGGGCATGTGCCCACACCCACTGGACTTCTGCTTCGGTGAAAAGATGTCGGCCCATCCAGCTGAGCCCTCTCTGTCTCCCTGCTCCTTCCGTCCCACGACCCCTAGGAGGCGGGGGGCCTTCTCACCCCAAAGCCTGAGTATGGGAGCTCGGTTCCTTGGGTCGGCTGGACCCTGGCTCAGCAAATCAGCCGATTTGATCTGAGTTGTTTGTGGCCTTGTTTGAGGTCTTGGCGCTGCCTCAAAGGACCCAATTCGCATCACCTGGGGCGCTGGTAAAACTCCTGAGGCCTGAACCCCTCCAACCCCACCACCAATTACACAGGGGTCCTGGGGGTGGGACGGAGGCCCCCCTCTCCCCGCACCTTGCACCTCAGGGCCTAGGCCACACTTGTAGAGGGGCTGAGGCTGTTACGGACGAGCAGGGGTCTTATGCAGGGAGGTGGGGACAGCCAGAGCACAGGCGGGAAAACAGGCCGGAAGTGAGGAGGGGGCAGAAGTGACCACAGTGGGGTCCGGGGAGCAGTCAGGTCAGGCCCCATGCTGGTACCACCCCGAGCGCAGTGTGGCCACCACCTGCCACGTCCCATCTCCTCTTGCCCCCTGCTCAAGGCCCAGAGACCCACTGGCTGCTGAACCGCAGGCCCGAAGGGTGCTGCACGGCCAAACGCTGAGTCCCCCCCCTCACGGGGTCCCCGTGCAGTGGGTGCCCGTGCCAGCTGCCAGACACCAGATCCTATTTGCACCACAGGCATAGATAACGGAGCTTCCCCGACCCAAGCAGGAGGAGGGAGCAATCCTGAGGACCAAAGACATCGGAGCCCCTCTGACCCATCACTCTTCCGGGTGTCTGCTGGACACTGAGCCCTGCTGAGCAGCCGGTCCTCTCCAGACCCTGACAGGCTAACCCGGACAGACAAGGGCCGCCTCCCCGGGGCCCACGGCCACGTCCACTCAGCTCCTCGGGGGCTCAGGGGGGGTGGATGAGCCAGGGATGTCCGGGAGGGCTCCCAGGAAGAAGTGAGGCGAGACCCAGAGCTGAAGGCGCAGTGGGCAGATGAGTGGACGCGGTGCAGGCTGGGGACAGCATGTCCCTGTGGAGAAGGACGCCAGGCACACGCCAGACCAAAGGATGTGCCTTTCCGTTGTTTATTCTTCTTCTCTGAATATCCTTGGCCCACGTGCCACCAAGCCCTGGCGTGTGGCTCCCCATTCACCCCCCTCGGCTTTGTTCTAGAAGCTGCCGGTTCCCAAACAGCTCTCCCCATTCACCAGGCTCGCTCCCTTCCTCTCGCAGAGCCACCCTCCTGTGTGGCCTTTCCTTCTGGAACCTTCCCTGCCTGGCACGGCTGCTTTCTGGAGCCACGGTTCTTAGGCTGAAGACGCATATGAATCACCTGGAAACACTCTGGCCCCCTCCAGCAACCGCTGGGTCCCCATTGGACCCTGGAATCTACATTCAGTGGCCGGTGGCCTGTATTGTCATCACTGCACCTGATGAGGGACAGGGCCTGCTCAGAGAGGATCAGGTGACTTGTGCAGCGGGCAGCCCTTCCGAGAAGCCAGGCCGGTGAGGGGACACACCTCTGCTGCACCAGCCCCGCCCATCACAGGTATTCACCAAGGACCTGCTACTAGGAGGGCGGGCAGAGCACCCGTGCTGCCCCCACTGCCCAGCACAGATGCTTCAGTAGAGCCCAGGGCCTCCCCCTTTTCCGAGGGGTGGACATTTACGTTCACGTAAAAACTCATCAAAGCAACAACACTTACAAGGAATAAAAATGGAGCTACTCTGGTTAAACAAGGGTGCAGACCCAAAACCTGCCCGCTCTGCCCGACCCAGCCCTGTCTAGTTCTTTCTCCGCTGCAGCCAGTTTTCAAGCACTCATGTAGCAGACAAGCTAATTTTCTGACTTGCCTGTTATCTTATAAAATCGCCATCTACTCCAAAACTTGCATTTCACTGCGTGGGATGCTCTCCATCGGTGGCCTGTCCTTCCTGCCTCTCAGGCCATGTCACTTGCATAGACTTGGCCACTCATCAACTCTCAGCAGCCTTGGGGTCCAAGGGGTGACCCAGCGGCAAGCAAGAGGCATCTGTCACCCCGGCCAGTGGTGGAAAGGGGGCATGCAAGACAGACAGAGACCCCAGACAGCTTGGGTGTGGATCCTGGTGGCGGTGGGACCGCCGGCTCCAGGAGCTGAGTTAATCGGAATTTCCAAGTTGTGCAATCATGTTCGCCTGGGCCAGAGTTAGCATTTTAATTGAATTTTGAAGCTCACCCCCCCCCCACGGAGATGAATGGTACAGCCTGAGCCAGAAGCGCTCGTCCAGTGACAGACACTCACTCACCCGCTGGCTGCCGCACTGGGCCACAGAGCTTATCGGACAGTCCCATCATCTCAGGAAGATCTGCTGAATGCTGCTGCCCGAGACTTTTTTTAAGGGCCAGGAGGTCTGACGTCGAAATGGAAAAACTCCAAGTCCAAACGAACTGAGATTGTTTCCAGAGTAGAGCCTCAAATAGAAGCCAAGGCAGCCGTCGTCAGTTCTTGGAAGGTGGAGTGACAGCTGTGCCGGACGGAAGGAGTGGACTGCAGGTAACACGGGGCCTTCTCTGGAGTCTACCTCCCAAGTAGGTCGGCGCAGAGGCAGAAGCCACAGCCAGGAGGGGGGTGCCAGGCCCTGCGTCCCCTTACGAAAGCCGTCCTCAACAGCCCACCTTTGTCCCCTCTGCCTTTGGCGAATGGATGAGTGATGACCCCTCTTTCCTCCCGGGCTCCCCAGGCCCAGCACATGCCCCTTCCTNAAAAAAATAAAAAACAGACTTGTAAAGGGGTATTTACACATTTCTGACCTAATGGCATTGGCAGAGCGCAGGACAAAGCTGACAGGTGCTTCGGGGAGGGTGATGGAGAACTTGTCCGGATCTTTAGGTGCAGACAGGGGTCCTGGGAGCAGAAGGTGGGTTTGGCTTCCCGGACCCCAGAAGCTGACACAATGCCAGCGTCAGACGCCCAGAGGGAAGGGCGGCCTCAGGCCTGAGATCTTGGGAGAAGCTGACCTTAGGCTCAGGTCAGGGTTCCTGGCATCATGGGGGAGGCGGCATTAGCTCTTTGGACTGGAGACTCTAGAGAAAGGAGGGACAGCCCCCGCCCTGGCCCTAGGGATCTCCCCACAGGGCACTGCCGGGGCTGGGCGTGCAGCTGGACCGAGCCCCCGGTGCCAATGCTGGCCTTCAGGTCAGCGTGGGGGAGCTGTGGGCCCCTTGCGGGGGCTGTGGAGGCAGCAAACCCACTCCTTCCTTCCTAGGGGAATGCGTGCACCCCACAGCTGGGACAGGTAAATAGGGGCATGGATGTGCTGGCGCTTAGTCAGCCTGAGCGCACTAGGTGCCCGGGAAGGTCGGCACCTCTGCCCCCGAGGGACCCGGCCACTGTTGCCCTCTCTCCTTCAGTGTTTATGGAGCGAGCTGTTTCAGGAACATGGGAGAGGAAGGCTCTTGTGGCAGTAGCGGCCAGCCGGGGACACTCCGTGGACCTGCAAGGAACTCTGAGTCCTCCGGTGAAAAACCGGTTAGACTGGGCTAACTGGCCAAGCAGGACCTGTGCTGGGGCGGGCAACGGTTATGTTCAGGAGGCTGGGTTCAGATCCCAGCCAGTCCCCAGGTGCTCCTGGGCACGCGCCTGCCTCCTTTCTCGGCCTCACTTTCCCCGTCTGTGAAATGGGAGCATGATATTGGTCATCGCGCCCAGCCCGCCATGTCTGTGTGTGGGTGGGGTGCGTGGCTCATCGGAACGCGATGCTGTCTGTGTGTTGGCTGTCGCCACCAGCTATTTTATTGACTATTCATTAATTTTGATGTTGCCATTTTCTACTCACCTTGGAAAGCCAACAAGTTTAAGTCTCAGATAAGCAGGTAGCTCTCGAAAGGCTCGTGGGCACACAGGCGCCCACAGGCCAGGTAGCGACAAGTCCCTGGGCTGGGGTAAGCGTGGCCCTGCAGCCCAGTCTGGGCTCTGCCTCCAGGGCAGCTGTCCCCACCCGGTGGGCCCCACCAGGCTGTGCAGCAGCCAGCCCTGGGCCTGAGCCTGTCACCCAGCAGATAGCACCCCACTCCGGAGGCCAGCAGGGGAGGCACCCAGGCCTTTCCCCAGGAGCTCCCAGGCCCCCACAGCCCTGCTCAGCACCCCTTACCCCTGCAGGAGCCCTGGGCTGGGCCGCCCCACACCAGGAGATGCCGTCTGCTGGTCCCAGAGACCGGCCCCAACCCGCTGCCCTTTAGGGGACCTGGCTCCTGTTCCTCAACACCCCACTGTCTCTGGCCGGCTCTGCACCCTGGCCAGCTGGAGGTGAAGCAGGGAATACTAATGGGGCCAAAGGAACTATCTAATATCACATAGTCAGGCCCTTCTCCAGCAGCCAGGAAAAGGAGGGAGCGGGCCCTAGCCCCCCCTGGCTCCTCCCAGCAGCCCCCAGATACCGGGCCTGGCCCTGAAGGAGTGCTGGCAGAGGCACGAGGCAGGTCCTCCCAAGCTTGGGTTGAAGCCTCTGACTGGAGCGCGGCAGTCGCCAGCCCAGTGTCCAGCTCCCGGCAACCAGTCCATTGTCACGTCCTGGGTAAGCGGCTCCTGAGGCACAGCCGCCCGCGTGGGGGCGCCCCGGAGGCCAGGACAGAGAGAGGGCC
>NW_017731578.1:2506305-2524740 GCF_001890085.2 Hipposideros armiger
ACAGCCCACCTTTGTCCCCTCTGCCTTTGGCGAATGGATGAGTGATGACCCCTCTTTCCTCCCGGGCTCCCCAGGCCCAGCACATGCCCCTTCCTCTGTGGCCAGCAATATGAGTGGTGACTTGTAGACCGGCAGCCTGCTGGCCTGTCCCAGCTCAGGAGAACAATGCCTAGGCGGGGCCTGACCCCCCTGGCCTGCAGCTGCACGCACCTGCGCCAGACCTCAGCCAGGGCCTGCCCGGGGAGGACTTCCCCAATGTTCACTGCCAGGTAGAGGGGGCCCCTCAGCGTCCCTTGAGATGATCATATGGTTTTTCTTCTTTGGTCTGTTGCTATGGTCAATTACATTGATTGATTTTTCAAATGCTGAGCCAGCCTTGCATTCCTGTGATAAACCCCACTTGGCTGTGATAGGTTATCCTTTTTATGTGTTGCTGGATTTGATTTGCTCATAGTTTGTTGAGGATTGTTGCATCTGTGTTCATGAGGGTTCATGGTCTCATTCACCTTTGAAGCACCCACCTTGAGCAAGGCCCAGAGAGACGGGCAGGAGAGACGGGCGGCCTGACCTCAGCGGCCACATGGAGTGTCTGCCTTCATGGAGACGATGATGTGGTTCAAACAGGAAAGCGTGTTTCCCATCGACTACCTCACTGGGGTCTCAGCACCCCCTGAGAGCTGGAAAGTGCTTTATCACCTAGGGACAAGGGGGAGAACTCGGGCACCAAGATGTCAAAATCATCTAGCCAGGGGCAAAGCCACCTGGAAACTGGACTCCTGTCCTAGCCCTGCTGACTTCACTGCCTTTGACTGGAAACCTGTGATGGGCTCTGTGCCCGTGTCCTCCCAAAATTCACATGTTGAAACCCTAACCCCCAAGGTGATGGTGTTAGGAGGCGGGACCTTTGAGGGGTGATGAGGGTGGAGCCCTTAGGAATGGGATCAGCGCCCTGATAAAAGAGGCTCAGGGAGCTCCATCATGTGAAGATACCATGAGCAGCGGGCAGTCGACAGCCCAGGAAGAGCGCCCTCACCCGAACCCCACCAGGCTGGCGCCCTGATCTCCGACTTCCCACCTCCAGAGCTGTGGGGAATGAATGTCTGTTGTTTATAAGCCACCTAGTCTGTGGTACTTTGTCACAGCCGCCCAAACGGGCTGGGACACCTTCCCTCTCCATCCCCAAGGCGAAGCTTGGATGGACATCAGCCTCCGTTACTTTCAAAATATACCTGAGTCTGGCCACTTCTCCTGATACCCCCGCCCGCCCCCCATCCTAAAATAAGCCTGGACAACACCAAATCCTCCTACAAGATGGCCTGCCTCGATTCTTGTCTTTCTATTGCCAGAAAAATATGTTTTAAATAAAAATAAGACCACACAATTCCCTTCTCAACCGCACACGCCCCTCCCCAAGTGGCTTTCATCACAATCAGAATAAAGTCAAGCTCCACACGCGACCCAGAAACCGTGCAGGAGGGGCCCCCGCCAGGCTCCCTGGCCTCACCTGGTCCCCTGCTCCCTCACGCTGCCCGCCACCACCCGGGCTTCTGGACATCCCCAAACACATTACGCTCATGCCTGGGCGCCCGCTGCCCCTCTGCACCCCCTTCACTTCACGCAGGTCCCTCCTCTGAGAGCACAGCTTACAGTGAAGTTTTCTGGTGGTTCCGTACCTGTGATATTGCAACACATCAATACAGACGCAGGAGTGAGAATCCAGGGGCCTCTGTGAAGCCAGACATTAAGAAGACTCTCAAAAAATGTAAAACAATGCCACTCTTCTCACTAAGCATTTTTATTTTGGAAACTGTGGCTGGTTTTCATAAATAATGTGTTACCTGTGTTAACATAATGGGCTTGTCCCGTTGTCCCCAGCTGGCCATCACCAAACCAAGAGGGCAGCCCTCTGCGAAGGCTCAGGCCCTCTGTGCTCCCAGGAAGCCCTCACTGCCGTCCCATCCACTGTACCCGAGGGTGGGGGATGGGCACGAGGCTCCGAGGCTCCGAAACAGCCGGATCAGCTCTCGTCTGTCCCAAATGAACACCCAGAACACAAGCATTTAGAACCGGGAAGAAGTTCAACGTGCAAACACCACAGGCCTTCAAAGGAAAAGCAAGCTCACGTCCCCAAGGTTACCTGTTGTTGTGGGGTGAATCGTGTCCACGTCCAGACCCCTAGTTCCTATGAATATGACCTCATTTGGACATGGGGTCCTTGCAGATGAAGGATTTCTGAATGAGCTCATCCTGGATGGCCTTGGTGGACTCTAACTCCGATGACCGTGTCCTTAGAAGAGACAGGAGAGGGAGGTTGGAGACACAGACACACAGCGGGGAAGTGGCCACGGGACGACGGGGACAGCCATTGGAGGGATGTGCCCACAAGCCAAGGAATGCCCAGCGCTGCCAGCGCCTCCACCAGCTGAACCCTAACTTCTGAGTGCAGTGCTGCTTTAGCCGCACGGAGAGGCCACCGACAGGCAGTCGGTGACCCAGCCGAGCTCAGGTGCCCTGCAGGAGCCCAAGGCCGGGGGAAAGCAGCGGCCTCCTGCAGCGGCTGCCCTGCGCCTCCAAGCACTGTCCAGCGCTGGGACCTCGGGACGCTTCTCTGTTGCCACTCGCTCGGGGTTTCCCAGGTACCTCACCCCACCTCACGCAGTGCCCACCTCAGCCCTGCTCCCTCCTCAGCGCCAAGTGCCGTGGGGGCTGCCGCAGGCACGGACACCCCACAGGACGGCCGAAGGCAGTCTGCCGGCCCAGATTTACTCTCTAAGAACTGACTCCGTAACCATGAGGAGGTCCCCACACAGCCCATGGCCTGTGCAACAGCACTCAGCAGGGCTCCCCAGGGCCCTACGCGCCCATCAGCCTCCCGGAGACACCCCGGGGGGCTTGTCCTGTGAACAGCACCTTCTTGTCCTCCCAGGTAGGAGAATGAGGACTGTCACCGAGACAGGTGGGGATTTCCATGACGTTATGCTGTTGTCACCATCCGTGTTAGCCCGAGCAGGGGCTGAGATGTGTCGGTCTGGAGAACGTCAGAGAGAGAGAGAGAGAGACAGACAGACAGACAAAGCGAGAAAGACAAAGAGACAGCAAGACAGAGAGCTGTCCGGCAGCCGGCCTGTCCAGGGAGCCCCAGCATGGTGACCGGTGTGACACAAAATTCCCAGGGGAGACTCTGCCCCTGAATTTCACAGAAAACAGCTGCTGCCCAGTGCCCACACCTGACTTGGTGACTCAGCCCATGAAGACAGCACCACACGGCGTCCCCATGGGGTGTGTGGGGGAGGGGCGAGTCTGAGGACACCCTGCTCTCCTCCCCACACCCCCACCTCCTGCAGTACTGTAGGGTTGGGGCCGCAGGGTGGAGCTGGGGGACGGGCTCTCCCCTGTCACGCCCAGCCCAGGCCTGCATTCAGTCCTTCCTTGGCCACGCCCAGCTGCCTGGCCTGGAGCTGGTCACTTAATCTTGCTGAGACGGGGAGAATGATGACCCCACCTCCGGGCAGAGGAGGGGACAAAATCGGTCATGTGTGGAAAGCAGGGGACATAGTGCCAGGCACTTAACAAGCGATCGATAAACGCTGCTTCTCTTTTTATGATCAGCTACTGTGTTCAGGAAGCCTTGCTGGGGCCTGTGGGGGACCTAGCACAACCCCACTGCTCAGGTAAGGAAACTGGGACTCCAAGACAAAGGGCTCACAGCAAGGGCATTTCCGGGGTGGCCCCCGAGTGTCTGGCAAACTCTGCGGTCCTTGTCCTGGGACGGATTTGCCCTCAGGGCAGCAGCCCGCGTGGGCAGACGGCCCAGGCTCATCCGCTCTGGCCACACTCCTGGGTCATCCCACTGCTGCCAGAGTAACAGGACCAGAGCCCAAGTAGGGGTCTAGGATCTGGCCGGAGTCCAGCTGCACCCCTTGCTAGTCGGGCCTCGGTTTCCTTATCTGGGAAATGGGGAGAAATAGCTATTGCTGCGTCCGCTGGCTTGGAAAGGAGCGATGAGACAGTAGATATGAAAGAAAGCCGCGGGCGCGCACGCTGGCTCCGCCTTCCTCCCCGTGGCCCGCCCCTGGAGGCGCCTGCCCTGAAATGGGCCCAGGCGCGCTCCAACCTCTCCTCCCAGGGAGGCGGCGGGGGCGGTGGAAGGGGCCGGGGCTCGGTGGAAGGGGCCGGGGCTCCGGAGGGCTCCACTCTGAGCCTGCATCTCTTCTTCATTAACTCGGTGGCAGAGAACGTGGAGAGGCTCGGGCCCTGCTCTGGGGCAGACGCTGGGGCGTGCGCCCTCACTGGCTGACGGCGACAGCCTGGCAGCTCTCTTCCCTGCTCTGTGCCTCAGTTTCCCCATCTGTTAAGTAGAGCCTATTGTGACCGGTCTCAGAGGGCTGCTGGGTGGAGCAAGTGGGTCACGATGTGTGGAGCCTCTCGGGGTAGGCCCTGGGACAGGCTGGGAACTTGGGGGGCTCCTACCATCCCCATGGACCGACCACCCAGAACTAAGGCGTGGTCCCCATAGTTAAGAGTATATTCCTTCTAAAGCAGGGTTCTCAGCCCCGGCACTACTGCCATTTGGGACCAGATCATTCCCACTTTTGGAGGGGGTGGGGGGCTGTCCTGTGCGGTGATGGGTGCTTAGCAGCGTCCATGGCCTCTACCCACCAGACGCCTGTAGCACCCCCACACACACCATTGTGGCAACCAAGGATGTCTCCAGACATCACCCCACGTTGCCTTGAAAGGGGACGCAAAATCATCCTCAGCTGAGAACTGCCGTTCTCGAGACTTGGACTGAAACAATCCCTACTTTAAATTGTATTCGGATTGCTCAGGAGTCCAGTCCTCCATAGTCGCAAAGGCATTTTGAAACAACTCTTCGTTTTCACAGGCAGGTGTGTCTGCATTATCGTAGATTCAGAGCTGGGTAAGAAGCGACAGACACTCCTTGCTCCGGGTTCAGTCCTCACAGGCGCTCTCGAAGTCCGTTCCCTCCCCAGGGGCTCACAGCAGCTCTGGGGGTAGCTGTACAGATGAGGAAACCGGGGCACAGGGCTGCCCCNGGGGGCTCCTACCATCCCCATGGACCGACCACCCAGAACTAAGGCGTGGTCCCCATAGTTAAGAGTATATTCCTTCTAAAGCAGGGTTCTCAGCCCCGGCACTACTGCCATTTGGGACCAGATCATTCCCACTTTTGGAGGGGGTGGGGGGCTGTCCTGTGCGGTGATGGGTGCTTAGCAGCGTCCATGGCCTCTACCCACCAGACGCCTGTAGCACCCCCACACACACCATTGTGGCAACCAAGGATGTCTCCAGACATCACCCCACGTTGCCTTGAAAGGGGACGCAAAATCATCCTCAGCTGAGAACTGCCGTTCTCGAGACTTGGACTGAAACAATCCCTACTTTAAATTGTATTCGGATTGCTCAGGAGTCCAGTCCTCCATAGTCGCAAAGGCATTTTGAAACAACTCTTCGTTTTCACAGGCAGGTGTGTCTGCATTATCGTAGATTCAGAGCTGGGTAAGAAGCGACAGACACTCCTTGCTCCGGGTTCAGTCCTCACAGGCGCTCTCGAAGTCCGTTCCCTCCCCAGGGGCTCACAGCAGCTCTGGGGGTAGCTGTACAGATGAGGAAACCGGGGCACAGGGCTGCCCCAATGGTTCCTGGGCAGTGAAGCCACCATGTGTCCCCAGAGCAGACGTGGTCAGCACCCCGCTAGGCCCATCTGAGCCTTTTCATGCTCTGCTCTCCTACGCTGACCACCACGCACACGCCACCTCCCTGTGACAGGTGGGGGAGCCGAGGCCCCTTGCATCACGCTGCCTCCCCAAAACCAGGCCAGAAGCTGGAAGTGGAGGCTCTCGGGAAGAATCCAGCACCAGCCATGCCACTGGACAGGACACCTGACGCCTAGTGCCGTGTCCATCAGGTGGCACATTCCTCACTTCCCAAAAGGCCATCTGGTGACCCGCCCCAGCGAGTGGGTCAAGCCTGATCCAGAATCCACCCTCCCACTTCGGCCTTTCTGATCCTCTGGGTCCTTCCTGTCCCAGCCCTGCAGTTGGCCAGGTGCCCCTTAGACCTCTGCCCTCAGCAGCGTCATTTCAGGAAACCAGGCTGGCCCCAAACAGCCTGCATCATCTGTGATGGAAAACTCCCCCATTTCGGGCCCTGAGACCTCCACCCAGGGGACAGGTGCTCCCCTCCCCAGCTCCCTATGGATTGGCCCTGGCAACCAGGGCTGGCCGGCTCCTGGCAGTGCACCCCAGCTTTGTGAGAGGCTATGAAGGGCAGTCCCAGCAGGTCTCCACTGGCACCCCACTGTGCAGACCCCCTCCTGGGGATGAGGAGGCCCCTGCAGCGAGTCCCGCCATGGCCCTGAGCATCTTGTCTGAGCATTTCTGCATTCAAAGGCCTGGCAAGGTGACGATGGGGTGGGCCCAGGCTGGCCCTGGGGGTGAGCTCCAAGCAGGCTGTGGCCACACACCCACCTGGGCCCCTCTGACAGGTGAGAGGCTGGTGCTCCTCTGCCTGGGGAGACCCAGTACCCAGCCTAATGGGGAGGGAGTGATGCTGAGGCTGGGGGCAGAGGGACTCAGTGGAGGCCACCAGGCAGTCTGGGGGCAGAGCTAAGACAGGAAATGCTGCACCTGGTCCCCTTGACCAAGCACTTGCTCCAACTCCAGGGGCTGGGAGGGGCCTCGCAGGGCCCCGCGGCTGGTCTTGCTGCACCCACCTGCCCTCCAGGCACTCTCAGCCCAAGATAAAGTGAAAACTGGAAATGCAGCTTCAGGTGGCGGGAAGGAGGCTGGGCTCTGCTGAGGGTCGGCCTGGTGGGTCCCTCGGAAGGGAACAGGCTGAAAGGTTCCTGTTGGGAAAGGCTCCGGCCCTCGTCCTCACATGTCCTACCTGGGCTGAGATGTGTGGAAGTGGGCCTGGCGCCAGCTTTCTAGCCTCTGGGCTACAGCATGGCCCCAGCAGGGTCTTGAGGGTCTGAGACCAGTTCCGGGAGCTCATACCACCTTAGGACCCACCGGGCCAGGGGGCGGTGCTTACCCCTCAGCTCCTGCCTGGGGCTGTTCAGTGGAATTAGAGCTCTTTTCTATACTGAGGACTTCTGAGGGCTAGAAAGACCTCTGGGAGCAGAAGGGGTGGGAACACACGGAGTTAACCCGCGGGAGATTGGACTTTTAGCTAAAGCATCCGAGATAAACATACAGTTAGAAACCTGGGGTGTGTCCAGGGGTCCCTTTAGCGCACATGTAGGACAAGGACCAAGGGTCAGCTTTCTGGTGTCCTTGTGTTCTTGTGGCTTCTATAACTGGGGGAGAAATGGTGACCGTTTCTTGGGTTCAGAAAAAGAGAGGGGGAACCCCCCACTCTGGCTAGGGTGGGCTGAATGGTGCGTACACATCTGTGACCACGGCACTGTCTTGCACCCCTGAATGCGAGAACCCCTAGAGGCTGACTCCACTGGCCGCCACTCACCCAGCCCAGCCCCCTGCCCATGTTCAGGGGAGTGTCCCCAACCGACCTGCGGCCACCTACGCAGGCCCTTCTCGTTGTGCGTGAGCCCTGGATCGCGCCAGGGAGACGCGGGTGACGACAGGCCCGCCGCCCCGCGGGGACTGGGGTCCCGGGAGCGCCGGCTCCGGCGCGGCCAATCCCGCCCGGGTTTTGCGGCCGCCGCGCCCTCCTCCGCCTCCCGCCTGCCCGCGCCCTCCCTCCGCGAACGCGCTCGGATCAGTCTTCTGGCATTTCCTGCAGCGGGGCCGCGCCGCCAGCTGAGCCCCCGCGCTCCCGGCCCTGCGCCCCGAGCTCACCGCACGGTAGGGGCGCGGCGGGCGGGGACGGGCCGGGCAGGGGGCCGAGAGGGAGCCGGGAGGGACCCCGCAGGGCCTGGGGAGGGTCCGGAGAGGCCGAGGCGGAAAGGGCCGGGAGCGACCGGCGGTGGCCGCCAGCGGGGATCAGGGGAGCCCCACGCCGCAGCGCCGGGACCCCAGGGACTGGGACGCGGCCCCGCAGGGCCGCCACAGTGACCGGCCCTGCCCTGCGGGGCTCTGCCCCGGCCTGTGGCGCCAGGAGCCCGGGGTGGCGCGGGGACAGTCCCAGGCGAGGACGGATTGGGGCGCGGGTGGGGCCCGGGTGTGGGAGCGGCGCGCCCAGCCCGGCTCCCCACTTGGTGCTTTAAAGAAGCAGGGACTTGAAGGCGTGGCCGGGCGGTCGGCCTCGGGTAGCCAGGTCTGCGCCCCAGCTGAGCGGACTCCCGGGTCCAGAAGGGGAGGAGTGTGCGAGGGGGCGGCGGGCGGGGGGCGCGGGGTTGCTGCGGCGGCCCGGGTCTGGGATCCGGGCTGGTTCTGAGAGCGGCTCTGTCTGGGTGCACAGAGTGAGAGGCGGCCTGGGCTGAGGGGAGGGTCCTGGCTGTCACCCAGCAGCCACAGCCTCCATCTCCAGGCCACTGGCCCTCGAAAGATTTGGAGCCTCAGGATGCTCTGGGGACATGAGTTTACAGGAGGGCCCTGTGCACTTGAGCGTTCCTGGAGGTTAGTGGAGCGTGGGACACGGTGTTGGGGGCACTCGTCAGCCTGGCTCCCCTAGCAGTGCCCCCTTCTCCGTCCTCCTCCTCTGGGCTGCCTGCTGTCAGCAGCCGGCTGGGGGTGTGGACAGGTCCTTCCAGGAATGAGGTGGCCTCCTCTGCGCCTCGCCCACCCTACGACTGGGCCAGGCCTAGCCTTGCCAGAGCAGCTAGTTGGGTTTCTGCTCTTTTGTCATCTGGAGGTTTTACTCACTTGCCACTCTGTCTACACAAGGAATAATGTATATGTGTGTCTGTGTATTGGCCTCAGCCCTTTCAAGATGCCTTTTACCCCTGTGATTGTCCCCCTGGGTCCAGCCACCAGCCCAGGGCATTTGGGGCTGGGCATGTATGGCCTCGGATCTGTGTACGGCTGGTGGGTCCGGGTCCCAGACAGCAGAAACCCTGCCCTCAGCAAGAGCGGGCACAGTGCTCCGTCGCTGCCTTTTTACCCCACTTCCTCAGCGGTGCCGCCTGGTGGTTCCTTGAACTTGACAAACGTCGCAGGCAGCAGGTGGTGCAGGGGCATCTGCCGGCTCCCCTTCAAGCTTCAGGCTCCAGATTTGCAGATCCTATTGTCTGCCTGCACGTGTGCAGGGCAGGCCCAGGGTGCCAGGGAGGCAGGCGCCCAGCGTGTCTGTCTGGTCTGCCAGGCTGTGTGTAGAAAAGGTGACAATCAGATGGGCCAGGCCAGGGCCTTGTCTTGGGGACCCTGTTTGCAGATGTTGGGCCCTGGGTGGTGACTCCTGGATGCCAAGTGGAGGCTCCTCCTTCCTGGGCCTGGCGGTCAGCTGGCCCGAGTTGGGCTGTGCATGGGTCAAGTCCTTGTTCAAGGTCCGCCCTGGCCCCATACAGAATAGGACGCAGTCCCTCCCCGCTTAGGGTGGCATTTACTATGCTGAGCATGTCCCAGATCAATTTCTCTCCAGAAGCCTCTCTTCCTGGAAGCTTCCCGAGCAGTGGTAGTAATCTGACAGGCTACGCGTGAGGGAGAGGAGAGAGGCTCTGTGACAAGACAGTGGTTTGAAGGCTGTAGTGTGTCTTTCCTTTCTGTGCTTTCTGCTGATGCTGTGTTTAAGCCAGCGTTGGCACCCGTGCACACGCACAGACAGTGTACAGGTGGAGGAGAGCACACCCAGGGTGACAGAGGCTTGCCCCGCCCCCGTTCTCAGTCCTTGTTCAGGGACAGGTGTTCAGCTGAGAAACTGCAGACCCAGCTCATGGTGATATGGGTGAGGCCTGACGCCCTCGAAGCTCTGACTGGGACAGGGGACTGTAGAGACCTGAGGGGACACAGTGCATGCCCAAAAGACCCCAGTCATTTTGACGTGAAGGGAGCAGTCAGGTGCTGTTCTCACGGTGGGGCCCCCGTCAGGTGGGTGGAACTGCCTGGCTGCTCCCAGAGGTGGCAGGGGAGCCAGGTGGGCACCATTGTGTGTTGGGGGCTAGGTGTGGGGCGGTGTAGGCTGCGACAGGCTGCGACAGGCTGCGACCTCCTGAAAGCCACCAGTGTGCTGCCCTGGGAGGTTCTTGTGCCCCTCACGGCCGTCACAAAGGAACAGCATCTTGCTTTGGTCCCAGATTTGCCCCATGACCCACCAAACCTACTTACGGGCTGAGAAAACAGAACTTACAAGGAGGGGTGCGCTCTCTGAGGGTTTGCAGCTGGCCCCTCGTGCCCTGCACCCGTTGGTTGCTCACTGAGAAGTGTGTATGCAGATAGTGGAGCAGCTCCAGGGGACAGTGCAGTCGGTCCAGCACAAAGAATTCAGACTTTGGATCTTGCTGTTCTCTTAGCATCACAGTTGTTCCTGGCCAGGGCCCCTGGGAGCGTGTGCACAGGGTGTGAAGTTGACTGGCGCTGGTGTGTTGGCCAAGGCGAATGAGCCCCGCTGTCTGCTCAGGACCTACCTCATTGAAAGCCAAGGCTTGGGGGTGAGGGGGGCGGTGCTTAGAGCTCTTTGTCCAGCCCAGTGGCTGAGGAATACGCCACCCAAGGGAAGGAAAGTCACAGGACTGAGATGTGGGGCAGCCTGGACATGCTTCACGGGCCCCCAAGGAGGGAACCTCTGTAACCAGGATCAGAGACCTGAGGGATGCGAGGAAGGGGCGCTTGATGACCAGTGGGAGGGGCCTTAAAACCCCCTGGCCAGGCCCCTGGGAAGGTGCAGGGTCGTCAAAGAATTGCCAAGGATGTCTGGGTCGTGGAGCCAGTCTTCACTGTTGCTCAGGGCGTGAGCCTGCTTGGCCAGCTCTAAGGGATCTGGTGAACCCTCAGGGCTCTTGCAAATCTCAGAGCCAACGCTTAACCTGGCGTCTCCAGCCTGCCTCACAGCCACGCTTCTGCAGCCTCCAGCTTTTGCCTGGAGGACCACACTAGCCATCCGACAGTCTCTCCATTCTGGCCTCTTCTAGTCCTTCTCCATCCGGCACCCAAGCATGATCTTTAAAAATATAAACCACATCACGTAACTTATGCACTTAGAGTCCTTCGTGATGCCTGCTTATCTCAGAATAATTCCAGCCTCCTTTCCATGGCCCACAAGGCCCTGGGCGCCCTTCCCACCTGTCAGCTGTCCCACCTCCAAGCTTGTGTTCGTGGATATCCAGTCCCAAGCCCTCTTTTCCTACCCCAGGGCCTTTGCACTTGATGTACCCTCTGCCCAGGGTGGTAATTCAGAGCTCAGCTCAGATGTCACTTCTCTGAGAGACCCTCTGTGCCTGACTAAAATACGTATTCTAAGGTAGCTGTGTTTTGTTTTCTTAGCAGCATTGATCCGTATCTGAAATTATCTCCATCTGTAACTGAATGATTGACTATGGAGAAAGCAGCTGGACCAGAGCCAGGTCCACAGTGGGCACTGTTAGCACATGTGGTCGTTGTTAACTTGTTGTCTGAATGTCTGCTCAGGGCTCGGTTCCTGGGCCTGGCGCATAGTAGGTGCTCTGTGCTCATGTGAAGCTGTAGGACTGTTTTTGCCCAAGGAAGTCAGTGACTTGAGCCTGGATGTCCCGTCCAGCACCTCCCTCCTCCAGCTCCCAGGAGACCTGGCCAGCTCATCCCCTCTGTGCAGGACCCGTTGCCACCCTTCTTCCCACGGTCCTGGCCTTCCTGAACTAAAAATAGAGTATGCAGAGAGGCTAACCTAGGAGGCGTGCCTAACATTTTACCTGGTGAGTGGAAGTGGGCTAAACTGAGGGCCTGACCCTGGGGGGCTGCAAGGCTGAAGGGGGAGTTGAGGCCCCACAGCTGAAAGACATCTACCCAGTAATGCATACAGGTTTTTACACGCTTGATGAGAACGTGGGGAGGAAATCTGAGGACACCCCATCCCACAGGCCCCTGGCCAGGCTGTCCCTGTGACTAGCCGGGGGTCACTTTCCCTTGTCCAAGGCCCCCGGAATTTGGAGACTGGGTGGTGTAGGCCACGAAGGTAGAGGGGGGTGATGGCTGGCAGGGATGAGATGGAGCAGGCCCAGAGCCAGGTTTCCTGGTCCTCCGCTGCCAGGGGCAGGGGTGGTGCTTTTGTCCCTTTCCTCCCTGCCTGGGCCAACAGTCACACCGGTGTTCAGCAGCTTCCTCGCGGGGAAGGACAGTCTCCGCCAAGAGGAGGGAGCCAGGCAGAGGCATTGGCATGCCCACCTATTGGGGTGAATATGGTGGCGTGGGGAGGTAGCTTAAGGGGCCAGGGCTGTGCAATCGGGGAAGGGAGGGGTGGGGGGGTGGGGGAGCACCCTTGGCTGTGCTGAGGAGGGGCAGGATATCTCATGCCCGCCTATTGGGGTGAGTACGGCAGAGGGTCCACGGATGAGCCTGCAGCTGCGCCACAGTTCACCACGGTGCGGCGGCGGGAACCGCGGTGCGGCGGCAGGATTTGTATGCCCCTGTATTGGGATGAATGCGGCGGTGTATAGTCACTTAAAGGGCCCGGGTCTTGGGTGGTAGACTGGCTGCGATTTCGCCATCTGCCGGGTTGGCTTCTGGTGGCTGTGCGTTCCGCCTTCCATGGTCCTGGGAGAGCCCCTTCCCAGGAGGCCAGAGGAGGGGGACCAAGGGGGACCAGTGGGCGCCTGAGCAGCTGGGAGAGGAAGACTAGACCTCCCACCCCACCCCCAGTCAGGAGTCCCACAAATGCAGCAGGATGCAGCCCAGAGCCGGGCTGAGGTCCGCTGACTCGGAGGACTTGAACCATCAGCAGGGGAACCGGTGGGACATTCCTGGGGTCAGAGAGCCCAGGGGAGAGGCCATTTGTCCTCACTTACTGCTGTGTCTGTGGAATGTTGGTTGTTATGCCTCGGCTGCTTTCTGAGAACAGAGGGAGCGAACGTTCTGACCTCATTGGACTGGGGGGAGGGGGTGTCATAGTCTTCTCATTTGCCACCTGTTCCCAGTCACCCTTGGGGCGATGCCCTAGGGTCTGGGGCCCTTGCCAACCTGGTCCTCCTGTGGATCATGGGGTTGTGGGACCCTCACCCCAACCCTGGGAGACAGAGGCGGAGTGGGGTGGGCGTGGCCACCCGTGGTGCAGGGCGCTGAGAGCATGGCCAGGGAGGGCTGTGGCCAGGGCGGGCGTAACCAGAGCCCTTGCCGGCTCGGCAGTCCTGTTTCCACATCTCTGCAATGGCCTTGAGCGAGGCCCTTGCTGAGGCCTCTGGGTGAGCACTAAGCCGTCCCCGAGGAATAGGACAGGCTCTCCTGCATAGTCAGCTGCTGGAGAAAAGCCCGGACCCCTGCCAGCTGGTCCTGCTCTGAGCTGGGCGGTGAGGTGGCCGACCCAGGCCCCCAGTGCCCTGGTACAGACCTGGGGCTGTAGGACGGGACAGAAGCTGGGCCAGGGCCCAAGGGGCTGATGGTGTCAGGGTCGCAGCGGATCTGGAGGCCTGGCCAGAGAAGACAGCAGATAGCCAGCGGGGCCTTTACCTCCTGAATCTGCATTTCCCCGTCTGTAGATCGGGCCACAGCAGTCCCATGAGAAGCCACCAGCTGGCCTCACGCATGCACTGGGTGAGCATCAGCCTCAGGCTGGTGACTTGGGCAAAGCTCCTTGTGGCTCAGGAACCAGACTTCCTTGTTAGCCCGAGGCCAGGCGTACAGTAGGGCCTCAGGGGTGCTGGGGAGGGGAGGCCCCCCCTCCTCAAGACTGAGAGCTCCATCCCCAGCTGACCTTTAGAACGCCCAGCCTCCTGGGTGAACACTGACCCCCACAGAGCCTCTGCACAGGAAGGCCCCCACAGAGCCTCTGCACAGCCTGGTGTTTTATTCTCTGGATTCCAACATTGCAAACTCCCACCTGAGCCTTCCTGTTCCCCTTCCAAACAAAAGCCGACGGCTGAGGTCAGCCCCGGGCTCCCAGGGTCTGCCCCACTCCCCCTGGAAGGAATGGCGGGTCCTTGTGCTGCCCTCACGGGCCTCAGCCTCCCCAGCTGTAAGGCTCCCTGCCCCCTGACATCCTGTGTTCCACATCCCCGCCCCCCACCCCAGAGCAGTAGTGTGGGGAGAAACACGGAAGCCCAGAGCCCCTACCCATCACCTGAGACCAGGGTTCTCCAGAAGCCCGGGGTCCCCAGCACCTGCCCTCCCAGCTGTCTTGTATCCTAAAGATACATGTCAAGTTTTATATGGAAAAAAGTTTCCACTAATTTTAAAAAATTTAAAAGCCATGAGACTGAGTGATTAGAAATCTGCCTCCCCTTCGTCCCTCTCTCTCAGGCACCCACATGTGACCCTGATGGTTTCCTCAGTGTCACTAAAGCTGTCTCCTCTGCTGGCCTGGCGTGGGTGGCAAGTCCAGCCTGTGGCTGGAGAGAGCGCCGGCTTTCCCTCCCCCGCCTTCCTGCGGTCCTGAGCAAAACAGGGAGAGGGCTCTCCAGACCCCAAAGCAGGCCGCCCACCTGCACCAACCAGCCCAGCATAAGCACCCTGTAGGACCGCGTGCAGCCTCGTGGCATCCTCCACCCGCTTCTCCTTGATCAGAGGGACAGAGCAGCCCACCTTGAAGGGAGCTCTCGCCACTCCAGCCCAGCCAGGCTCCTGCAAGGGAGCAAAGGTGGCCCTGCTCCAGGGCCTCGAGCTAAGGGCATATGCACCAGGCGTGAGGCCGCCAGCTGCTGGGATCCTGCCCTCGCAGCCCTGCCCTGCACACTGCCCTATAGCCTTCTGTCCAACACAGACCCTCCCTGGCAATGGGTACCCA
This sequence comes from Hipposideros armiger, assembly GCF_001890085.2. NCBI lineage: Eukaryota > Metazoa > Chordata > Mammalia > Chiroptera > Hipposideridae > Hipposideros > Hipposideros armiger. Next base: position 2,521,075 of record NW_017731578.1, read on the forward strand.
CCATCAGCACAGCTAGTGCCCCTCTAGCAGGAGAAGGGCCCTGCCGCCACTGGCCGGGCAGGCTGGGCTGGGTTTTTCCTCCGTCTGATCAGAAGGCAGTGAGTCCTGCAGTCCTGGGGCAGGGCCTTGCTCTCTGCTCAGTTTGCCAGCGCTCACTCTCATATGACCCTCTGGGTGGAAAGGGTGAGAGCCACCCTGGCTCTGGGTCCTGGCCTGCACCTCTGGGCCTTAGCATATGCAGTTCCCTGGCCTAGATCACCCTTCCTCCGGGTTTGTCTCGTGTGCTGACTCAGCACCCATACTAGCATGGCACTTAGCGGGCATGCGGGGCGTACCAGGCGTTTGGGGAGCTCAGCCCCTGGCCCGGCACCTTCTCTGTGGAGCCTGTCTCTTCGGGGTGACCTAGCATGAGCCTGCCTCACCCCTCTTGGCCTCTTCCCTTCTTCTTATGGGGGGGGGGTTCCTGCTGCCCGAGCCCGCCCCCTCCTTTCCGCTTGCTGGGGAAAAGTCACTTGTTTTTTCTGGTGGGTCTGTGGGCTGCTGCTGCTGCTGTTTGTTTGGTTTGGGTGTTACGTTTATGCAGAGGCAGCCAGCTCACTGCAGCTCATTAAGCTGGATGCGCTGGTCTGTAAACAGGGCCCCTGGAAAAGGCACTTCCGACTTCCTGTGGGGGCTCCGTGGAGCTACCCTCTGACCCCACGGACGCCCAGAGGTGGTGGTTAGAACGTGGACTCAGCAGTCTGTAAACCAGGCAGGAATGCCCCCAGTTCAGACACTTCACTAGCTAAGGGGCCCTGAGCAAGTCTCATACGCTTCAGGCCTCAGTTTCCTCATCTGTGAAATGGGCCCTCACAGAGCTGCCCCACAGTGAGTGCTGGGTCCCACTGGCCCAGGGTCTGGTTTAGGCTCCACCAAACCGCTAAGCACTCTGAGCAAGGAGGGACCATCTCTTTATCACTAATTAAAAGTGTGATTAATGATTAGTGACTGTGAACAATCTAAACACAGGAACCACGGGAAAGAATGGAGCCGATCCTGCTTTATCAAGGCCGTGACATCTGGCTGTTTCTGCTTCAGGTCTCTGATCCGAAAGCTTCCCGGCTGTGCCTCCATGTCACCCTCCTTCCCAGAAGGTTTCCAAGCCCATGTTCCCAGGCCTGTTTTTGTGCTTTTACTATATATGGATGAAGCCACAAACAAACGCAGGCTCCCTTGGCTTGGGTACAGATGTGACATGACTGCTGATCCGTTTGTCTCCCTTCTTGTGCCTCATCATTTGGGCGTTGCAGAGACATTGCAACAACACTTGCGCGACTTCTTTCGAGCCGTGCGGTTCTGAGCGGCTCTCGCGCGTTCATTCTCCTCGCTTTGTATAAATTTGCCACAGTGTGTGCCCCTTCTGCTGCACATTCCTGGCGCCTGTGGGTGGGAGCTCCTCGGGGGTGTCAGCCTGCAGTGGGGGTCTCGGGTCCCAGGGTGCACACATGGATGTGGCCAACGGTGGCTGCTGGCACCCCGGCACACGTGGGGGGAGTTGGCCTTTCTCTGAGCACACTGGGGAGAAGGACACAGTGAGCATGGAGTGTAAATAGCAAAGCTTTGCGCTCGGGGGTCTGTTCCCAGGATGCAGGCCCAGGGGGTGGGCAGGAACCGTGTCTCCTGAGCTAGAGGTGCCGTCTGGGGTCAAGATGAACTTTCTTAGCAAGCCCCTGAACTCGCCTGGCCTTGGAAGCCCACACACTCACTGCCTCTGTCCTCTGTTTTTGGGAGAGATGACAGTCACCCCCCCATGCTGACCCCCCCCCAGAGAAGTCTCTGGGTTACAAGCACAACAGCTGCTCCCCAGGGCACATGACACACAGGTGTTTGCCAGGGTCCTGCAGTGGTCCCTCAGTGACAAGCACGTTTTGTTGTTTAAAAACAAAAAACATCTATAACAGGGTGACTAACCTCGGTGACACTGTATCGGATCATTGAAACATACTAGGAGGGCAGAACGAAATGTTCTCGCCCCAGAAGAAACGAAAAAGGAAAACCTGCCAGGTGAGGAGATGAGCTCATTGAGCCAATGGGGGGGAGCCCTTTCACAAGTGTACGTCCATCAAAGCCTCACCTTGCACACACTTTAACTATCTCATAATGTATTACTTCAATCAAAGCCTCGCCTTGCACACACTTTAACTATCTCACAATTGATTACGTCATCAAAGCCTCACCTTGCACACACTTTATCTCACAATGTATTCCGTCATCAAAGCCTCACCTTGCACACACTTTAACTATCTCATAATGTATTACGTCCATCAAAGCCTCGCCTTGCACACACTTTAAGTATCTCACAATTTATTATGTATATCAAAGCATCGTCTTGTACACACTTTAAATACCTCACAATTTATTTGTCAATGATGCGTCAGTAAAGCTGAAAAAACTAGGCTGAACCTGAGACTGTTGGGGCCCAGGGTGGGGTCTTGCTGATGCTTCTGCACGTTCTGCTCAGACCTAGTTAGAGCGCAGGGGCCCCAGGTTGAAAACACACAGGGCCACTGAGCCACAGGCGGGGCGTGGGGGGGCACACTGGCCAAGACCTCGGTATCTGCACTCACAGAACTGTTGGCAGGACCTGCTGCCTGGCTGTCTGGTCCCCAGGGTGTCGATGTAAAGCCGTCAGTGACGCTGGTGCTCTGGGCCACCCTGGATGGCGTTGACAGTCACCCGGCTGAGAAGTGGCCCAGGCAGGATTTGAGCCCTTGTGCCGGCCATCCGTCCTAGGAGAGGGCCTCTGGGTGTGACCAGGGAGATGTCCCTTCTTCCAAGGGTGTTTGGTACTGACCCATCACCTTGGGAAGGCCTGCTTGTGTGAGCCTATCAGTCAGCTGCTGTGACAAAGTCCCACAGCGTGGCAGCTTAAACCACAGACACTCGCTGTCCCCAGTCCTGGAGGTTGGAGTCTGAGGTCCCAGGTGTGGGCAGGGCTGGTTCCTCCTGAGGCCTCTGTCCCTGGCGTGTAGACAGCCATGTCTTCCCTGTGTCCTCACACGGTCGTCGCTCTGCGTGTCTGCGTCCTGATCTCCTCTTCTCAGGAGGACCCTATGGTATTAGATTGCGTCCCACCACAATCACCTCCTTTTTCCTTGGTCATCTCCTTAAAGGCCCTACATCCAAATACAGCCACATTGTGAGGTCCTGGGAGTTAGGACTTCAGATTATCAGCTGGACACAGTTCGGCTCATCACAGTGGATGAGGGAGTGACCTTATCCAGGGCTGACCCACGGGCCTCCCTCACAGCAGGAAGACGCATCAAGTGGACCCCTAGGCTGTGATTCTGTCCTTGAGGACCAGACATGTGCAAGGGATAAGAGTTCGATGCGGTCAGAGCCTTTCGTTTCATGAACATTTGGAAATGCTTTTCAGACGTCACTTCCTTGAACTTGACGTTTTATTCCTGCACAGGCATCCTGGCTCCCGCAGCCCCGTAGCTGGGCGTCCGGGGTCTGCTCCACCTGCGGGCAGGGAGTCCAGTCAGGCAAGCTGTCCTCCTGCCATCAAGTCCTGCTGTTCGTGGGCTGTCCCCCTCGCAGGGCTGTCTGTTCTCGGTCCAGCATCCCAGGCCCAGACCTGCTCCCCCATCCCCGTTGCCCTGGGGTCCTGTCCAGCAAACGCCC
>NW_017731578.1:2525770-2535924 GCF_001890085.2 Hipposideros armiger
TCTCTCTCTCTCTCTCTCACTCTCTCTCTCTCACACACACACACACACACACACACACGCACGCACACGATGCCTTGCAACCTGAAAGTGTAAATAAGAAATAATTTAACCTTTTCCCTGGTGACTTGGATTAACATTTTATTAAAGGCTTTTAAAATGGCGTATCTCTTTTAATCCTTCAAACAGCCCTATGCAGTCTGCTCTGTTATCGTCTCCATTTTACAGATGGAGACCCTGAGGCTCAGAGAGGTGAAGTAACTTGCCCCAAGTCACCCACCCGTGCATGACAGGGCCGGACTGAAACCAGCTCCCAGGTGGCCTCCCGCTGATGACACTGCTGTGACACCCAGATGCACTGCAGGGCTGTTTGTTTCTGTACTAAATGGCCCCAGACTCCTCTTCTTAAACTTCTTGTTGGACGGGTTGTCCGTTCTTTCCTTTCTTAAGAAAACTTGTTTCTGCTTTGGGTCCACTCATGTCTAGGAAACCAGAGGAATAAGATAGTTAGAAATGTGTGTAAACCAAGAGTGAGCAGGTGCTGAAGGAGGACCTGAGCTCTGTCAGCAAGTCCGCTAACGACATGGTGCGTGACGCCTAATTTGACTAATAGAGGCTTTGTTCTTCTGCGTTCTTGGCTGCGTCGCGCTCGCCCGTGCAGAATCGGGTAGGGATCCTCACGGTGACTAGCAATCGCCAATGTGTACCGAGGACCCACTGGAACCCAGACCTTTGGGTGTCGTGCAGGCATCCGGTCTGTGCAAGCTCGGGACAAGCCGCGAGGCACCCGGCAGGGCCATTTTCAGGTATGGAACCAGGGTTCAGACGGGCCGAGCCTTGCCTGCCCAGCCGGGCGGCCAGCGAGCGACAGAGCCCTCCCAGGTCAGACGCCAGGGCTCCAGATACATGGTGAGAAAAAGGGAGTGAAGGTGGGGGCTGCAGAGTAAGAGACTTGAAGGGAAAGTTTTCAAGCGGACAAGACTCAGGCAGGACCCTGGGGACACAGCCTGGGTGACGAAACCATAAAGGAGGCGGAGGAGGTGGGGTTCGGGGGGTTCGTCCTGGAGGGCGGGCAGGGCTGTGACTGCATCGGCCCCCGCCGGGCTTCTGGGGTGGCTGGACAGCTCTGGGGTTTGACCGGGATGGTGGTTATGGGGTGTTTGTCTAGAAAGGGTCATGAAGCCAGACGTCTGTGAGGTTTTCTGCACTTGCATTTTATTTTGTAATAAAAGAAGCCGCTCCGGGTGGGACCCCGGGAATGGACAACCAAGGCCTGGTCGCTGCTCTCAGTTGAAGGTAGCACAGGGCCCTCAGCGGCCAGGACGGGCCCCGCCCTCTGAGCCTCAGCATCTGGCCTTTTCAGAGCAGCTCTCAGAGTTCAAAGGCCGCCCTTTCGGTTTCGCTCAGCCCAACACCACCCATTATGTTATTTTAAAACATGGTTCGTTCAATCCACTCGCTTAGTTTTACTCAAGTAAATGTCTTTCTGAGAGAAACTTGACATCGTTGCTGCAGTTAGAAAATCATCACCTCTTGTAATAAATAGCAAGTAACTATGAACGTATGCGCCGCGAAAAGAAACACGGCCTGAATTGTAGCACTGGGGCGGCCCCGCCTGCAGTGAGCTCATTTGTCTGCTGTAGCTTTGCGCCCGAGGCCGCCCCACCCAGTAAACAGAGATCGGCAGTGACCTAGCTCAAAGGCAGATAGACCCACACTCTTCTCCTGGCTTAACCGGGAGGCTAGAAAGGGAATTTAGAAGAAGAGGCCCTTTCTCTCTGTGACCCATGATGACTCACGTTGCCCCGGGTCACCCAGCCTCGTCCCGTGTCTGCCCACATGTAAGGAACTCAGGTGATGGGCACATTCCGATGTGGGCCCGGAGGCAGACTGGGGCTTCAGTGGCCCATTCCAGGGGCTTGGCGAGCTGGCGGAGTGGGATGGAGAGCCTGCCTCTGAGCCTGGGCGGTGACCTCAGGGAAGGGCTGCTCGGTGCCCGGTGCCCGGTGCAGCATTGCTGCGTTGCCTGGAGGCCCCTTCTGAGGGGACAGACTGACATCTACTGAGCCTTGGGCCGTTTGGGGAGGAGTGGCCGGTTTGCTCTGTCCACGTGTGCCGGGACAGGGTGCTCAGCTGCACGGGCTGGGAGGGATGTGTGAGGCTGCCACTGCCCCGGCTTCGTGGCAGGGACAAGTTTGGACGTGCCCCCCTCCTGGCAGGGTCATTACTCCACCCTCATCAGCTTCTGGTTCCTCCTGGGCTGCGATGCTCTCAGCTGATCCCCTAAGGAGGGAACCTGGGAAGACAACAGCTATGATTGCATCATATGTGTTTACCTGGGAACCAGAAAACATTCTTTATAAAGAGCCGTCTCCAAAAAAGGAAAGGAGAAAAAGCTACATCTGTTTCCCAGGTTCCCGAGAGCAGCTCCTCGCTGCCTGTCCATGGTGGGAGCAGCTCCAGGCACACCCGGGAGCCCTGAAGCCACTCGCTGCCCAGACCTGGCCCTGTTTGTACCTGGTCCTCAGCACACTCGGCCGTGCCCAGGGCCCAGGCTGGCCCTGTGCCCCAAGCCTCCTGGCGCCTGGCCAGGGCACTGACCGCCGGCTGACACATCAGCGAGAGGTGGGTTGTTTTGATTATAAAAGAGGAAGAAAGAGGGAGCAGAGGAAGAAAGAGGGAGCAGAGGAAGAAAGAGGGAGCAGAGGCCACCCTCCCCTTGAGGGGAGCGCGGCCAGGTACTGAGCAGGGACTGTGGGGCTTGGGGACCCGCCGGCAGTTGGCTCTGGGCAGCACCGACATTCACCTCTCATTGATGGGGCTGCCTCCTGGGAGTCAGAGGGTGGAAAGCTCAGAGCCTGGGTGAGGCTACCATGCATACCCACAAAAGGGGGTAAAAGTGCCTGCCGCTGTGTGACCATGAACTGTCCCCAAGCTTGGGGACTGGCCATGTTGCAGCCCAGCAGGCAGGGGGAGGCCTGAGGAGCAGAGTCTGGCAGCATGGATGGCGGTGGGGAGGGGCTCACGAGGGGCACAGTTTCCATGCGTGCGGCAGCCTCGCCTGTGCCCAGCACTCCACTGTGTCTCCTTCCCAGGCTGCCCGGCCGGGTGGGACGCTTGGATGAGGTGGTCTGTGAGAGGGTGACCAACCCCCGCTCCCGTGTGGCCCTGTTGACCTGCAGGGGGGCTGTTGTGAGTGGCCTGTGCCCTGCCCTTCCGGGAGAGCCGTGTTAGAGGCTGGAGCCTCTGAGAGCCCATTGCTAAGATGCTGGGCTGGAGGGTCCCACATGCGGCTCTGCTATGGGTGGGGACCTGGGCTGGGCTGGGTGACCAGTGGCTGGAGGCTGCAGTTCACCGTGGGGCCGGCCACTCAGCAGTGGCCACTCGGCTCCTGTCCCCGCCTGTCCCCAGCTAACTCTGGACCTGAACCACATTAGGTCTCCAGGCTCCCCGTCTCGTGAGGGTCCTGGCGTAGCCCCGTCTGAGCCTCTGATCCAGCGGGCTGCCACCTTTCCAGGGTCCTCAGAGGCGCCTCGCTTGCTCTCAGTCCTTTAAACTCAGCCTTATTTGGGGGGCGTGGGACTCGAATGTGTGAATTCCCCTCTTGCTTTAGGGCTTTTATGAAATCCTCCCTTTGAGACTTCAAGAGACTCCGTTTTCACTGGGTACTGTGGAAAATGTCAAATGTGCACAAAAGCAGAGAGGACGGTGGGACCAAGGCCCCTCGACTCGCTGCTGTCATCGAGGCCACCAGCCATGGCCGTGTCTCCCCCCTGAGCGTCCGTGTAAAATAGGCCCCTGTGCTCACCCACTTCTTCCTTCTTTTGACACCCAACTTTATAACTGCTGGAGGGACGGCGTCTGGAGGGGCAGAGCACGTGTCAGGGGGAAGGCGGGGCTCCCCAAGGTTTCCCTGCAGGCCTGTGCAGGGTCCCAGGGCAGGGTCATGTGGCCATCCATGCACATGGCCAGAGACTGGAAGGCAGTGCGGAACGTTCTGGAAGGTCACACCCCAGACTCCCCTGTGATGTTGGGAGCTCCTGGTGGGCTGGAGCCCAGCCTCCCAGGGATGCCCAGGAGAGTCTGCGGGTGCCATTGCCTCCCTGCCGGCCCCTCAGGCCTGCCCCAGACCCCAGAGCAGCTGTGACGGGAAAGACAAGTAGCGGCTTCAGTCAGCCCAGCCTGGTGACTGAGCACCTAATGTATACACGCCCGCTCAGACCCCCTGGGAGCAGTCATTAGCACCTACTGTTTGCAGAGTGCTGGCTGAGCCCTGGGCGCCCGGCAGGCGGGACCGCAGTCTCCCCACGCTCCGCCGGCGCCCTCGGCCCACCTGCCGCTTGTCTCGCTCCCACATCTCCGGGCAAGAGCTCTGTTCTTCCCCCGCGGGCACAGCACCTCTCACTTCTCCTTACTGACCTTCAGCCCGCTGATGGCTCTGCTGGGTACGTTTTCCGACAGACATAGGAACGCAGGCTCCTGTGGACGCTGACGCGGGCCCGAGAAGGCCCTGTCACACCACCGGCTTACATGCACACAGGTGTCGACAGTGTGCGGACAGTACCGAGCCCCGCGGACGGCTCCTGGCACTCTGCGCCTCCCCAGCGCCCCTCCGTTACCAGCGTGGAGCTCTGTGGCCTCGGTCAGCGGTCAGCATTCCACCCACACCTACCTGCCGATGGGCGTTTTCTCTCCTGTGAAAAACACTGCAGAGCACACCCTGCCCCGCGTATCTCGTCACGCTGATAATGATTCCACAGGATGTCATTCCCTGACAGTAATGGGGTGTCATGCCCTGATAGGAAATTTCCAGGGCTTGGATCACTGGCTTAAGGGACGCGTGCGCTGGGCGTTCTGATCCACGTTCGCAAACTGCTGACAGGTGTCCGCCAGGCCGACAAGTGTCCACAGGGCACCAGGGAGCAGCCTGAGATCAGGGCGCTTCCCACTGACCGGCAGGCCACGGCCAGTAGCTGGCCCTGCTCGGGCAGCTTGAGGTCAAGTCAGGATGACCAGCAGAGACAGGAGCCATGCCCAGCCCCGCGCCAGGCTCCCTGGGCACACAGAGTGGACGACACATCCAACCCGAGGGCTGCAGCCGAGCGCCCCTCCTGCCAGGGCCCCTGCCAGGCTCACCTGGGCCCCTCAAGACCCCTGAGCAGCCCCAGCCCCTCGGTGGGCTGCCCGAGCTCAGGCCCCTGGTGCCCTTGGGACTGGGTGAGTCACACCGCTGGCCCCACGTGCCCACTGTCGGCATAACAGTCACCTTCCCTGTGATCCCCGTTTCTTTCTTGCCACTTTGGAGCTGGAAGGAGGAGCTGAGCTTGGCAAGACCGCCCCCCTGGTTTTGCTCCCGTGGGCTCTGGGGGGATTTCAACCCCGGCCCCAGTCAGGGAGGACAGCCTGGAGGGGGCGGCCTTGTGGTCTCGGGACCAGGCCCCTCCCACACGCCAATGATCCAGGAGTCTGACCCCAGGTGGGACTGGGGAGCCACTGGGACGCTCCCCTGAGCACCACCCTCCCCCAGGGGCTGGGACGAGCTGCCGCTTGAAACCGAGGGGTGGTGTTTTAAGGCTGATGAGGGAGCCCAGGGGGAGCACCTACTGGCAGGCTGGGTTTCCTGGGGTGTCGCCGAAGGCATGTATAGGCAAAGAGGTGTCAGGTTGTCAGGACCCAACCCAGAGGGACATGTTGTGACGCAGGGCCAGCCTCCCAACAGTTGCAGCAGTGTCTCCCGTCCCTCTTGGTGGTGTTTTTAGCTGTGGCCTGCTGCTCACGAGGCGCCCACTGGCGTTTCATGCCTGGGAACTTGTTATTTCATCGTGTGACCAGCGTGTCAGGGGACAGACCCGGAGTTAGTCTCGGAACTTTGAGGACAAGCCCTTCCCTTCCCTCTTAGCTCTTCCCAGGGGCGCTTTGTCAGCCCTGACGGCACTGGGTTCGGGGACCCTGGGGGGGCCCTTTTCCACATCTCAGTGACACCACCAGGCAACTCACAGGTGGCAGGACTTGGGGCCAGGTGGCTGCCTCAAGATCTGTAAAATGGAGTCACGCGTGCTGGCCACGCTCGTGGTGAGAGGGTCACGGGTCAGCACCGAGGGGCTGGCCACTGTGGTTATGATCAATGAAAATGTGAGAAGTCGTGGAAATTCGACTTTCTTTTTAAGAAACTGCGTCCTTCACCTAAAGTCACCGCTGCTGGCATGTCTGCATGCCACCTCCTGGACGTTTCCCGATACAGGTGTGTTTCGGTCCCTTGTTCCTTTTCATGGCTGAGTAACATTCCCCTGTACGGACAGACTGCAGTCTGCTCATCCACTGATCAGCTGAGGGATGTCTGGGCTGCTTCCTCTGGCTGTGTGGACACGCGTGGCCACGGTGCTGGGGGCACATGTGTTTCTGTTTCCCTGTAGTATGTTTGGTTTCTCTCGTTTCATTTTTGGTCTGTGGGTCCCTCGTTGTGGCCCCCACGGGCCACGGAGCAGGCTGATGTCACACTAACACTTTCTCACCAGGAAGCTGGGTGCCCTTCGCGTGATTTGCTGGGTCGGGATGGTGGTCTCCAGGGTCCAGGAAACAAAGGCGGCTGGTGCAGGGCTTGGGGCCTGCGGTCTGCTGTCAGGTCACCTTCCTGGACCATCCCCATTGTAGCGGGACATGGATGGGGTGGTCGGCCCAATGCCAGGCTGGTCCTGCCCGACTGGCAGGGCAGCTTTCTCCGCCAGACACGTGATGTCTGCCGGAACCAGTTTCCCCATAAGCCACTGGGGAGGGACAGGTGGAGGCCATGAAGCTGCCCGCTCAGCTGGTCATCGAGTGAGTAAGGCCTCAAGACCCAGTAGCCTCAGCTGGGAGAAGTGCACACAGCCCCTCACCTGACAGTAGAAAACCTGCAGGACCTGGCTGCAAGAGAGAGCACACAGTAGGTGCGCAGTGGATTGGGCAGCAGGAGTCAGCGCAGCTGATTCCGACAGCCCAGAGCTGACCTACTGGGTGCAGGAGCTGGAGGTGGGGGTGAGAAACACGTCCCACCCGCCCACAGGGTCCTGGGCACTTGTAGGTGGCAGCTGGAGGTTTGACAAGGAGGGAGTGGGCTTCCCGGCCGTGGGGACCGCAGCCCACGTTCTCTCTCTGGAGTTCCTATCTCGGCCCTCAGAACAGTCCCAGCAGACATGGGCAGCCCCCTCACTGCGGGGTGATGGGTGAGCTGGGAGTCGGGGACCAGCACTAAATGGCCTCATGGCCTGGGCGAGTCAGCTGGCTCTTAGGCCTCAGTTTCTGCGTCCGTGAAATGGAGAGAAGGCCGGAAACAGAGCACTTGAACGGTTGGGGTCTTTCTTGCTTCTAAGATTTAGGCTCCCCCCAGCCTCTGGACAGGTGGGAGGCAGACAGGAGGGTGGTGTGGTGCCTGCCACCCGCCTCCAGCTCATTCGGCGTTGGGGTCTGGCCGGGGAGGATGGATGCGGGCTGCTGGCGTGTGCACAGGGCTGGGAGCTGCTGCTGTGTCAGAGCTGGGCCCCTGGAGCTCAAGGGGCTGCTTTTCAGTTTATAGAAGGATCGCCTTTGACATCAGTGAAGCCAGGCCCCCTCCGACTCCCTCCGTGCAATTCAAGTTGTGATGAAACCCCCAAAACCCACTTCCTGAACATCTTAGAGAGCCTGCACTCACCTCTGTGTGAGAATGAGCCCCAGCCTTCCGGAAGCCCCACTCTGAGAGGGATGGAGGGGGCTGGTGGGGCTGGCAGGGCTGAGCCCCAGTGCTTGGGCAGCAGTGTCTGGGGTCCACGCCCTCCCCCAGTGAAGTCAGTCCCCACCACCAGGGCTATGGGGCTGTCTCCCCGGGGAGCGCACGTGGGCGGCTGGGTGAAGAGGTGTTAGAGTGATGTTAGCACCCCTGGGAGGGTCCCCTGGGTGTGACAAGGGCTTCAGAACTGAGGTCATCCCTGCGGCATGGGTGTTGAGCACCTCTTCTAGAAGTGGGCGGGAGGTCACTCTGGGGGCCCAAATCCACTGTCCTGTTTCAGGTGTGGACATGGAGGCCCGGTGCTGGTCTGAGAGTGGGGCATGGTCCCGCCCTCCTGGCTGGGCTCCTGACCTAACCCCCACCCTCCCGACTCCTGCCTGGTCGCACAGCCCCTGAGCACACCACCACCAGGCTGCAGTTCGCATCCAAAAATCAAAGTCCCCTTTTAGTTGGAATGGGCCGCAGGGTGTGTGTGGGGTCAGGCCTGCAGCTGGGACCACATCGGATCCAGCTGCCTGGCTGGGGCTCCCGAGAACTGGGAGGAGAGTGGTCGGCTACAGAGGAAGTGGCGAGTGGGCGGTGCCCAGGTCAGCTGACCGTGGCACTGAGCTTGCTGTTGGACGGGTGTCGGTCAGGAGGCCAGGTGGGCGGGTGCCAGAGGCCAGCCCTAACCCACAGCCACATGACCGGGCTGAGTCAGAGAACCCTGAGGCGCGGCCGTCCCTGTCCCCTAGGCAGGCGAAGCCGCTTCCTGCCCCCGGCCACTCCACTGCCATGTCTGGGGAATGTCTGTCTGGGGAGGCCCGGCCCCAACCCCCTGCCCTCCTTTCTGTCCCTACCCTCAGCCCTCTGCACCGTGCAGGGGGCGCTGAGGGCTTGAAGCTGTGCCACCTTAACAGGCCCCGGGCGTGGCTGGAGCCACGAGAACTCCTCTCTTGGGGCCTTGGTTTCTGCATCTTTGAAAAGGGATGATGAGACCTGCCCTCCACCCCCACCTTTTGTGTCCTAAGAATCATCAGGTGGGAGCAAACGTACGGAAGGGCCCGGGGTGCTCGCGAGTCCATCGTAATGGCAGAAGGACTAGAAAAGCCCCAGGTCCAAAGCCCTGCACACCAGTCTGGGCACATGGGGGACGCCCCACGTGCTAAAAGGCATGCCAGGGCCCTCTGAGGAGGCTGCTGCTTTCACAGGGGCTGCCCAGTTTGAGCCCCATGTGACCGGTCCATCCGGGGACAGCGGCCCAGCACGTGTCTGGACCTTCATGCTGGTGCCTGCTCTCTGGGGAGGGCAGCTGTTGCTGGGCTGGGGCACAGAGTGACCACTGTGGGGTGGCTCTGGAGACCTGGGTGGCCTCCTCTGTCCTTCTGGTCACTTGGGGCGTGAGCCAGTTCCTGAACCGCGGGTGTGTGGCATTGACATGGGCTGCTGTCCTTTAACCGGTGGCTGCGTCCTTCCCTGGGACCTGCTGACCGCTCCGTGGAGGGTGCAGGTGGGGAACCAAGCAGGTGGGCTTATGTTGCCTGATCCCTGAGCTTCTGCGTGACTTCAGAGCATTTTTTCCCCGAGTCCTTTCAGACCCCACTTGGTTCGGGCAGAGGTATGAGAGCAGGTGCATGGTGGTGGCGGCGGCCAGACCGCAGGGCCTGCTTCTCTTGGTCCCACCAATTACGGAGAGCCCCTAGCGGGCCGAGCCGCACCCCCCGCCCAGGAACCCTGGCCCTCCAGCACAGCCGGGCTGGCCGGTCACGCTGGGTGCTGGAGAGTGCCAACCAGACACCTGTCGGCCTCTGCAGGCACCCTCCCCCTCCCCCCCAGCAAACCCCCACTTACAAATAGGGTCTCGGAGACACGCATGGATAGCGGAGGCCACACAGCCATCAGAGGCGGGGCTGGACACTGCCCCCCCCACACACCCCACCATGGGGTCCCCAAGCCTTTGCGGGATGACCCTCCACCTCCCTCCTGAAGGTGGGGTGTGAAGGGGAGCCCACCTTTCCCCTGGTTCCTTCTCAGCCTCAGCCCTTCCCACGAATTCTGCCCCAGACAGGACTGTGTGTCCTCGGTGCAGCCCTGATAAGGCGCAATGACCTTTCTTTACAGGGATCCCATTATTCTGGCCTGAAGGTGGGTGTCTGGTGGGGGAGGGGCAGGGCAGTGTGCAGGCAGGGGCGAGGCTGGGGCAGCTCCATCACCCCTCTCCAGGCCTTGCTGTTGGCCAGTCGGCCTGGGCACCGGATCAGAGAGCTTGTCTCCTGCCAGGTCTGCAAACCCTGGGACTCAGGGCTGGCCCAGGCCTGCGCTCCCTGCTCTGGGCCAGCACCACGTGGACCCGTCACCCACTGAAGTGTGGGGACTGTCATGTCCCAGATGGCAAAGGGCAGCCAAGGAGCCTGCTCAGCTCATGCGGGGTGCG
>NW_017731578.1:2536064-2543967 GCF_001890085.2 Hipposideros armiger
CGGGGGGGGCAATCTGCAGTTGGAGGGACTCCTCTTGTGTTGTCCCCTGTCCCAGGTTGCTGCGGGTTCAGCTGGGGTCTGTGTCCTCGTCCATCCTCCCTCCGTCCCCTCATGGACAGGCTCCTCCAGGGGCTGCAGCCTTCATTTCCCACCAGGAGGAGAGCAGCCTGCAGGTCCTCCCGCCCCCAGCCTCCTGGGGTCTGCAGACCCTCGGGGTGCCCGATCCCCCTGCCTCCTGCCAGTGCCTCGAGGCAGAGCCTCATGCCTCGGCTGCACCGGCCACGCTACACCTGGCGTGGGGGTGGCGGGTGGCGGGAACCTCACCAGGGTTATGGGGGAAATGGGCCCCCAGACCGACCCCGGCCACCTCTCTGAGCCCGGTGTGGCTCTGCCACCTGCACGCACCCCAGGGTCCGCGGGGGCTCCAGAGCCCTGGAGCGGGTGACACCTGCGGCGTGCCCCTTCTCCCGGTGCTGGGGAGATGCAGTGGACAGACAGACAGACAGACATGTCCCCCTTTCCTAGAACTTGCATCCTGTGGGGAGAAGAGATCGCAGCTGCAGAGAACACTGCAGGAACTTTCACTGTTGTGTGGGGAAGTTGCATTGTGTGACAGAGGAGTGGTGACTCTGGGACGTGACATTTAAGCTCAGTGTGGAATTCCAGAAGGACCCAGCCACTCAGAGATGTGGGCGAGGGCATTGTGGAGGTGGGGGTTCCAGGCAGAGGCCCCTGGGGTGATGGGCTTGGCATTTTCAAGGAACATAAGGGGCCAGTGAGGCCTGGGCACAGGGGGTGAGAGAGCGAGGTAGGGGTGAGGTGGGTGGAAAGCCTGGAAAACAAAGCCTGGAAAACCACAGCGGGCGGGAGACTGAGCTGGACTGGGTTCCAGGGCCGTGAGGAGCCACTGGGGGGATGTGACCTGGATTCACCTCTACAATGAACAAAACATTCGCCCCTTGACCTCACTGAGACAACCCACCTGTGGGCAGTAAGCAGCTGTCACCAGCAGCCGGGATGGGCCCCGGGAAGACCAAGGGACCTGTGTCTTCAGAGGAGCCATGCAGACCCTGAAGCCCCTAATAAAAAGTGCCACCCTCCCTGCCTGAGCAGATCACAGGTGCCTCGCAGGGGCCCTGGTCTAGGGGTGTCGGGATACAGGGGACATTCATGGTACACACCTGTACTGCATTCGAATTGTTTCATACCAGCAGTTCAGTCATTCGAATGTCACCTGCAGTGTGTCTGATTGCTGGGTGAATAGGAAGAAGTGAAACCAGGCTGCTCCGCTGACAGGCTAGAAATCAGGCTAGAAAGAGTCCTCGAAGGAGAGAGGCGGGGGAGGCTGGATGGATAGATGACGGGTAGACGGGAGATGAGCAGATGGGCAGATGGAAGGATGGGTGGGCAGATGGTGTTAGAATCAGTCCCACTTGGCTCAAGCGCAAGCATTGCCAGGTAGCTGTGTGACCTGGGGCCAAAATGCCAACCTCTCTGAAACCAGTTTCCCCACCTGTAAAATGGCCAAGGTAACAGGCTCAGCCAGGTGACAGGCGAGCGATTAGGAATGAGAGGTGGACGGGGCTGGCCCCACCCAGCTGCAGCCTTGGAGACCCTCCCTTGGACCCCCAGGCACTAACAGCTGGGGCCACCCTGCTCACCCCTGAAGCCCCTCCCAGCCCTCCCACCCACAGTCACCCAGTCACAGCAGGAAAGGCTCTGTCGGTGCCCCCGCCCAGGAAGGCCCAGGGCCCTGGGAGAAAGTGGGGCCATTGTCCTGGGCTTGGCAGGAAGCCATCAGCCCACCCAGGGAGGTGCCAGGCGACAGCCCTGGGCCTGTGGGAGAGATTAGTCAGTGAGCTACAGAGCATGTCCTTGGGAGTGGACGGCTGGAGGCCGCTCGTCCAACACCTACCAGACTGTGACCACAGGGCAAGGCCTCGGCCCCCAGAGCCGCGACTTTCTCATCTATAAAACGGGCTGACATCGGTGGGGACGGTACTGTCAACTGCCAGCTACTGCCCCAGCCCTGCTCAGGGTAGGGCTGTTAGGGGGACAGTGGACAGAGGGCACTTCCTCGGTGGGGTAGGAGGCACAGGCCTGCCCGTGAGCCGTGGGTGAGGCCCTGGGCAGTGGCAGGGCCTGGGCAGCGGGGAGGACTGGCAGTCGGACCCCCCCTGTGGCTACCCCTTCTGTTGGAAGGGGACGGGCTGTTTGGGACAGTGCTGTGAGGCAGGAAGGCCAGCCCTGGGCTGACACGCGCCTCGCTTACAGCACAGCTGCGCCTCCTCTGTGTCAAGGTGCTTTGGCTGCAAGTGATAGGAGCCCGGCCGAGGCGGGCGGGGCTGGTCTCCTGGCGGCCTGCTCTCATGGGGGAATAGCTCAGCACCACGCCAGCCATCGCCACCCCCGGAGCCGCGGCGCCACCTGTCTTGCCTGACTGTCCCCTCTCTCTGGGCAGCTCTGGGCTGCCACCCCCATGTGAGTCAGTGGCTACCATGGAGTTCCATCACCAGGGAGGGAAAGTCTGACCGCCTGGCATGGGTCAGGGGCCCACCTCAGGTCCACTCGGCTGGGGCCAGGGTCCTACAGAGCCAATGTGGTGCTGGGCCTGGGGCTGGGGGCGTTCTCAGAGAAAGATGTCTGCCACACCTGGGACGGGCTGCGCTTCTGGCCGGGCCGGTCCTGGCATGGCTTCTCTCCAGCCCCGGAAAGCCGGAGCTTGGCCCAGCAACCTGTGTGGGCCGACGGCCGCCTGCTAACCCTCCTCGTCTGTGTCTGAGATGTCCCCTGAAGGGAGACCTGAGCGTAAGACGGGGTGGCCCCTGCCACTTCGCTCTGACTTTCTGAAGTGTCTCAGGTCCCCTCGTGGGTGGGTGGGAGGACACCCGGCCCCCAGGCCCCCAGGGCTGCCCCTGGTCTCGTTCTGACATGTGACCGTGTGCTCTCCCCTCTTCCTTCCTTCCAGAAGCCCCCCAGCGCCCACGCCATGAAGGAGGAAGCCTTTCTGAGGCGCCGCTTCTCACTGTGTCCACCTTCCTCTGCCCCTCAGAAAACCGACCCCCGGAGACTCACCAGGAACCTGCTCTTCGGAGGAGANCCGAGAGGGACCACATACGTGGAGCAGGTCCACGAGGAGCTGGGGGAGGTGAGAGCCCACCCAACCTGGAGACCCAGCATCAGCCCACACCTGCCCCCCACCTGAAGCAGTGGTGGCAATGCTGACGTCCCCTTGAGGAGAGGTCTGCAGGGTCTCAGGGGCCAGGGGAACACGAGGGCCAGCATGGCCTGGACACAGGAGAGCCAGCCGGGGCCGTGAGGGCTTGGGCTGAGGGTGTTGGGAACGCCACAGGTGGTTTTGCGTAGGGGCCTGCCGGGTCCAGCGGAGGCCTTAGGAGGGCCTGCCGGTGCAAGCCAGACCTGCTCGTGGCAGCCGTGGTTGAGACAAAGCCCAGGGTGCCTTGGACACGGGTAGCAATGGGTAAAGGAGAAGTGAGGGTTCAGATGCATCTACAGGTGGGCGTTCAGGTCCCAGCAGATGGCAGTGCCACCTGTGAGACGGGCACTCTGGGAGAAAGAGCTGGGGGCTAGGCGTGGGGACAGAACTGTGTCCCGAGTTTGGACATCAGGGGGAGATGCCTCTGCAGTCTGGGGCTCAGGGCAGCAGTCTGGACATTAGGGCGTGGAGTGGGCGCCCCAAGAGGCCTGGGGGCCCAGGCACTCCAGCCTTCAGAGGCTGAGAACAACAAGGCTCCTCGGAGGGGCCCAAGTAGGTGGGAGGGAAGCCAGACGTGCAGGACCAGCTGTGCTGCGAGCTGAGCAGCAGAGGGGGTGACTGCTGGGTCAGTAATGGGGATGGGGAGACTCTCCGTGGAGAGGAGGGGGCAGGGTTAATGGGAGTGGGTGGGCTGTAGAGGTGCAGGCTTCTTAGCTGTGGCAGCTGCCCCTGTGGGCCCCAAAGCTGGCCTGGAAATTGAGGCGGGGATGCTCTCAGCCCCACATGGTCACTCATGAACCCCATTCCAGGCCTCATGGGGTTCAGGCATGACTCCTCCTCCAAAGGCTCCCCCTTCCCTAGTTGCCCAGGCATGCTGGCCAAGCGAGTGCCACTAGGCCTCAGCCACAACTGTGCATGCACAGAGAGGCAAAGCGACTTGTCTAAGGCAGCCCAGCAAGGTGACAGACTCCGATTCAGGTCTGGCTGGTGGCAAACCGTTCTGCTGCCACCCTGGCGGTGGCGCCCATCTCAGCCAGGAGTGCAGATGGCTCGGAGTCACCGCCTGCCTCTGTCTCACAGCAGCTGGGAAAGTCATTTGCTTCCTCTGTAAACCTGGGATGAGCAGCGTGACCTGGGGCTGCTTCAGGGAGTAGGTATAGAGAGAGGGAAAGGGAATGTCTGCAGCCCAGGGCCCTCCCTTACCTTCTCCACCCAGCCCAGTGCAGCCACATCCAGGCCAGTTGTGGCAGGCAGACAGTAGGGCCCCGAGGAGGGGAGACGGGCTTGGTGTCGGACCTGGCAATGCCAGTGCGTCTGCTGGGACTTCCTCTGTCCTGTGAACAACCTAGAGAGATGGCCCCGCCTCCCGGACCCTTCCTCAGATCATTCCACCCAGCTGAGGGTTTGCTGGCTAGTGTGGCGTGGATGGTGGACCCCCCCACATCCCCACCCGCTGCCCGAACTCAGGGCCAAAGCCCAAAGCCCCCAGGCTGTCTTTCCACACACACGTTTGGCAAGTGAGAATCAGACATCTCAGGAAAGATAGGAGGAAGGCCCAGGGTGGCTCCCACCTCTAGCCGTGTGACCTTGGACAAGTGAGGGCCCCTTTGTAAAGGAAGTGCAGGCCATAAGCACCTGTGTCACCCACGTCACCTGAGTCACGCGGCAGGTATGAAGATTAAATGGGCACGTGACACCTCCTGCCACAGGCGCAGAGTTATGCAAAGTCCTCGTCTGGGTGTCAGCAGCCAGGATGGGGGAGGCTCCACCCTGGACTNCAGGGACCTGGGGATGACGCCACCAGCCACAGGAAGCGGGCGGGAGTGGCTTTCGGGCAGCCTCTGGCCCCTGAGACCATCCCCCTCTTCCTCCGGCCCATAAACCCAAGCTTTGGGAACCCACTTTATAACAAATGGAGCCAGAGAGCGGCGGTGACACCTCAGGTTCCCTCTCTCCCTCCTCAACCGAGCAGGAGAAGGAAGTGGACACCTGTCAGGGCAGGTGCGGGGTCAGTGTCCCCCACCTCCCTCCCGGAGTCCAGCCCCCAGGGGCAGTGGAATTCTGGAAGAGGATTTGGGACATGGGGGTTAGGGGGCTGGGCGTGATCCAGGTCCCCTGAACCTGCCGTGTGCCTCCGTGCCTGGATACCCCATTCTGCCTCTGAAAACTGGGGGCCTGGCTTTACAGAACCCCAAAGGACACGCCACACCAGTGCCCAAGGTGCCCCAGTTCCTCCCTGCAAGTCGTGGAGGCTGGGCCAGAGCTCCTGGGTCCCTCCCAGCGGTGACAGTGACACTGTGTTGATTAGATCTGTCGGGCAGTGTCGGGCAGCCGCACGGCCTCAGACTGGCTTCCCGCCCCACCCAGGCCGCCTGCCATGCCCCGGGCCTCACCCCCGCTGCTCTCTTGCAGGAAAGGACATGGAGTCCAATGGCTCGTCGCCGCCCAGGGATGAAGGGCCCCCGACCCCAGGCTCTGCCACAAAAGTGCCACCGGTAAGTGTCTGGTGTAGGAGGACCCTAGGGCAAGGGGCGACAGGAAGTGGCTTGGGGAAGGGGGCAGCAGGGGCACTGACAGAGCCTGTCATTCCCAGCCCGCTCCAGGGGGATCAGTTTGAACCCCAGGCTGCAAACCCAAGGAAGGCGGCTGGAAGCAGGGATGGGGCACCGAGGGCTTGCCACTTGTTTCGTCAGAGCCATCTTCTTCTTGGTGTAACGGGGCGGGTTGGCAAGGGGCTGGAGAAGGGCTGTGGGCTGCTAGGTGGCATCCAGGGACGGAAAACCATGATAAAAGGAGGCTGCCCAGCCCCTCTGTTGTGGGGAAACCCACGGAGGAATGAGTGGCTCCTCCCTCTGCCTTTGCCTGTGCCGTTCCCTCTGCCAGGCACGCCCTCCTCAGGGGGCACGGAAGAAAAAGTTTGGAAAAGCTCGCTCACTCAGGCACGCACACACCACATGCGCCCAGGCCAGCCCCTCTCATGCCAGGCCAGTCCGTGCCCCTCCAGGCAGAGCCTTCAGTCCAGGGAGCATGATGAGGCCCGGGGCACCCACTCAGTGTTTTAGGCACACCCTTCCCCACCCAGGGTCTCAGGCCAGGCGGCCACAGTCACTATACACTGATGGCTCTGGCAATGGGGCTAGGGGACAGCACAGAGAGAGGCCAGGCTCTCCCCCTGCCCCGGCCACCTGCAAACCCCTGTGACCTAGACCAATGGCCTTGCTCCTCTGGGACCCCAAGTCCTGGCCTGCAAATGGGGTTAGTGGTGGTTCTGCTGCTCTGTCCCCATGTCCCCTTAGTGAAGAAGCAGCCAGGTCTTTGGTGGGTATCCCCCACCCCACCCCAGCCTGCATTTCCCACCCTCAGCCCCCAGGGCTGCTGGCTGCTGGGAGATCAGTAGAAGCGTGTGTGTGTGTGTGTGTGTGTGTGTGTGTGTGAGTCTTGACAATTAAGTTTGCAGACTTGTTGCAACAATATTACTAACTTTTTTTGACATCAGAGGCATTATTCATTATGAATTTGTACCAACTGGACAAACAGTGAACCAAGTTTACTATTTGGAAGTGCTGGAAAGGCTGTGTGAAAAAGTTGAATGACCTGAACTTTTCACCAACAATTCATGGCTCTTGCATCACGACAAGGCACCAGCTCACACGGCACTGTCTGTGAGGGAGTTTTTAGCCAGTAAACCAATAACTGTACTGGAACACCCTCCCTACTCACCTGATCTGGCCCCCAATCACTTCTTTCTTTACCCAAAGATAAAGGAAATATTGAAAGGAAGACATTTTGAAAACATTCAGGACATCAAGGGTAATACGATGACAGCTCTGATGGCCATTCCAGAAAAAGAGTTCCAAAATTGCCTTGAAGGGTGGACTAGGTGCTGGCATCAGTGCATAGCTTCCCAAGGGGAGTGCTTCGAAGGTGACCATGGTGATATTCAGCAATGAGGTATGTAGCACTTTTTCTAGGATGAGTTCCCAAACTTAATTGCCAGGCCGTGTATATGTGTATGTATGTGGGTGGGTGTGCATATAAGGTGTGATCACAAAATACAGTGAACGCTGCTGCCGAGTGCCACCCAATGGAAAGGCAGGATCTTCAATACAGGAAGTGGTGCACTGAACCTTAGTAACAGTGTGCGACAAGTTTCAACTTGTTTGGGGCAGTCAGTTGGGTGTGAGTTACGGTTGAGAGAAGGTGTGTTTTAAAATGTGCCGTCAATCATCCTCCATCATGACAACGCTCCGTGTCACACAGCGCTTCTGGTGCGGCAATTTCCGTAAAGTAAAAACATTACAGTGTGTCCTCATCCACCTTATTCACTGAATCTGGTACCATGCGACTTCTGGCTCTCCCCCAAAGTCAAAATGATTCAGGACACTGAGGCAGCCACAAAAGCGCAACTAAAGACGCTCACGAAAGAGGACTTCCAGAACTGCTTCAGAAAGTGACAAGAACGACGGGATAAGTGTGTTTGAAGCGAGGGGGAGTGTTTGAGGGGGATTAATGGCCATGTGTCTTTTACTGTAATAATTTTTTTTTATTTTTACATTTACCGGTATTTTTTTATCACACCTCATATGTATATATGTACACACATGTATGTGTGTGTGTGTGTGTCTAGAATTTTTATAGTTAAAAAAAATTTTTTTAATTGCAGTAAAATAAAGATAACACAGAATG
>NW_017731578.1:2547467-2555592 GCF_001890085.2 Hipposideros armiger
CAAGAAGGACGGCTTCTGCTTCAAACTCTTCCACCCGCTGGACCAGTCCGTCTGGGCCGTGAAGGTACTGCGGGGGGAGCCTGGGGCCCGGGCTGGCCAGGCCCCCGACCGGGAGAGAGGCCCCATGGGGAGCCTTGCAGGAGATGGGCTCTGATGGGCAGTCAGGAGGCTCGGGTCCAGAAGTGGGCTGTCTATTCCAAGGGCCCATCACTGCCCAGCTTGTGGGTACCTGAGTTAAATCTCAGTGGCGGGGGGATTGGCTGTGGTCCTTGCCTTCCAGGTGGAGCACACAGGCGGAGGAGGGGGGCCCAGGGCCTGGTGACACATGGGGTCACGATCACACCTCGAGCCCTGTCTAGAGGCTGAGGTACAGGCCCCGTGAGCAGCTGCTGCTAGCCCAGACGCGGTGGCCTCCTAATCGGGGCCGCCCAGCCCAGGACCAGCTGGGGTTAGGTTGCCACATCAGATCCAGAATGCCCAGTTAAATCTGGGTTTCAGAGCGACATCAAATAGTTTTTTTAGTTTAAGTGTGTCCCAAATAGTGCATGGGATATATTATACTTAAACTAATAAAATGTATTTGTTATTTCTCTGAGATTCTAATTTAACTGGGCATCCTGGCTTTGCATAGCCTGATTCTGGGCACCCTAAATTGGGGGAGTCCAGAGCTGGAAGGCAAGGACGGGCCACCAACTACAAAGGGGGACAGAGAGCTCCCCACCCATCCTGTCTGGCTGCCCACCGCATCTGTGTGGCCAGGCGCTAACCCCGCCTGAGGGTCCCGAGACTCCGGAAGTGCCCCTGCGTGTCTGAGTGTGGGACTGTATGACCGCATGACCTATGTTGTCACTCGTCCCCGGGTGTCCCCCTTGGGTGATGCCGGGTCTCTGCCTTTCCAGGGCCCCAAAGGCGAGACTGTGGGCTCCATCACGCAGCCCCTCCCCAGCAGCTATCTGATCTTCAGGGCTGCCTCCGAGTCAGACGGTGAGTCCCTGCCTGCTTTGTGGGTCTCCCCAATGACCCCCCCCACCCTGGGAAGCGGCTCCCCTGGCGGGTTTATCGACCAGGTGCATGTGGCCCCGATTCAGGCCCTGTCACCACCACCCAAGAAGGCGGCAGCCTGCCCTCAAGGGACAAGCCCAGGGGCAGGCAGTCCTGCCATGCGCTGGTACCTCTCTGAGCCTCAGTTTCCCTGCGGGCAAACGTAAATAATAGCACCTGTCTCCCCAGTTGTTATGAGAATATGATCTCATATAAAGCATCCAGGTAACATTTACTGAACACCAGCCACGTGCCAGGCACCACTGAAACAATAGATTCTACTCTTATTATCAACATTCGACATATGAGAAAGCTGAGGCACAGGGAAAATTCCAGCAAGAAAGCGGTAGAACTGGAAATGAGTCCCAATTTCCCCAAACTCCCAAATACATCGCACATTGTTGGAGCGCCCTCCAGTGGCTGCTCTGAGTATAGCGGTTGTCCGGTCCCCACCCCCCACCTCCCGGGCCAAGCCATCTGGGAGGGCACCTCCTGGGGGATCGGTGTGAAGGGCTCGCACCCCACCAGCGGTCCTTGGAGGCCTGGCCTGACCACTGGGCACCCCTCCCAGCCTTGTGGGGGGGGGGGGCGATTGACCTGCTGGTGCCACAGCGCCCCTGGTGGTCAGATGCCACATTTACGCCCCCTCCTGACTGTCCTGAGTCCCTTGAATTCCACCCTCATTTCTCCGGCCCCAACTCTGTGCCAGGCCCCACGTGGATCCCGGGGTGGACAGGGAAGCCCATGCTCCCACGGAGCCTGCAGTCTTTGGGGAGACGGGTAGTGAACCGTCAGACAAGGGGGATCTCTGTTGGGACAGGGGATGGGACAAGGTCAGCGTCCCTGGGGGGGATGGGCATGTGTAAGTGGTGGCTGGTTCTGGGGCTTGGAAGTCGGGGACCCTTGAAGGGTCAGGGCAAGCGGGGAGCTTCCTGGTGGGGAAGCAAGGGGCACTCTTTGGTGAGGACTGGCGGAGGCAAAGGGTGGTTTCCCATGTAGGGTGGCGAGAGCGGAGGGCTCCCGGGGTGGGGTGGGGTGGGGTGTCTCCCTGGGACAGGGGAGGGGCGTCCCTCGTGGGCGCCCCGGTGCGGGGAGGAGGCGCGGACTCCTTGGTGAGGAAGGACGGGGCGGGGCGTGCGGGCCTTCAAGTGGAGAGCTGNTTTATTGTTGAGTCGTCAGAGTTCTTTATATGTTCTGGACACCAGACCCTGATCAGGTGTATGAGTGCACGTACTTTCTCCCGTTTTGTAGGTCGTTCGAAATTACTTAGTTAACATAACTCTTATGGGCGGCACATTTCTGGCCTCAGGTTCCCAGTTCCGAGCAGCGTTTCTCACTTCTAAGGGCACCTGCTTCTTGCACGTGCCTCGGTGTGCAGAGCATCCAGGAACAGGCAGGAGGGCCCTTGGGGGCCTGTGCACAGTCCCCAGCATGGCCCTAAGGACAGAGGAGACAGCGGGCACTGTCCACAGTGCCGGGCAGCGGCTGCAGTGCCCACACCCCAAGTGCAGGCACTGCCTCCCGCCCACCCTCGCCCAGGCCCACAGCCTCTGGACAATAAACAAACATCTCTGGGACTGTGGTTTCGAAAGGTGTTGGGTGGACCAAGAATGGGTGTGTGCCATCAGGGCCTCACGCCGCTGGGCAGTCAGAGCCAGCTTCCTTCTGGGGCCTGGGGAAGGGGCTTCCCGAAACAGGGAAGGACATCCCAGGCCGAGGGAACGGCATGTGCCAAGTGAGCGGGGGGCGGGGAGCACCATGCATACGAACCCCGCTCCTCAGGAGGCATCTGGGGGCACGCACTGTCAGCCCTGCCCCCTGGCCCAGGTCTGGCAAACACGTCGTCACACAGGCCTGGTTCCTTACCATGCTTGCTCCAAAGACTGCTTCCAGAGCAAGTCACCCAGGCTCCCCTGTCCCAGGCCCTGTGATCTGGAATGTTCTCACTTGGCTCGGAGAGTGCAGTCCGGAGTGACGCTGCCTGAGTCCATCCCCGCTCGGCCCCTCGTGAGCTGTGTGACCTTGGCAGGTTACCGAGCCTCTCTGTGCCACAGCCTCCCCTGCAGGGCGTGGATGATAACGACCTGAGCCGTGGCAGTTTGTGCACACAGGCTGTCCACCCCGGCTCTCACGGCTCCTGTTACTTGTGGGCGGCTGCCTCTCCCTTCTAATCCCAGCGCCTGAAGGCACGCCTGGCACGCGGTGCTGAGGGAGGCCCGTCCCCTGGACAGGTCACAGGCAAACAAGCGGGTGTGGCTGTGTGCCACGAAAACCTTATTTATGGGTGCTGAAATTTAGATTTCATAGGATTTTCACATCTCACACTGATTTTCAGCCACTTAAAAATGTAAAACCCGTCCTGAGTTCCCAGACTGNTGTGTCTGAGATGTCCCCTGAAGGGAGACCTGAGCGTAAGACGGGGTGGCCCCTGCCACTTCGCTCTGGCTTTCTGAAGTGTCTCAGGTCCCCTCGTGGGTGGGTGGGCGGACACCCGGCCCCCAGGCCCCCAGGGCTGCCCCTGGTCTCGTTCTGACATGTGACCGCGTGCTCTCCCCTCTTCCTTCCTTCCAGAAGCCCCCCAGCGCCCACGCCATGAAGGAGGAAGCTTTTCTGAGGCGCCGCTTCTCACTGTGTCCACCTTCCTCTGCCCCTCAGAAAACCGACCCCCGGAGACTCACCAGGAACCTGCTCTTCGGAGGAGAGAATGAGCTGTACCCGCTCAGCCCAGGTCAGTGCCAGGGCAGCGCCCCGGTCAGCTGCGGGGCGGGGGGCGCAGGGGCGGGGGCGGCTGCTTGAGCCTGGGCCCTCCCTGGCTTTGCAGCCTGGCTGCGTGACCTCAGGCAGGTCCCTTTCCTTCTCTGTGCCGTCCGGTCAGTGAGGGCAACAGCCTGGCTCGCCCCTCCCCCACAGCGCTGGGTGCTGGGTGGGATTAATGAGCAAAGGGCTAGCAGAGCAGTAAAGCCCCAGGACCCATGACTCCCAGGGCCGGGTGAAGCCCTGTGAGGTCAAGCAGGGGGCTCCCCAGTCCAGGCTATGGGGGGCAGCTCGTCATCCTTGGAGAGGCCGTATGGTGCGGTGGCCCCACACATGGGGGCTCCAGGAAGAGGTGGCCTGAGTCCCAGCCCCAGCTCTCCGGGCTGGGTGACCCTGGGCCAGCGGCAGGACCTCTCAGGCCTCAGCTTCCTCGTCTGTGAAATGGGGGTAATATTGGCACCTACTCCCACCTCAAAGGAGGGAATTGTTCAGTCTAGGCTGCTGTCATGCGGCCTGTGGGTAAAGCACCCAGCACAAGCGACACGGGCCACCGTCCTGCTGACGCTCTCATGGCCTCAGGCCCCCGGCCCCCCCCTCATTCTCCACGCCCCACCCAGACAACTAGGAGCTGAGTTTGTTCTGCTCTGTCTGTGACTGTCCCCAGAGAATCCAGCCCTTCCTCTCTGGTGCCCCTGCAGGGGCGGGAGGTGGGGCTAGCGCCTGCCCTGGGAGGCCTCCCGTCTGCCCCCTCCGTTGCCCTGGCCTGGCCCCCTCCAGCCCGCCCACTCCTGCCGCCTGCTTTAGNCGTACAGTGTTCCAAGTTCCTGGACTGTCGCGTACACATGTATGTGTGTGAACACACGTGCACACGTATGTGTTACAGTCCATGTGTTTGAGCAGCATCCAAATAAGGTTCAGACTTTGTGCTGGTTCCTCTGCATCTTAAGTCTCCGTCACCGCGCCCCTCCCCCTTTGCTCCCTGTCACGTATTTGTTGAAGAAACGAGTCATTTTCTTGTAGCGTTTCCTCCAGACTGGATTTACTGGCTGTGTTCTGCAGTGTCACTGAAGGTGTCCCTGTGCTGGGATTCCCTGTCACCTGGACGTTGACCTCGTCTCTAGGCTTTGATCCTTTTAGCTGTTTTTCCACCCAGACACTTGCCAGGTGGCTTCCACATATCAGTGAGATCACATGGTATTTGTCTCTCTCAGTCTGACTCATTTCACTCAGCATAATACTCTCTGGATCCATTCATGTTGTTGCAAAAGGTAGGATTTCACTCTTTTTACGGCCAAGTCATACTCCATTGTATAAATGTATCACCATTTCTTTATCCAATCATCTATTGTTGGGCATTTTGTTTGCTTCCTTATCTTGGCTTTTGTGAATAGTGCTGAAATAAACACAGGGGTGCATATATTTTTTTGAATTAGTATTTTGGATTTCTTGGATAAATACCCAGGAGTACAATAGCTGAGCCATAAGGTAGTTCCATTTTTAATTTTTTGAGGAACCTCCATACTGTTTTCCGTAGTGGCTGCACCAGTCTGCAGTCCCACCAACAGTGCACCAGGGTTCCCTTTTCTCCACAGCCTCGCCAGCACTTGTTTGTTGATTTATTGATGATGGCCATTCTGACAGGTGTGAGGTTGTATCTCATTGTGGTTTTATTTGCGATCTCTGAATATTGGAGACATTGACCATCTTTTCATATGTCTATTGGCTACCTGTATGTCCTCTTCAGAGAAATTTCTAGTCAATTTTTTAATTGGATTGTTTGGTGTTTTGGTGTTGAGTTGTATGAGTTTTTTATGAATTTTGGATATTAACCCCTTGTCACATGTATCATTGGCAAATATTTTCTTCCATTTAGTAGGATGTTTCATTTTACTTTTGATTTCTAGGAATTCCCTTTTTAATTTTATTTTTTGCAATTATGTAAAAGAAATATTTACCTGGTTCCAAAGTAAAAACGAAAAATTAGGTCTAGCCAAAGACGTCAGGGTCTCCCCAGCCCCCAGCCCCCAGTAGGGAGTCGGGGCCCCTGCCCACCTGCCCTGTGCTGCTTCCCTCCCCCGCGGTCGGGAGACACCCCCCACCCCCAGCAGCTCAGAGCCCCGTCTCTTCTGTACAGCTTTTCCATCCTGTGCAGAGAGGGATGTGGGGTCTTCCCAGCCTTCTGCATTTTCAATTACCTTTTTTTCTCTTTTTGAAACATATTTTTTTATCCAACATTTTTAAGGTTTTCGAGTGGGAATGCTCCTTTTAAAAAATTACATTAAGTGCTCCGTATGGCCAGGAATGGGAGATTTTTTCTTCATTATTATTTTTTTTTTCAAAGATTTTTATTGGGGAATTGGGGGATGGGAACAGTGTTGGGGAATTGGCGGAAGGGGAACAGACAAGTTGCTGTCCTTTCGTTCTTCAATCTAGTTGTGGAGGACGTTNTCAGACATCTCAGGAAAGATAGGAGGAAGGCCCAGGGTGGCTCCCACCTCTAGCCGTGTGACCTTGGACAAGTGAGGGCCCCTTTGTAAAGGAAGTGCAGGCCATAAGCACCTGTGTCACCCACGTCACCTGAGTCACGCGGCAGGTATGAAGATTAAATGGGCACGTGACACCTCCTGCCACAGGCGCAGAGTTATGCAAAGTCCTCGTCTGGGTGTCAGCAGCCAGGATGGGGGAGGCTCCACCCTGGACTTGGAATTGGGGGAGCCCAGGTCAGCTAGGCTGGGGGGTGCAGGGGCCCAGTCAAGGAACAGAGGCTGCAGGTGTGCGTGGGCCTGGGCCAGCTGGGGTGGAGACACGTGCTGGAAAGGGCAGGGGTCAGGGGAGGCCAGGTCAGGGGGGTCGCCGGATGGCCAGGGTGCCAGGGGTACAGCCGCCCCACCTCCCATCACACCTCCTCCAGCCAGAGCCAGCTGCTGCTGTCCTGCCCGACCCTCCCAGCTCCCGTGGGCTGCTCAGAGCTGGGGACCCTGACCGCCGCCCCTCTGCCAGCAGCTGGGTGAGGCGTCCCAGGTGGAGACGGTGTCCGAGGAAAACAAGAGTTTGATGTGGGTGCTGCTGAAGCAGCTGAGGCCCGGCATGGACCTGTCCCGCGTGGTGCTGCCCACGTTCGTCCTGGAGCCTCGGTCCTTCCTCAACAAACTGTCTGACTACTATTACCATGCGGACCTGCTCTCCAGGTGAGGGAGAGGGAGTGCCCACCCCTCCACCCCCAGTGTGCCCAGTGTGCCTGCCCGCCCCACCGAGGTGTCCAGAGGGTCCCCGGGACCCAGGCTGAGCTTGGTCTACTGTCCCTGCCAGCTCAGCCTCCAAGGGGGTCCAGTCCCCAAGACCAGCCCCAGCAGGAGCTGATGGGGGGGGCGGGCGGGGCAGCTCCACTCAGGGCCTGTCAGGGCCAGTGCCTTCAAAGGTGAGTGGGGTCAGCCCCAAGCACTTTCTGTGCGCCCGCGTCCTGAGCCCTGGCATTGGTGCCCTCAATGCCAGCGGACTGCAGGGGCTGCCAGCTAGGAGCCCACACGGGGGGCTGGGGAGCACCCAGGGACATGGAGGAGGGTGGCCCAGGGCCCCAGGTCTGGAGTGAGGGAGTCCTGTCTGTCTGTCCAGGGCCGCGCTGGAGGAAGACGCCTACAGACGCATGAAGCTGGTGCTGCGGTGGTACCTGTCCGGCTTCTACAAGAAGCCCAAGGTGAGGAGAGGCCGGTGGGGTGGGGTGGGGGGCTGTGCCCAGTGGCCCGAGCCCCTGGGCCCTCCCCTACTCGACGTGGCCTTGAAGGACCCTAATCATCCCCACAGTGGCCCCAGGCACTGAGATGGGGGACAGGCCCTGACTTTGCACAGAGGGGACCCCAGGCCCCTCAAGGAAACAGCTGCCACACACGATGGGACAGCAAAGGGGTTTTTAACCCTGGACCTCAGGGTACCCTTGGAACCCATGGTTTTTCAATCATGGAGCCCCTTTTGAGGACCCCAAGTCCAGGCTCCGATGAACACAGGGCCACTCTCCTTGTAGTCATGGGAGGGGGCTGCATCCCCACCCACCGGCCCTGGGGGCCCCTGGGACACAAGTTTGAAACCACACTTCGAGCTCCACAATTCATTGTGCAGGTGGGGAGACTGAGGTTCAGGGAGGGGAAGGGACAGCCCCGAAGTCACACAGCAGGCTGGGAGTGACACCAGGTCTCCTGACTCTGCAGAGGTGGACCCCACAGCCCTCGGCAGGGCCAGGTGTGCGCACACCCTTAGCAGCACTGATCGCATGGGCTGTTGGGGCAGACGGGGCGCTCCAGGAGGGCTTCCCAGAGGAGGAGGCTCCATGGACAGC
>NW_017731578.1:2557397-2561397 GCF_001890085.2 Hipposideros armiger
CACCCTGAGAGGCAGTGAGCTCCCTGTCACTGGAGGCAATCAAGTGGAGGTTACTCTAAGTCTCCCCTCCAATGCTGAGGGGGCATGGCAGCCCAAGTTCCTGGCTCTGAGCAGGTGCCCTGCCTGCAGGCTCTGGCAGCACGTCACCAGGGCCATCAGGGAGGGTGACCAGCACAAGGCCACACAGGAGAAGTTTTCACTGGAGGAGGCACAGCGGCAGCGGAACCGTGAGCGCCAGCAGAACCTCGCACCCTGGACACCCCAGCTATTCCACCTGGACCCCGCCACCCAGGAGTGGCGCTACCGATACGAGAAGTGAGTGCTGGCGGGCAGGGGCTTAGGGTCCCTGGGATGGGCTGGACCAGCAGACTGCCCAGCCCTGGGCCTGAGAAATTAGCAGGGGCCTCTGCCCCCCTGGAGGAGTGAGGAATGGGGCTGGGGTCATATCGGGGATCCCCTGGCAGGCCCTTCCTGTGGGCCCTGCACACTGGTGCAGGCACCGGTCACTCTCATGGGGCTCTGGCCACGGCCCACACACTGGGGGCTGAGCTGGGATGGTGTCCCCTTCCCCGGAGGGCCAGTGTCTTTGCCAACGGATGCCCTCTGAACCCTCCAGCCTCAGCCCCTGGGACCCCCTGAAGGACATCGCCCAGTTTGAGCAAGATGGGGTTCTGCACACCTTGCAGCGGGAGACCATGACCCACCACACCTGCTCTGTGGGCAGCCCAGGGCCCAGGCACCAGGTCAGCACTCCCAGGGACCGGCGGGGCTGTGTCTGCTCCAGCCCACGCCGGGGCAGAGTCACACCTCCTCTGTCACCTGAGCCCAGCAGCTTCCTCCTATTTGAGCCACCTCTCCTAGAGCTGACCTGGCACAAAGGCCCTGTTGTCCCCAAGGCCAGCAGCACCCCCAGGAGGTCCCCAGGGTGCAGCTGGAGCATGAGGCCAGCCGAGGGTGTGGTGGGTGTGGGTCGGACCCCGGCCGCAGTGGCTCCATTTCTGTCCAGGGACCTGGCCCAGACCTGCGGCTACGCAAGGCCAGCGACCAGCCCTCTGGCCACAGCCAAGTCACCGAGAGCAGCGGCTCCACGCCCGAGTCCTGCCCAGAACTTTCGGAGGAAGATGATGACAGTGACCTTGTTCCCGGTGAGCCCTTCTGGGCCGACCCCTCTGCAGGGTGGGAGGGCCAGAGAAGCCCCTTCCCCAGGTGGGCGAGTGGCCATGTCCCAGGAGGAAGCCCCTTCCCTGCCACACCCTCCCTGACCATCCTCCCAGGGGCCCCCCCAGGGGCCTCCCTGAGCCCAGGGGCAGGTGAGGGGTGTGGGAGGGGCAGGGACTCCCCAACCCTGAGCTCAGAGGGTGCAGTGTCCATCTGTCTGTGACCCTCGGGTTCCACACCTGCCTCTCTACCCATTGTCCTCATGGGCGGGAGTGTGTGTGTCTCCCCAGCTTTGTCCCCACCTCTGCAGTGGACAAGCCACTCTTGGCCATTTCTGTGGCCCAAAGCTTATGAGAGGCCAGCTGAGCCTGGGTCCCTCCTGATACATCCCGCATGCCTGCCCCTNTCTCCGCCCCAGTGCTCCTGTCACTGACTGTGGCTGTGACTCTCAGCCCAGAGATGGCTGTCCCCATGCTATGGGGGCTTGAACTCAGAGCAGGGGCTCAGGCTAGTTATAAAAAGTTCTTATAAAAGGTCCAGCCTGAAGACCCCTGCTTTAAAAGTAACTGAAATAAATGTTCCCACTTAGCAAGCTAAGAGACTCCTCAGGACCCGGCTGGGGCTTTTGTAGAATCTGAGGAGACAGGTTAAGTGAGCCACCCACAGTCACACGGCTGGACGTGCTGGGGAACCTTACACCTGTTGGGAGGCGGCTCAGACCCTGCGATTCAGGGGGTGGCCTCCCGGATGCCGAGGGCCCGTCCCCACCCACTGTGCATCTCTGCAGGGAACTCGCTGTCAGCTCTGCTGGACGGCAAGGCCACGCTCACCTTCCTGAACCGGGCAGAGGATTACACCCTCACGATGCCCTACGCCCACTGCAAAGGTGAGAGGCCGCGCGTTCCCCACCCCGAGGGCAGAGCCCGGCTGGCTCCCTCAGGGAGGGCGTCTGGGCACTGAGCACCCTGGTCCTTGCTTGTTTGACGATATCTTCTTTCCATCCTTACTCTTCAATGACTTTTTAGCTGGGCGTAGATCCTGGCAGATTGTTATCCTTCTCTCTTCTCTGAAACATTCTATCAGCTTCCGTTGTGGTTGGTGTCAATCCCCGGTCAGCCCATTTGTTACATAATCTGCTTTCCTCCCTGGCTGCCTGGAGGGATCTTCTCTTGTCTTTGGTGTTTTGTAACCACACTGTAGTACCTCAGGGTTTCGATTTCCTTTTATTTTTTTAATTAATGGAATTTATTTTTTTAGAGTGGTTATATCAGCGGTTCTCAACCTGTGGGTCGCGACCCCTTTGGGGGTCGAATGACCCTTTCGCAGGGGTTGCCTAAGACCATCGGAAAACAAAAAGATATTTACATTACGATTCATAAGAGTAGCAAAATTAGTTATAGATTAGCAACAAAGATAATTTTATCGTTGGGGGTCACCACAACATGGGGAACTGTATTAAGGGGTCGTGGCATTAGGAAGGTTGAGAACCGCTGGGTTATAGGTTCACAAAAAAACTAAGCAGAAAGTGTGGTTCCCATATGCCTCTCCCTCATCACATGTGATCCCGTTACAAGCATCTTGCTACATTTGTTACAATTGATGAATCAATATTGACACATTTTTATTAACTCAAGTCCCCAGTTTCATCAGGGTTCACGCTTCTTGTTTCTGTTCTATGGGTTTGGACAACTGTATAATGTTTCCACCCTTACAGTCACAGAACAGTTTCACTGTCCTTAAAATCTCTGATGGTTAGAGGTGAGTAGATTAAATCACTTATTTATCTCTCTCTTCTCACAACCCCTGATCTTTTTACTGTCTCCATAGTTTAGTGTTTTCCAGAATGTCCTAGAGTTGGAATCACACAGCTCAGTAGCCCTCTTTTACTAAGCAACGTGCACTGGAGGTTCCTCCAAGCATTTGTGTGGCTTCAGAGCTCTCGATTTGCTTTTTATTTTGGGGGCTTGAAGGTTTTTGTTTGCGTGACTTTTTTTTTTAACATTTTATTGAGGAATTGGGGGAGGGGAACAGTGTTGGGGGATTAGGAAGGGGGACCAGCCAAATTGTTATTCTTCAGTCTTCATTGTGGAGGGCACCAGTCCCCATCTGGCTGCCCGTCGGCAGCTCATGGCCTCTAAGCTCAAGGTGCCAAGTTCAGCCTTAGTTGCGGGTGGGCATAGCCCACCATTGAACAGGCAGTCTTGTTGTTAGGAGCACAGGGCCTCACCAGCTGAGCCATCCTGCCACCTGTTGGCAGCTCAGTGACAGCTCAGCTTGGGCACAGTGTCACTGGCCCATGTGGGAATCGAACCCACTACCCTGTTGTTCAGAGCTCACACTCTTAAGCCAACTCTTAACCAACTGAGCCACTTGGCCGGCCCTGTGAACTATTTTTTTAAATTTTATTTTAATGGGGAACAGTGTGCTTTTTCAGGACCCATCAGCTCCAAGTCAAGCAGTTGTTTCAATCTAGTTGTGGAGGGTGCAGCTCTGTGGCCCATGTGGGGATTGAACTGGCAGCCTTGGTGTTATGAGCACTGCGCTCTAACCAACTAAGCTAACTGGCTGCCCCTATTTGAACTTTTTTAATCCAAGGTTTCATGGCTTTGATCAAGTCTGGACATTTTTTTTTTTAGCTATTATTTTTAAAAGGCTGCTTCACCCCAATTTCTCTCTTTTCCTAGAACTCCCATGAGATATAAGTTAAACTGTCACATTCTATGCTCTGCATCTCATATATTATCTCTTTCTAGATCATTTCTGTGGGTCTACCTTCAACTCTGATTACTCCAATGTTTCCTCACCCACTGAGTTCAATTTTGATGTTTTGGGTTTTTCCCCC
>NW_017731578.1:2562059-2567104 GCF_001890085.2 Hipposideros armiger
ACCATGGTGGGTGTGGGCCCTCGGGGTGGGGGTGGCCTCCATCGCAGACACCCCAGAGGTGCAACAGAGCCATAGTTTCCAGCTGTGCTCCAAAATCAGCTCCTGGCTCAGTCCAGGCTGCAGGACTCGCTGGCTGTGGGACCTCTGGCTGCTGTGCCTCAGTTTCCCCCTCTGTAAAATGGGGTGATAGCGGTGCCCCTGGGGTGGGATTAGGTAGCTGTCAGCATCCGGGCTGGTTAGGACGACCTAGGCCAGTGACAGGGCCCGACCCTGTGACTCACCCTGACTGACACACCTTTGGAATAGTAACCTGGTCCTCTGGGAGGCTGTGGGGAGCGCCACGAGAAAGGGAGGCTGAAGGGTGGCAAAGGATGCCAGCTGCTGGTCAGGGAGGGCTTCCTGGAGGAAGGTGCATGTGGGCAGGGAGGAGCTGGCCCAGGGAGAAGCAGAAGTCAGTGCTGGCTTGTGGGCCCCACAGAGCCCATGCTGGGAGAAGGTGAGTCCAGATGGGGGGCCGGATGGTGGAGCTGAGCCCAGGGGCCCTGGGAGGGGGAGTGGAGAGCAGCCCCTGAGCACCCCAGGAGAAAGCATGCTGCACGCAGGGGGCCGGGAGGACAGCCCCAGCTCCTGCAGCCGGCCAGGCTCACAGTGGGTCAGTCAGGGCTGGGGAGTGAGTTTCCTCCAGCTGCCCCAGCAAAGCCCCACAGAGCAGGGGGCTTGAACCACAGGCGTCTATTGCCTCTAGTCCTGGAGGCTGGAGTCCGAGGTCCCGGTGTCGCAGGGCTGGTTCCTGAGGCCTCTGTCCTTGGTGTGTAGACGGCCGTCTTCTCCCCGTGTCCCCACAGGGTCGTCCCTCGGTGCTGTCTGTGTCCTCTTTTCTAAGGACACTGCTCAGACTGGATTAGGCTAATGACGTCATTTTACCTCCATCACCTTTTTAAAGACCCCACCTCCAAACACAGTCACATTCTGAGGACTCGGGGTTAGGGCTCCAACATGGGAGGGAGGTGCCAGAGGCCCAGCTCCCCAGCNAGCCGTGACCCTGGAACCTCACACACTGGCTCCCCGACATCCTAGTTCTTCCTCAGTTCTCCCCTTTTATCCATCCCATGTCCCTTTGTCCCCTGGGTGCTGCAACTGTCGTCCGGCCATCCCAGGGAGAGAGAGCCGGTGTCCTCGGTGTGGGAAGGAGGCAAGGCGGCTGCAGGCGCTGCACGAGGCCGTCCTGTGCATCCGGGAGGCCCAGCAGGAGCTGCACAGGTAGGCGTGGCGCTGGGGCCCAGCGAGCTGTCAGTCAGAGGGCGCAGGAGAGCCAGGCAGGGGTGCATCCAATGTCACTCGGAGCTGGGGTCCTCAGGACTTACACAGGGTCTGGGCGCGGGTGAGGCAGCAGGAAGATCGCCTGGGGTCCTGCCCGGCAGGAAGTCCTGTCTGAAGTTGTGTGTGAGCGGCTGTGCTGGGTGCTTGGTGGACACGAGCCGAGTATGGGGAGAGCAAGGAGCCCAGAGGAGCAGCGGCTGCCCCTGGCGTCTCCGGGTTCACTGCTGTGATCACTGCACCCTTCACGGGAGACCCTCAGGAAGGGGTGGGGAAGTGAGCGCATGCGCAGGGCAAGTGTGAGAGGCGCTCTGTGACCACGGTGGGTGTGGACCCCCGGGGTGGGGGTGGCCTCCATCGCAGACACCCCAGAGGTGCAGCAGAGCCATAGTTTCCAGCTCTGCCCCCAAACCAGCTCCTGGCTCAGTCCAGGCTGCAGGACTCGCTGGCTGTGGGACCTCTGTCTGCTGTACCTTGGTTTCCTCTGTAAAATGGAGTGATAGCGGTGCCCCTGGGGTGGGATTAGGTAGCTGTCAGCGTCCGGGCTGATTAGGATGACCTAGTCCAGTGACGAGGCCCGGCCCTGTGACTCACCCTGACTGACACACCTTTGGAATAGTAACCTGGTCCTCTGGGAGGCTGTGGGGTGCGCCACGAGAAAGGGAGGCTGAAGGGTGGGAAAGGATGCCAGCTGCTGGTCAGGGAGGGCTTCCTGGAGGAAGGTGCATGTGGGCGGGGAGGAGCTGGCCCAGGGAGAAGCAGAAGTCAGTGCTGGCGGTGTGGGCCCCACAGAGCCCATGCTGGGAGAAGGTGAGTCCAGATCGGGGGCTGGATGGTGGAGCTGAGCCCAGGGGCCCTGGGAGGGGGGAGCAGCCCCCGAGTGCCCCAGGAGAAAGCATGCTGCACGACAGGGGGCCCGGAGGACAGCCCCAGCTCCTGCAGCCGGCCAGGCTCACAGTGGGTCAGTCAGGGCGGGGGTGTGAGTTTCCTCGGGCTGCCCCAGCAAAGCCCCACAGAGCAGGGGGCTTGAACCACAGGCGTCTATTGCCTCTAGTCCTGGAGGCTAGAGTCCGAGGTCCCGGTGTCGCAGGGCTGGTTCCTGAGGCCTCTGTCCTTGGCGTGTAGATGGCTGCCTTCTCCCCGTGTCCCCACAGGGTCGTCCCTTGGTGCTGTCTGTGTCCTCTTTTCTAAGGACACTACTCAGACTGGATTAGGCTCATGACGTCATTTTACCTCCATCACCTTTTTAAAGACCCCACCTCCAAACACAGTCACATTCTGAGGACTCGGGGTTAGGGCTCCAACATATGAGTCTGGGGGACACAGCTCTGCCCATCACAGCAGGGGTGGAAGGGAGGGTGCAAGCGGCCCAGCTCCCCAGCCTGACCCCTGCTCCCTGGAATGTGTGCCCAGTGCAGCCCCTGTGCCCTGGGGCCCCTCCCCTAAGAACCCTTCCCCGCCCCCCACTGTCCCTGGAGGGAAGCAGGGGTGTGTCCTCCTGTCTGGCTG
Organism: Hipposideros armiger; assembly: GCF_001890085.2. Classification (NCBI taxonomy): domain Eukaryota; kingdom Metazoa; phylum Chordata; class Mammalia; order Chiroptera; family Hipposideridae; genus Hipposideros; species Hipposideros armiger. Next base: position 2,564,886 of record NW_017731578.1, read on the forward strand.
GCCTGGCTGAGCCCCTGTGCCCTGTCCCTGCAGGCACCTCTCCGCCATGCTGAGCTCCACGGGGAGGCCCAGGCAGGCGCTGGCCCCAGGCCTCCTGCAGAGCCCCCGCTCCTGGTTCCTGCTCTGCGTGTTCCTGGCATGTCAGCTGCTGGTTAACTACATCCTCACCTAGGGCNGGCTGCCCTAACAGTCGGTGGCTTAGAAAGAAAGGAATGTACCCTCTCCCAGTTCCGGAGGCGGAAGTCCAAAACTGAGGTGCTGGCAGGGCCGGGCTCCCTCCGGAGGCTCCAGGGGAGGGTCCTTCTGCCTCCTCTGCTTCGGGGCTCCAGGCGTCCCTGGGCTCTTGGTCACATTCCTCCAGCCCCTCCCTCTGTCTTCACAGGGCCCCTCCCTGTGTCTCTCTAGGTTCTAGTCTCTTAGAAGGATGAGTGATTGGATCAGAGCCCACCTACTCCCATGTGCCCTGCAAAGACCCTGCATCTAGTTAAGATGGGAGTGAGGGCCCTGGCCTGCTGCGGGGGAGTCACCGGGTGCCCGTGGGGCCCTCTGCTCCGGCCAGAGAAGGGAAGCAAACTCGGGCTTCATGGGAGAGGACCAGGGCTGGGGTGGGAGGCCTGTGTTCAGACCTCACTGAGGCGGCGGGCGATTCCCTCAGCCCCCAGCCTCGGCTCCCCCTCGATTGCAAAGAGCAAACCAGACAGGTGTACCAGGAGCCTGATCGTCTGCAGAGCCCTGGGCCTGTGTGGGCTCCTTTTCTGTGTTCCCGCAAAACTATGACTAAAAAAGGCGGTTTCATGACAAAAGAATTAGGTACAAAAGTGAAAATTTATTTAGAATGAGAAAAGAAATGACAAGTTTCGAAGTTCACAAAGCTGACAAGTACCAGTCACAACTCATTGCTAGTTGCTCCCAGGACCCTGGGAGGGTCTTGAACCTGAGCTTGAACCTGGCCTTGAGCTCCACCAGTAAACCTGTTCCTGGCTCTAGTGCATTTCTTTGGATTCACTGTAACTTACGAGCTCCTTTTAAAAACAGAAGGAGACCTCTGCCTGAGGCCCAGAGCCTCGCCCTGCCCGCTCCCCAAGCCGTCCAGATGCCCCTGGGGGATCACCCCCGGGCACTGATGCCACTGCCGCTCCACACAGATCCGAGGGACCCTGAAGAGCTGGACCAAACTGTGGTGCGTGTTGAAGCCGGGGGTCCTGCTCATCTACAAGACTCCCAAGGTGGGCCAGTGGGTGGGCACGGTCCTGCTCCACTGCTGCGAGCTCATCGAGCGGCCCTCCAAGAAGGACGGCTTCTGCTTCAAACTCTTCCACCCGCTGGACCAGTCCGTCTGGGCCGTGAAGGTACTGCGGGGGGAGCCTGGGGCCCGGGCTGGCCAGGCCCCCGACCGGGAGAGAGGCCCCATGGGGAGCCTTGCAGGAGATGGGCTCTGATGGGCAGTCAGGAGGCTCGGGTCCAGAAGTGGGCTGTCTATTCCAAGGGCCCATCACTGCCCAGCTTGTGGGTACCTGAGTTAAATCTCAGTGGCGGGGGGATTGGCTGTGGTCCTTGCCTTCCAGGTGGAGCACACAGGCGGAGGAGGGGGGCCCAGGGCCTGGTGACACATGGGGTCACGATCACACCTCGAGCCCTGTCTAGAGGCTGAGGTACAGGCCCCGTGAGCAGCTGCTGCTAGCCCAGACGCGGTGGCCTCCTAATCGGGGCCGCCCAGCCCAGGACCAGCTGGGGTTAGGTTGCCACATCAGATCCAGAATGCCCAGTTAAATCTGGGTTTCAGAGCGACATCAAATAGTTTTTTTAGTTTAAGTGTGTCCCAAATAGTGCATGGGATATATTATACTTAAACTAATAAAATGTATTTGTTATTTCTCTGAGATTCTAATTTAACTGGGCATCCTGGCTTTGCATAGCCTGATTCTGGGCACCCTAAATTGGGGGAGTCCAGAGCTGGAAGGCAAGGACGGGCCACCAACTACAAAGGGGGACAGAGAGCTCCCCACCCATCCTGTCTGGCTGCCCACCGCATCTGTGTGGCCAGGCGCTAACCCCGCCTGAGGGTCCCGAGACTCCGGAAGTGCCCCTGCGTGTCTGAGTGTGGGACTGTATGACCGCATGACCTATGTTGTCACTCGTCCCCGGGTGTCCCCCTTGGGTGATGCCGGGTCTCTGCCTTTCCAGGGCCCCAAAGGCGAGACTGTGGGCTCCATCACGCA
>NW_017731578.1:2569641-2570748 GCF_001890085.2 Hipposideros armiger
GTTGTTCATACAGTACAGAACATTGAGACGGCATCTCTATCATATAATTCAAATCCGTCTCTTCAAATTTTGTTTAATCAACTCCAACAAGTTGTGAGAAACCGTCAACATCCAATTTTTATTACTCATATTCACACTCACACGGCCCTCCCAGGTCCGATGATACTTGGTAATGTTATTGCAGATTCCTTAGTAGGGAGTGCTCAGGTTGCTGAGGCAACCCACTTTCATTCCCTGACCATACCAATGCTGGCGGTCTCCGTTCTCAATTTCCAATTACTTACAAACAGGCAAGAAATATAGTTCAAACCTGTCCAAACTGTCAAATTCTTAATGCTCCACAGGAATGTCCTGAAGGAGTAAACCCTAGAGGTCTTAACCCTAATGATATTTGTCAAATGGATGTGACTCATGTCCCTTCCTTTGGAAAATTATCATTTGTACATGTCACAATTGATACTGCCTCTGGCTTTCCTGGAGTGACCGCTCAGACTGGTGAGACCACAGCTCATTCTTGTCGTCATTTAATAATTTGCTTTTCTATCATGGGCCTTCCAAAACCTATTAAAACAGGCAATGGGCCTGCTTACATCAGTTCTAAGTTTGCCAATTTCTGTACTACTTGGCGAATTGCCCATGCTACTGGGATTCCTTACAACCCACAGGGCCAAGCCATTGTAGAACGTGCTAATTCAACCTTAAAGAAACAATTACATGAAAAAAACTCCTCAGGTGCAATTAGCAAAAGCCATGTTCACTTTAAATTTTTTTAACTCATCTGGTTCAAGCACAGAACCGCACTTTGGGCGAACTACAGCTGAAAGACATTTTAATAACAGCCCAAGAAAATTAGAAAATGTTCCTATATGGTGGAAAGATATGCAAACCAATCAATGGAATTTAGGGACTCTATTGACATGGGGACGAGGTTTTGCTTGTATTTCTCCAGGTGCTGAAGAACGTCCTTTGTGGGTACCTGGCTGGTGTGTCAAACCTTACCATGAGCGACACGCCCAAGAAAAGAAAGCTGATATGGCCGAAGATTGCAAGATATGACTGGCCTCCTAATTGGCCTGTAGTGGAGGATACTTGACCCCCTACACCTCC
>NW_017731578.1:2573604-2580288 GCF_001890085.2 Hipposideros armiger
GAGAGGGAGAGAAGTGGACAAGTGGTGTCCATGAGGGGGGCCCAGGGGGGCAGCGGGGGTACCACCTCCCTCCAGGCCTCTCCACCTTGGCCCCAAAGCCCCAGGACAGGACGGGGCTCAGACTGCGGCCTAGGAAGGGACAGGCAGGTGCTGCCACTCGAGTCCTCGTGCCTGCCTTAGACGGGGATTGGTCTGTGCCTCTGTGGGCAGTGCCCTCAGACTGGCTCTGGACCCCCTTGTGGAGGCCCCCCAGTGCTGAAGGGTGGGTGCCATCCCCGCCCAGGTGGGAGTTTTCTGCATCTTGATACCAAGACTGGGCTGCTGTGATCACGGGGCTCTAGGCCCTTTTTGAGCCAACTTGTCCCCCCAGGTGCAACCCGCCCCCCCTGCAGCCTCGGAACCCCCTCCAGAATTCTCTTTATGTCCTTGGCATGCCAACAACTATTCTAAATCCTCAAGGAAAGGAAGCAGGGTGGGCGTAACCCCACAGGGATAGTGGACCCCGCCCCAGATAGGTGCTGAGACAGGGTTCCCGGGGAGGGAGTGTGGGGTGCACTGTGAGGGGGGATCTGCCATACCCTCCCCTCCTCCTCCCCCTGGAAGCGTCCTCAGTGCAGCACCTTGAAGGAGTGAAACCTGGACATTGTTTCTGGGTCCATCGGCCAACTGTTGGGTACATCACGCTGGTGGTGATATTCTAGAATGAGGTGGGTGTGCAGAGCTGTGCCTCCCACCCCACCCCCACTCCCTACACCCCTTCCCGTCCTGGGTGAGTGTGTCCTGGGTTCCCAGGACTCCTGGGCAGGAGGAGGGTGTGGCCAAGCCTGGTGGAGCCCTGGGGGGGGGGTCTGGGAGCAGATTCCGGGGCCCTGAACCCAGGAGCCGGGAAGTAAGCAGGGAGAAGTCTGGTTGGTCACAAAAGCAGCTCTTGGGTGATCTAATCATTCCAAAGGCATTTGCCACCTGCAGTGAACCCCCAGCTCCCAGGTAGGGCTCCAAGGTTAGGGGTGCTGCACCCTTGTGTGCTCAGCCGGCAGCTGCCCGTTCCCTCCCTGAGTCCCCCCACTCCCCACCGCCGCCCCCGGGAGCAGCTACAAAAGGCTGTGCGCTGAGGGGAGACGGAGGACAGACGCGGGGTTCGCGGGTGGCTCCCTGAGCTGAGGTCCCAGCCCTGTGACACCGGCGGCGTGTGTGCCCCAATCAACAGGCTAGTGGCAGTGTGCTCGCCCAGGGGGGCTGCAGCGGGCGCGAGCGGGGAGCTGCTTCCTTCCCTGCGCTGCGGGGACTGGTGCCGAGATGGGGATCTCCCGGAGGGAGCGTGGGGTGCGCGGTGAAGGGTGGAAGTCTGCCATTCCGTCCCCTTTCCCACCTCTGGAAGAGGGGTGAAAAACCCCTGGGTGCGACAGGTAAAAACTCTGAGGCTGGGGGTGGCCGGGGATGGCCGTTCTGGGGGACCCAGACACGGAGACCCCCCCACCACCAGCTGGTGGCCCCCTCTTTTGCGATATCCTGGGCAGAATACAGGACGCCCCCGCCGGGGCTGCGCAACAGAGGCTAATACTTCCGAGGGTGGTGTCACTGATTTGTATGGGCGGGACCCATAAGTTAACCAGTAATCGCCTTCGGGGGCGGGTATATTCATATAAAGCCGAGGACTGAGCCCGTCACCGCTCGCCGGCCTGAACCCGCGCTCCATGCTGCTGCTGCTGCTGCTGCTTCGAGCTCAGGTGAGGGGGTGGCGGGGGAGCTCCGGGCAGGGAGGACCCCGGGGGCCGGGGAGGAGCCCGAGCCCGGGGAGCGCGTCCCGAGTGAGGCTGACGCGGGCGGCGGGACCCTCGCAGAGGTACTGGGACTAAGCCTGATTTCGCCAGCGAGGGGGGGAAACGGCGCTTCATTTTTTTTTTTAATAGGGAAATTGGGGAAAGGAACAGTGTGTTTTTCAGGATCCATCAGCTCCAAGTTAAGGTGTTGTCCTTCAATCTTAATTACAATAGTTGTGGAGGGCGCAAGCTCAACTCCAAGTCCAGTCTCGGCTTCACTCTAGTTGTGGGGGTTGGGTGGGGTGGGGCGCGTCACCTTACCTAATGCAGGAGTCCGCAACCTTGTTGCACGTTGAGCCATGCGCCCAGCAACGCTGCCCGTTGGCAGCCCCAGGCTGCTCAGCATAAGGTGCCAGTGTTCAATCTTAGCTGCTGGGGGGTAGGGAGGCGCGGGGACACTGTACCATCCCTTACGGGTGTCAAACTGGCAACCTTGCTGGTAAGAGCAGCACTCTCACTAGCTCAGNGACTTTATGGAAAATAGCTTTAAGTATTGGACCTAATAAAATATGGAAAGGAAATCTTACTAAAAATACCAATAAGAATTTCACTTTCTGGTTTGAAAAAACAGAAAATATATATCTACAAGTTTGCCTTAAAACTCCTTTTGTTTTCTTGACAGGAAAATTTACTATTAATCAAACTGCAAAATTGGTTGAATGCTCTCAATGCCGTTTATATACCTGTCTTAATTCCTCTATGTTGGGGACTTCCCACGACCAGATTATGATACTCAGACTAAGACGTGGACTATAGCTTCCCGTTCAAGCCTCGAGGGTATGGGAGGTTCCCCAACTGTTTTTATTATTTTACAAATTCTTCATAAGATCTTACATAGAACCAAAAGGTTTATTGGCCTTTTAATAGCAGCAATAATGGGTATAATAGCTATAACCACTGTTGCTGCTGTCTCTGGAGTGGCTCTTCACCAGACGGTGCAGACTACTCAATTTGTGTAACAATGGCATGAAAATGCAAATAAAACTTGGAATCAGCAATTGAGAATTGATCAAGAAATCAGCATCCGTTTGGCTGATTTAGAACAACTGTTGTTTCTCTTGGAGATCAATTGGAAAGTCTCCGGACCATGATCACTTTCTACTCTGAACCCATTCACATGGGTGAAAAACCTCGGTGGAGGTTTTGCTGGTGCTTTTGCACTTCTACTAATCATTCTATTTCTATTTTGTCTAGTCCTCCAGTGTGGACAACAAGCCCTCCAGCAGGCCATATATGAAGAAACTGCCAAGTCCGTATTTCTCCTTCTACAAAAACAGAAAGGGGGAGATGTTTCCTTACAGCTACGTCCGCGACCGCTCCCCCGCACTAACCCCTGACCCAAAAGGTCCTGAGGAAGTGTCTCAGAATGACCGAGACCCGGTGGAACGATATCAGTAAAGCGTCCTCTAGGGAGTGTCTCGGAAAGACAGAAACCTGGTGGAATGATATCCGGTCATCTCCCTTATTTGGAAGGACACGGTAGAGCAACGCTGTCCTGGGGGCTGTGCAGGTTGTATGAAGGCACAGTACATGTTGGAGTACCATGGGAACTGGTTAATGGAAAACAACCTCAAGGCACGTGACACACGGGTCTTTGAGTTTCACTTCCTTGAAATTTTCTCAATAAAAGCCATCCGAAGGTGTGGTGGGTGTGGGAGGGACCCCGGCCACAGTGGCTCCATCTCTGTTCAGGGACCTGACCCAGACCTGTGGCTCCGCAAGGCCAGTGACCAGCCACAGCCAGGTCACCAAGAGTTGCAGCTCCATACCCAAGTCCTGCCCAGAGCTCTCGGAGGAGGATGATGACAGTGACCTTGTTCCCGGTGAGCCCTTCTGGGCCGACCCCTCTGCAGGGTGGGAGGGCCAGAGAAGCCCCTACCCCAGGTTGGCGAGTGGCCATGTCCCAGGAGGAAGCCCCTTCCCTGCCCCACCCTCCCTGACCGTCCTCCCAGGGGCCCTCCAGGGGCCTCCCTGAGCCCAGGGGCAGGTGAGGGGTGTGGGAGGGCAGGGACTCCTCAACCCTGAGCTCAGAGGGTGACGGCACCTCCCTTGGCGGCCAGGGTGGGCCCCACCTGCCATTCCATAGTCACGTCGAAGGCATAAAACGGTGATCTGACTGAAAATTGACTGAAAAGTCAACCTGGCCTGGGGCCAAGACAGACTTAAATTCCCATGAGGGGCATCTGAATGAAATTTGAGAGAAACGCCTCCTTTCTTTTCTGTTACTAACATGGGAAACGCTGAAAGCCAAAACAGACCTTATATTTGTCTGTTCAAACAGCTTCTTAAAGGTGGGGGAGCTCGAATTTCAGATCAGAGAGTCGAAGAGCTTTTAAGGGTAATTGAAACTATTGCTCCTGGTCCCCGAATTTAGGAATAGTAGACTTAAAAGCATGGGAGGAAATTGGTGAGGAACTCCATGAGGTACGTTATTCACGCGTTCCTCTCCCGGCAACAATTTGGACTACTTGGCGAATAGTCCAGATAGTTTTCGAGCCTTTACAAACAGACACGGAAGATGTTCGCCTTCAGTCCGTTTGCCTCCGCCTCCGCCGCCGCCACCGTGGCTGCTGGCTGGAGAGGGGACATTTCCAGGCCACCCGAGGGACGTGTGAGCCCTTTCCTCCCCGCTGCTCGCCCCCCTCGCCATCCTAGGAGCCAGTCACAGACGCAGCTGTCCGGAGTAGAAAGAGCCATCCGACAGGCGCATCTGGAGGGCGATTTGGAAGCTTTAGCGTTTCCTGTTAGACTTCATGAGCGTGATGCTCCTGGTACAGACCCTCAAAACCCAAACGGAGTTCATGAACCTCATTATGAGGCTTTTCCTTTTAAGATATTGAAAGAATTAAAACTTGCTGTAACTCAGTATGGCCCTACTTCGCCATTCACCCTAGGCATAATCCGTAATTTGGCTGATGGAAATCGTTTAATTCCTATAGATTGGCGTACAATGGCTCAGACATGCCTCTCGCCTGCTCAATTTTTACAATTCAAAACTTGGTGGGCAGATGGAGCGGAAACCCAGAGTAGATACAACCAGTCCCATAATATTGCTATTTCTCACGATCAGCTCCTAGGGACGAGAACTGGGAAAGCACCCGGGATCAGCTAGCTATGGGTGATCAGGCTATAGCTCAATTAACAAGGATTTGCTTAATTGCATGGGAAAAAAGAGAGACAGATGGTCAGGCTCCAAAGTCTTTTCAAAAAATCCTGCAAGGTCCCACGGAACCGTATACAGAATTTGTAGCCCGCTTGCAAGATGCAATAAGGAAGCAGGTAACTAATCTGCAAGCAGCTGAAATCATTCAACAAATTCTTGCCTTTGATAATGCAAATGATGACGTCCCAGGCAGCCAAGAGCCCATGTCCTCGGTGTAGGAAGGAGGTAAAGTGGCTGCACGAGGCCGTCCTGTGCATCTGGGAGGCCCAGCAGGAGCTGCACAGGTAGGCGTGACGCTGGGGCCCAGCCAAGCTGTGAGTCAGAGGGCGCAGGAGAGCCAGGCAGGGGGTCCATCCAATGTCACTCGGAGCTAGGGTCCTCAGGACTTACACAGGGTCTGGGCGCGGGTGAGGCAGGAGGAAGAATGCCTGGGGTCCTGCCTAGCAGGAAGTCCTGTCTGAAGTTGTGTGTGAGCGGCTGTGCTGGGTGCTCGGTGGACACGAGCCGAGTATGGGGAGAGCAAGGAGCCCAGAGGAGCAGCGGCTGCCCCTGGCGTCTCCGGGTTCACTGCTGTGATCACTGCACCCTTCACGGGAGACCCTCAGGAAGGGGTGGGGAAGCAAGCGCGTGCGCAGGGCAAGTGTGAGAGGCGCGCTCTGTGACCATGGTGGGTGTGGGCCCCCGGGGTGGGGGTGGCCTCCATCGCAGACACTCCAGAGGTGCAACAGAGCCATAGTTTCCAGCTGTGCTCCAAAACCAGCTCCTGGCTCAGTCCAGGCTGCAGGACTCGCTGGCTGTGGGACCTCTGGCTGCTGTGCCTCAGTTTCCCCCTCTGTAAAATGGGGTGATAGCGGTGCCCCTGGGGTGGGATTAGGTAGCTGTCAGCATCCGGGCTGGTTAGGACGACCTAGGCCAGTGACAAGGCCCTGCTCTGTGACTCACCCTGACTGACACACCTTTGGAATAGCAACCTGGTCCTCTGGGAGGCTGTGGGGCGTGCCACGAGAAAGGGAGGCTGAAGGGTGGGAAAGGATGCCAGCTACTGGTCAGGGAGGGCTTCCTGGAGGAAGATGCATGTGGGCGGGGAGGAGCTGGCCCAGGGAGAAGCAGAAGTCAGTGCTGGGGTGTGGGCCCCACAGAGCCCATGCTGGGAGAAGGTGAGTCCAGATGGGGGGCCGGATGGTGGAGCTGAGGCCAGGGGCCATTGAACAGAGGCTCAGGGAGACTCACGAAAGTGCACGCCTGCTGCCGGCCAGCCCCACTGCAGCCTATACCTTTGCCAGTGACTCAAGGCAGCCCAGCTCCAGGTCGAGCTGTTGTTCACCATCTTAGCTGTAGGGGGCACAGCGTCACTGGCCCTCATGTGGGATCCAAACCGGGGCCCTGCTGCTCAGAGCTGGTGTCCCAAGCCAACTCCTAACCAATGTGCCACTCGGCCGGCCCTGACCTATGCATTTTCCAGTGTTTGTATCAAGGTTCTTCCTCTTGTCCCCCTGCCCCGTCCCATTCAGGGACCTGTCTATGCTCCTCCTTAAAATAAGTGGCAGACATTGAGTGTTGTCTTCTTGAGGGACTTCTGGAAACAGTGGGGTGTCTTCCTAGGGAGAGACTCAACGCCAGCAGGGGACACTGCTGTCACCCATCAGATGAACCTGCTGAGGACACTCCAGGGAGCCGCCCATCTGTGGGAGCCCCAGGACC
>NW_017731578.1:2582868-2584733 GCF_001890085.2 Hipposideros armiger
GCTGGGGGGTAGGGAGGCGCGGGGACACTGTACCATCCCTTACGGGTGTCAAACTGGCAACCTTGCTGGTAAGAGCAGCACTCTCACTAGCTCAGCGGCAGCTTCTGGCCCATGAGGGAATCCAACCGGCCACCCTGTTGCTCAGAGCTCGCGCTCTTAACCAACTGAGCCACTCGTCCAGCCCCTGAAATGGAAGTTTTTTTCAAACACTAGGAAGAGAGTTTGCTAAAGCTGTTTAAATGTGACTTTGAATGTCCCCAGAAACCCAGCGGTGTAGGAAATGTCTGGTGCCCCTAAGCTTTCAGAGTGAGCTGACTTCTGAAATTTCAACGCCATTTTCAAAACCAAAGCGTCAAATATTGTAGATAAGACTGCTGCAGGGAAGCGCTGTTTCCAGGAGCTGAGACGGGACCGAGGGTGACTCAGGCTCCTCAGAGCAAGCTCTTCCTGTCTCCTCCTGGGTGCAGCGTTATCAGAAAATAACCTACCCTGGTCCTTAGCGCGCTCATGAAGCAGCGTGCACATTTTTATTAGCTTTATTGCGGTGAGATTAGTTAATAAAATTACATAGGTTTCGTGTGCACAATTCTCTAATACATCACCTGTGTACTGCACTGTGTGCTCCCCGCCCAGAGGAGATCCTGCTGTCACCATATATTTGACCCCTTTACCCTTTTATGTCCCCCTCCCCCCTTTCCCTCTGGTAACCACTAAGCTGTTGTCTGTCTATGAGTTTTTGTGTTTCTCTTGTTCATGTGCTGCTTTCTGTTTTACATCCCACATATGAACGAAGTCACATGGGTGGTCTCACTTGGCGAAGTCACCTGGGGGGCCAGCAACTGGGAGCCTGTGGGGGAGCCACTCGCCACTTGTGCAACCCTGGCCCTTTGCCCCGCCCTGGCCACGCCCCTGGGCGCGCTCCGCCCCCGCAGGGCATCTCCCTCCGCCAGGGGCAGCCTCACTCAGGGCACACTTCCATCGCAGTGGGTGGGTCACGCAGCCTCTGCCTGACGGACCGACCGCGTCTCTGAGGATCTCAGTCCTGGTTGTGTAAGTGGAGCCCATGGTCCTCCGCCTGCAGTGAAGGAAGTGCTCGTGGCCTGATGTCTTAGGAATGCTTCTGAAAAGGATGGAGGTGGACAGAAATCTTTTTAATTTTTTTTGAAGTATTATTAGTTTCAGGTGTACAAAACAGTGCAATAGTTATAGTTTTCACCCCTCACAAAGTGACAACCCTCCTCCCCCAATCCACCGCCCCCCACCCCCGATATCTTACATATCTATTAATATTACAATTCCAATGACTACACTCCACACACTGTGCTCCACATCCCGTGACTATATGTATATATAATTGTAGTTGACATATAATATTATTCAACGGCATCTTCAGGTGTACAGTGCAGTGGCCAGGCCTCTACACCGTCTATGAAGTGGTCTCCCTAACAAGACATGAGTCCATCTGACCCCCTAAAAAATATTTATAACATTATTGATTATATTCCCTGAACTATCTTTCATATCCCTGTGGCAATATTTTAGTTACCTATTTATACTGTCTAATCTCTTCCCCTTCTCCCTCATCCCCACCCTCTTCCCAACTAGCAACCATCAGTTTTTCCTCTCTATCCCTAAGACTATTTCTGTTTACTATGTTCATTCAGTTTTTTACTTTTTTTTTTTTTAAGCTGAGCCATCCTGCCACCTGTTGGCAGCTCAGCAGCTGCTCAGCTCAGGCTGGGAATCGAACCGCTGTTGCTCAGAGCTCAAATTCTTCAGCAAGCTCTTAACCAACTGAGCCATTTGGCTGGCCCCCATTCAGTTTTTTATTTTTATTTATTTATTTATTTATTTTTTAAAGATTT
>NW_017731578.1:2587585-2607282 GCF_001890085.2 Hipposideros armiger
TTTGGATGCCTTTTATTTCTTTTTCTTGTCTGATTGCTGTGGCTAGAACTTCCAGAACTATATTGAATAAAAGTGGTAACAGTGGGTAACTGGGCAACCTTGTCTTGTTCCTGATCTTAAGGGGAATGGTTTTAGCTTTTCCCCATTGAGTATGATGTTAGCTGTGGGTTTATCATAAATGGCCTTTATTATGTTGAGATATGATCCCTTTATTCCCACTTTGCTAAGTGTTTTTATCATAAATGGCTGCTGGATTTTATCAAATGCTTTTTCTGCACCTATTGATAGGACCATATGATTTTTATTTTTCATTTTGTTGATGTTGTGTATCACATTAATCGATTTGCGGATAGTGAACCAACCTTGCGTACTAGGGATGAAACCCACTTGATCATGGTGTATGATCGTCTTAAAATATTGCTGAATTCTGTTTGCTAATATTTTGTTGAGGATTTTTGCATCTATGTTCATCAGGGATACCAGCCTGCAGTTTTCCTTTTTTGTACTGTCTTTGTCTGGTTTTGGAATCAGGGTGATAGTAGGTGGCTCCATAGAAAGAATTTGGGCGCCTTCCCTCCTTCTGGATTTTTTGAAATAGTTTGAGAAGAATAGGTGATAATTCTTTTTTGAATGTTTGGTAAAATTCACTTGTGAAGCCATCTGGTCCAGGGCTTTTGTTTGTTGGGAGCTTGTTGATTACTGATTCAATTTCCTTGGTAGTAATCAGTCTATTCAGATTTTCCATTTCTTCTTGAGTTAGCTTCGGAAGGTTGTATGCTTCTAGAAAATTTTCCATTTTTTCCATATTGTCAAATTTGTTGGCATATAGTTGCTCATAGTAATTTCCTTAAATTTTTTGTATTTCTGTGGTGTCTGTTGTCACTTCACCTCTGTCATTCCTGATTTTACTAATTTGAGACCCCTGTCTCTATTTTTTTTTTTTGGATGAGTCTGGCTAGAAATTTGTCAATTTTGTTTATCTTCTCAAAAAAACCAGCTCTTGGTTTCATTGATCTTTTGTATTTTTTTTTTCGGTCTCTCTTTCATTTATTTCTGCTCTGGTCTTTATTATTCCCTTCCTCGGGCTTGATTTGTTGTTCTTTTTCCAGTTCCCTGAGGTGTAAGGCTAACCTGTTGATTTGAGAGTTTTCTTGCTTCTTTAGGTGGGCCTGCACTGCTGTAAACTTCCCTCTGAGGACTGCTTTCGCTGCATCCCAGAGATTTTGAGTCGTGGTGTTTTCATTTTCATTTGTCTTGAGGTATCTTTTGATTTCCTCCTTGATCTCATTTTTGACCCACTCACTATTTGGTAACATGTAATTCAGCCTCCACATATTTCTGTGTTTTCCAGTTTTTTTTCTTGTAGTTGATTTCTAATCTCATAGCACTGTGATCAGAGAAGATACTTGATATGATTTCGATTTTCTTAAATTTATTGAGACTTGTTTTGTGGCCTAACATGTGGTCTATCTTGGAAAATGTTCCATGTGCACTTGAGAAGAATGTATATTCTGTAGCATTGGGATGAAATCTTCTGAAAATATCAATTAAATACAGCTGGTCTAATGTGTCATTTAAGGCCACTGTTTCCGTGTTGATTTTCTGCCTGGAGGATCTGTCCATTGGTGACAGTGAGGTGTTGAAGTCCCCTAGTATGATAGTGTTACTGTTGATCTCTGTCTTTATGTCTGTCAATATCTGTTTTATATATTTAGAAGCTCCTATGTTAGGTACATAGATGTTTACTAGGGTTATGTCCTCTTGTTGGATAGATCCCTTTATTATTATGAAGTGCCCTTCTTTGTCCTTTATTATATTTTTCAATTTAAAGCCTATTTTATCTGATATATGTATCGCTACTCCAGTTTTTTCTCAGTTCCATTTGCATGAAATATTTTACTCCATCCCTTTACTTTCAGTCTGTGTGTGTCTTTTGATCTGAGGTGAGTCTCTTGTATACAGCATATGCTTGGGTCCTGTTTTCTTATCCATTCAGCCACCCTATGTCTTTTTTTTTTTTTAAGATTTTTATTGGGGAATTGGGGGAAGGGGAACAGACAAGTTGCTGTCATTTTGTTCTTCAATCTAGTTGTGGAGAATGTCGCTTCACTGGCCCAAGTTGGCACCATCATTGCGCTCTTCCCGGGCGAGGCAGATCAGTCGCCGGCTTCTGGACGGCTGCTCGCTGCAGCTGCTGGCCGCTCACGCTGGCTGCTGGCTACACATGGTAGCCCATGGCAACCCACTGCAGCAGGGGCTGCAGCCTACACCGTCACTGGCGACTCAGGGCAGCCCAGCTCCAGGTTGAGCTGTTGTTCAGCATCTTAGCTGTAGAGGGCAGTGTCACTGGCCCTCATATGTGGGATCCGAACCGGGGCCCCCTGGCATCCCAAGCCAGTTCTTAACCATCGCACCACTCGGCCGGCCCCACACTGTATCTTTTGATAGGTGCATAATTATTGCCATTTTGTTATTTGTGTTCCTGTGGGAAAGCCCATCTCAGACCACTTACAAGTGTCCCCTCCACTGTGCACAAAGAACAAAATGACTAGAGCGACGCTCAGCTGGGAGTGCAGCTCAGTCCAAACTTTGTGAAGGCGAGTACACAATTAGGGACATGTTTGTCCACTGTCCTCAAAGAGGACTCACCCCATAAGACTGGAAACAATCCTGATGTCACCATCAGTGACATGGACGCCACTGATGTCTCACACTAGAATGCACTGCTCCACCGGGAGTACAGTGACCAGCAGGGCCTCTCCAGTGACAACTTTATGCTGTGTCCTGAGGGGACCAAGTAGAGAATTAGGACCATGATGGCCCCTTTTGGATTCCTGGAGTTTGTTCCCTGCAACGCTGCCATCTCGCCCGGCCTGCACGCGGCAGCACAGATCTCCAGAGGAGACTTGGTCCACATCTCAGGACTAGAGGACATTGACAGCGCCCTAGTCATGGGGAGAGAGGAGGACAAGCCCTTCAAACAGAGGCTAAAGTCCGAGTCCTCAGAGACGTCCCTCTTCTGAAAGCTGCAAACTCTTAAAGGTGAACATGAGACTTTCAAGCTCACGTCTGACCTGGAAGATGGTCGTCTTGAGCGGGGCATTCGCCCTGGGAACTGTCGGTGGTGTTTTGCACGTTTTGAGGTGCAGGACATTTTGTTTAACAGCAATAATGCAGTGGCTACGAGGGCTCCCGTGGGGAAAAGGAAGAACGTGCCCACCGGGGCCTCTAGCAGCCCAGACTCAGATGCCAGGGGCCAGACGGGCAACTGTGAGTTCCCCTTGGGGAGCAAGGTCCTCAGCTCACGAGAGAACCTGGACGCCGATGAGGGTGACGGGAAAAGCAATGACCTGGTCCTCAGTTGCTAAAACATTAGAAATGAGACGGGGAGGGGACAGGAGGGTCGCACTCTCTAGGGCCAAGTCCTCACCTTTCAGTTCCGGGGGAAGCTGCTCCTTTGAGTCCTTGCTCGGCTCTCACTGCACAGATGCCAGCCTGTCGCCTTGGAAGTGCCCGGGAGACCCAGCCCTCACAGGGAGAGGCTGAAGCCTCCATCACAGCGCACATGGACCTGGGCACCTGCTGTTACCCCAAGTTCTTCTACGGGAAAGAGCAGCAGAACAGCTTTGGGATAGACGGGCACCCGGGCCCGGGGCCAGAACCACCCAGAGGGAGAAGGTGGAGGACGCCAAGGAGAGGCAG
Source organism: Hipposideros armiger (assembly GCF_001890085.2). Classification (NCBI taxonomy): domain Eukaryota; kingdom Metazoa; phylum Chordata; class Mammalia; order Chiroptera; family Hipposideridae; genus Hipposideros; species Hipposideros armiger. The sequence continues at coordinate 2,591,288 of NW_017731578.1, forward strand.
GGGCGCGGTTCCGCCACCAGGTGGCGCTCAGGACGAGGGAGCTTACAACACAGGAGAGGTTTGAGGAGACGCTGTGCCCTCCACTGCCAGACACGGGACCCACGAGGGATGCCCCTCACAGAAGTCCTGGGCTACATCGTCCCAGAGCTGAGCGCCCAGTCTCTGCGACAGGCATCGAGGTCAGCCAGGGTCTCGGAGCAGCTGCTCAAGCTCCATGGACAAGGGCTGAGCTTGGAGCACAAACCTGGGAGCCTTTATGACAAAGCAGCCAGAACACGAGGCGGAGACGTATGCCAGTGAGACGGTGGGGTCAGCGTTGGAAGAGTTTCTTGTATAAAGAAAAACCTGGAACCCAGGGCGGGTGCGTTTTCTCACGGGCGTGTCCGGCCCACCCCCTCCCCCTCCGGGAGACCCCTGCCCCTTTGTGCTCCCAGCTGACTGGAGCGGCTCCTGTCCCACTGTCTGTGCTTGGCCAGCCCAGACATGTATTTTCTCGTGTTGATTTTATTGTTACCAAATTATCTTCCTTGTAGCGCATTCAACCCAAGGAGATGGAATGAAAAATGACGCCTTTTCTGATCCCACATCTAGAGCCAGTTTGCTTATGGCCTCCCCAAGCCCCGGCCAGCAGGCACAGGCTGAGGGTGGCGTTCGGGGCCCTACAGGATGGGGTTGTGTTCCCTGCAGGCTGAGGCGAGCATGACGAAGAGCCCTGGGTCTCCGGAGAGATGGTCTCAGATGGAGACCTTTGGCAGGTCACCTGAGCTCTCGTGAAATTGGGGTTTCAATAGTGCATGCCAGTTAGGGTTGACATTGGGATTAATTGAGCTATGACTTTGCACAGCTGAGAGCAACACCCGCTGCATCAGCGGGGACCATACAGGTGAGCTACTAGTAAAACGTTTCTTGTCCTTTTCCAGCTGACGGTGATCAACTCAACCGACTTGATTTCCAAGCAGGGCCAGGGGCCCCACAGCCTGACGACTCAGTGCGTGACTGGCGAGTACTGGACTGCCAGCCACTGCTGTAAGGGCTGCCCGGCCGGTGAGTCCCACCCTGGGGACGGGACGCAATCCAACCCTGGATCGCCGGGCTTGGACATTCCTTCCGTCTGCACAGGAGAATAAATGCACATCTCATACCGTGAAAGACATTCCCAGAGCCCCCTAAATCCCAGTAACTAACACGGCACCATGGAAACTGACAGAGAGCTGATGAGGTGGGAGATGGCTCCAGGGAAATCCTTCTAGAAGGAAACACTCGCCGACCCTTAGTGAGGGTGACCAAGGAAGCCCACTGTGGCTGAGGGAAGTTTTTATCGGGTAGTGACCAGAACCCGTGTCAGACCTCAGGTGCCTGCAGAGGGGACCTGGGCAGTGCTCGTCCGGGGGCCTGAGGTCACCGCTCTGGTTTCCGACTGGGGCGGGTGGTGGTGAGCCCTGGCTGTGGAGGCAGACAGCCGGGATGTTGTCGGGCCTTCCACTGACCCGGACAAGAGGCGCGTCCTCGGCCGGCCTCAGTACCTGACGGGCGAGGAGGGTTCAGGACCTCTGTCGGAGGAGCAACTGCAGGGCAGGCGGCCAGAGCCCTTGGAGGCAAGAGCCAAGCCCGTCTGTGCTTCTTCATGTCCAAGACGCTGTACAAATCCAGATTATTTCAATCCCAAACCCCAAGACCTAAGTATTTCTATGTGCTCACTGGCGAGGCAGCACCCACGGTGTGCCCGGGGGCGGGACCTCACCACGGCGCCTGACTTCTTACAGGCCAGTATGTCAGTGAACCGTGCAGGAGCCCGCACACCCAAGGCAAGTGCATGAAGTGTGACAGAGGGACGTTCACAGCGTTCCCCAACGGCCTGGATTCCTGTTTCCCGTGCGACACCTGTTCCCAAGGTGAGTCCGCTGCACAGGCAGCTTCCTTGACCTTGAAGCCTGTGACCCGGCAGCGCGCGGCGCGAACCTAGTCACGTAACAGATGTTCATGTTGCGTCTTATTATTAAGCTTCTAGCTTGCTCGATGCTCACCCATTAGACATTAAAAGAAAGGCCGAGGCCCGTGGCCCCTCTACCGGCTTTGGGCAGAGGGGGGAGTGGCCAGCGACGAGCTGAGCGCTGCCCGAAGCAGGTAGCAAATGGCCGAGTAATGTCGTTTAGCGGGTTAAACTATTCTCCTGGTTTTGAGAGAAAGAGAAAAACGCACAATGACACAGCGATTCACAAATTTAAACTGCGATGCCCTTTTTCCACCATTTTATTAATTTAGGAAATTAGTAAATTAAAAATAGAAAACTTGAAAACAACCCACTAAGTTACTAGGTTAAACTTAACCCCCAAGGGAATAAGGAAGTTTTATTATGAAAAAATTTAAAAAGGTATAAAAATTGAAAGAATAAAACAGGCATCACCAGTGGATTTTCCACCGATGATTAAACAATGGCTAGTGTCCTATCACACTTGTGAGGGGCCGTGTCTGTGAACCATTTAAAAACAGCACCAGAGTCACACTATTTCACCCCAAAACACCACAGCACCCACTTCCTGAGAACAGACACATTCCCTCACAGAACCAGGTGCTGTGGCCACATCCAGGAGAAGGAACAGTAATTCCCTGACGGCCAGTCCATACGCACATTTACTGTGACCTAGGGCGCCAGCACCCGGCTCAGGTGTTTACCTGGGAGACAGGTGTGGGACGATGTGGTGAGGATGTCCACAGCAGGGTCTGCAGCATTCGCCAGACTCGGGACTATCCCAGTGCCTCTGCTGAGGTCCGGACCCAGGCCACACCACTTCCGTTCCAAATGACCATATAGGTCCAGGGGCCCACACAGGACAGGGCGCGTCCCTTGGGCTGACCCAGTCTTTCTGACCTACAGACAAAGAAATGGTGGCGGAGTGTAATTCGACCAGCAACTGGATATGCCGGTGTAAAACGGGCCATTTCTACCAGCTCCCGGACTCGTATGAATTCTGCAGACGGTGCAGCACGTAGGTGACACTCGGACCAGGTGCCGTGGGCGGGGTTCACAGGTGGCTGTGCACCTGGGCTTGTGTGGGCTTATTCTTTAGGGGCTGACAACAGTGGGGCGTGGGACTGTCCACCGGGTCACTACAGCCCGACAACAGCCTGACACCGTTTCCACCCAGCCACGTGGTTCTCTTTTCTTATCTCCATAGAATCATGTTAACTTTCAGGTTATTCTGTATTTGGACAAATTCTGCTTCACATGTTTCTTTTCCGTCTTTCTAGAGTTTTCTGATTGCCTCTCTGTTTTAATGCACCACTTGCCTTTTTCAAGCCTCACTTTTTCCGAGCTGTCCATCACCCTCTCTGTCTGTCATCCATTGCGGGGCTTGTGTCCCGGGTCCCCAGCTGGAGTCACCACTCCCAAGGTCAGCTCCCAGCGGCCAGTGTGAGTGGCCCTTCCCGCCCTCCGGGGCTCCGCTCCTTTGTTTTGCTGGAGTGTACCCTGATGTGACCCTTGGGAAGGGGTGCAGGACATGGATGTTCATAGCACACCCTGCTCCCCAGTGTGGGTTTGGGGGAAGCACCCCACTGCATGCCAGCCCAGAGCCTACCTTCTGTTGGTGACAATATGGACCCGGCTGCCTGGGGCCCAGGAGGAGGATGTGGGACAGGAACTCAGAGGGCCTTTCTGTCCCCCAAGGTGTCCCCAAGGGCATGTCGTCCTACATAAATGCAACTCTACGGCCGACACAGTGTGCGGCGTGCCTGACCCGGGTAAGAAGCTCCCTGTTATTTCATAGTTATTTTTATTGAGATGAAATTCATATATGAAATTAACCATTTTAGAGTGAGCATTTAGTGACCAACATACCACCACCTCTGTCGAGTTTGAAACTGAATACATCACCCCAGAAGGAATGTCTGCACACGTTAAACATGCGGTTCTCAACCTTTCACAGGGGTTGCCTAAGACCATCGGAAAACACATATTTTCGATTGTCTTAGGAACCGAGACACCACTCCTCCATCCGTCTCCAGGCCCACATGCAGATACGCCTACGTACGAGTACCCGGCGACCCGTGTGAAAGGGTCATTCGACCCGTTACGACCCACAGGTTGAGAACGCTGCATTAAACAGTAATAACTCCCCAGTCCCTCCTCCCCCAGCCCCTGCCAAACACTAGTCTACATTCTGTCCTAGATTTTCCTGTTTGGACATTTCATAGAAAAACAATTGTATGACATGGCCTTTTGTGTCTGGCTTCTGTAGTGCAGTATAGTGTTTTCAAGATCCACGCTTGTAGCGTGTGTCAGTGCTTCATAACTTTTTATGGATGAATAATATTCAGACATATGTACTGGAATATACCACTTTAAGAAGTCATTTATCTGTCAATGGAGTTTAAAAAAATTTTTAAACAAATACAGCCTTGAGCCAAGAGCATTCTATGGGGAGATTAATTTTTTAAATAAATGGTGTTGGAGAAACTGGACAGCCTCCTGAAGAGAATGAACTGGAGCCTTACTTTACCCCTCACATAAAAATCAACTCAAAATGAATCAAGCGCCTAAATATAAGAACTAAAACTATAAAACTCCTAGAAGAAAACAGAGGGAAAGTTTCATGACATTAGTTTGGAAATGACTCCTTGGAAATGTCACCAAAGGCCCAGGCAGTGAAAGAAAACCACAGACGACAGACATAATAAAAAAACCCAAAAAACCCATGCGTCAGAGAGTGCATATGGACAGAGTGAAAATACACCCCACAGATGGAGAAAATATTTCCAAACCATATAGCTGATAAGGGATTGATGTTCAGAATATATATAGAACTATAGGGTCAGCTGAGTGGCACGTTGGTTAAGAGCTGGCTTGGGACGCCATCTCTGAGCAGCAGGGCCCAGGTTTGGATCCCACATGAGGGCCAGTGACGCTGCCCTCTACAGCTGGGATGGTGAACAACAGCTCGACCTGCAGCTGGGCTGCCGTGAGCTACCAGGAGTGACTAGCAGCAGGCGAGAGTTGCCAAGAGCCGCTGTGAGCGTCCGTCCAGAGGCCAGCAACCGATCTGCCTCAGCCGGGAAGAACGCAATGACAATACCAACATGGGCCAGTGAAGTGACGTCCTCCACAGCTAGACTGAAGAACAAAAGGACAGCAACTTGGCTGTTCCCTTCTCCAATTTCCCAACGCTGTTCCCTCCCCCAGTTCCCAATTAAAAAAAAAAAAAAAACTACAGATCAACAAGAAACAACCCAATTTTTTCAATGGAAAAGAACTTGAATAGACATTTCTCCAGAGAAGATGTACAAATGGTCAACAAGCACATGACACAATGACAGTCACTTTGCATCACGACATGAGGATGATCACGTCGCTAATCACCAGGGAAATGCAAATCAGAACTACAGTGAGTCACCAACTCTCACCCATTTGGACGGCCACTATTAAATTTTTTTTTAAACCACACAAGTGTTGGCAAGAACGTAGAGAAAGTGGAAACTTGTGCAGTGCTGGTGGGAGTGTAAATTGATGCATACACCATAGAAAATAGTGTGGTGGTTCCTTAAAACTTAAATGCAGAATGATCATATGATCCAGCGATCCCACTTCTGGGTATATACCCAAAAGACGTGAAGTCAGGGACTCAGACAGACACTTATACACTCATGTTGGTGACACCGTCATTCACAACAGCCAGAGGTGGAAGCAACCCACGTTTCCTTCGATGGATGAACGATGGATCCAGACAATGCAATATCATTCAGCCTAAAAAGGAAGGAAATTCTGCGCCCTCTCGCTCTCTCTCTTTTTTGCCACCATCTTGGTTCCGCATTTCCTGCACAAAATGCCCAGTGAAGCCACGAAACCGTCCCTGCTACAGAGCAGGAGTTGCCACAGCTGCAGGCTCAGCCAGGATCTGGAACAGGATCTGACAGTGACAAGTCAGAACCAGAGCCCGAGAAGGGAGGTTGCACAGAGGCATCCACACAACAAGCCGGTCAGTAAACCAGAACAGAGCCGGCGTGAAAGGAGGCACGGGGGCTGTGTGCAAAGTGGGCCTTCGACAGGCTCCAGGGTCACTCGGGTCACTGTATGGAAATCCGAGTATATCCTCTTTGTCATCACGAAACCAGAGGCCTACATAGTTTTCGGGGAAGCAAAGATGGAGGGTTTACTCAGCAAGCACAGTAGCAGCTGCTGAGAAATTCAGAGTTCAAGGTGAAGCTGTCTCCAACACTCGGGGAAACACACAGACTCCAGCTGTACAAGAGGACAGCGAAGAGGGTGGTGAAACAGGTGTGGACGTGAAGGACTTAGAATCAGTCGTGTCACAAGCAAACGTGTGGAGAGCAGAGCCGGCCCCAGTCCTGAGGAACGTCGGGAATGGCAGTGTAAGTGCTGTGATGGAATTACCGGTGTACGTCACAGCCCAGGCTTGTCACAACTCAGCTTTGTGCCTTTTGTCCCCTTCCTCCAATCCCACCCCCACCCCGCCTGTGAGAACCACCAATCTGATCTCTTTTTCTCTGAGTTTGCTGTGGTTTTAGATTCCACACGTAGATGACATCAGATGGTCCTTGTCTTTCTCTGTCTGCCGTGTCTCACTCCACAGAAAGCCTTCAGGGTCCATCCATTTTGTTCAAATGGCAGGATTTTCTGCTTTTTGTGGCTGAGAGTGTTCCAGTGTGTGTGCGTGTGTGTGTGCGCGCTCATGTTTGTGTGTGCTCGTGTGTGTGCACACGTGCACCATAGCCTCTGTGTCCATTCTTCGGTCAGGGACACTTGGTGGCTTCTATACCTCCCTAGCTGCTGTGAACATGGGGTTCAAATGTCTCCTCAACATAGTGTTTGCATTGCCTTCGAATATATTCCCAGAGGTGGAATTGTTGGGTCTGTTGGTTTATTCTTTATCATGTTGCTGCTCATCGATAGCTGTTTTTTACCTTACTGAGGCATTTTCTGTTTTCCCCATTTCCAGAGCACACAAAATTGTCTTTGATCGTGGTGGGCTGTCTCATTGTTTGCCTGGTTATAATCGCCCTTCTCTGCTATGCTGTGTGTCATTGTCGCCGTAACGGTATGTATCATGGAGTTAGAGCCATTGGACAGGGGTTATGGGGTGAGATACAGCCGAGCTGCGGGGCAGGTCCTGGGACCCCTGAGTTAGGACAGGGCTGGGCCTTTCCTCGTTAGCACTTGGTTGTCACCAGCTGAGGCTCCTCTTACCCCACAGAGTGGCCGAAAGGGGGGACACTCGCCTGGAAGTGACCACACTGCAGTCACGGCAGAGCCCCAGGCTGAGGCTGAGGGACTGGCACGGCTGGATTACGGGGTCCCTAACGCATCCGTTAATGGGGCCCCCGCTCCATCTCAGAGACAGACCTGGGCTGGGGCAGGGTGTGTCCGGCAGGCGCAGTGGGGAGGAACCGGGAGCTGCTGGGACTAAATGGCAGCTGGGTGCTCTCGGTGCAGAGAGCCACGGGCCTCGTGGAAGGTTCCAGAAATTGTGTAACCGCACAACTGTGGGAAGCGAGCCACACCAGGGTCATCCCTGCAGCTTCCCTGACGAGCCCCCTGGCCTGGGGAGGGGTGTGGTCACTTCCCAAGACATTGCATCACAGGAGAGTCTCTGCCACCCGTTAAGCACAGTTTGCTGTCTGTCTTCACAGGAAACGGTGACAGAAGAGAAAGCACGGTGAGTGGCGTCCTGGTTTCTCACCGAGGAACACGGCGCAGGCCCAGGCGGGGTTCCCACCGGGGCTCAGGCCCGCCTGTGGGTCCGGAGGGGCCGTACCAGCTCCAGGAGCCAGTGGAGGCCTGAGTATCAGCCACGGATTGTCCTGTGGCCAAACGGGAGCCGAGGGCCCTGAGCCGGAGGAGCCTTGGGCTCTGGAGGGTTCCATTCATGGTGGGGAACTGGAGACGCCAAACGGGCCTGGGGGCCTTGCCCGAGGCCAGCCAGCCGGCAGTCAGGGCACAGCTGAGACCAGAGCCGGCCCCACTGGGCCCCTCCGTGTTCTCTCCAAACCCCCTCTGCGTGGGATCTGCAGGCCCCTGCCCTCCCAGGGGGCACCTGTGCATATCACCCCCCTCAAAGCGTTTTCTTGGTTTTTAGTTGCCTGAAAGCTCAGTGTCCTCGACACCTTTGAATGGAGACCGAGATGGGGACTCTTCAGTCCCCGTGACAGGAAACGGAAGCCTGTCTGAAGACAGCTTGGATGTGGTATCTAAGGTCCCGCCCTTCACGAGGACCCCGGAGAGCCTGGCGGGTGTCGATGGCACACAGGCTGCGGCAGGTGAAGGAGGCCGGGCCTCAGACAGGTCGTCACAGCCTGACCCTCGTTTGTCCTCCTGGTCCTGTGGGTCACGCTGAGTTCCGGATGGATCTGGAAGGTAAGAAGGCGTTTTTAAGTGAATCTGAAAAATAACAGTAACAGTGACAATGTCCGTCCCAGCCAGGCTATGCCAAGCCTCCAGTGTTACTTTAGTCATCAGAGCAATCCCCTGTGGGGGACCGTACCCGGATTCCAGGCGAGGACCCTGAGTACAGAGAGTCCACCCCTGCCGGCCCCGCCCACCACTGGTGAGCAGCAGAGCTGGGCCTGGAGTCAGGTGTGCACTTGACCTCCTCCCCCACCTGGGCACACGCCCTGTCCATCAGCCAGTCCTCCAGGAGCCGCCCTCTATTCAGGGGTGGGGGGCACAAAGCGGAGGTGTCACCTCCCTGTGGGTGTTGTCAAAACTCACTACAGAGCAGCTTAAACCACAGACCTTGTTCCCTGAGTCCGGAGGCCAGGAGTCCAATTGCAGGTGTCACACGCTGCTCTCCGGCCCGGCCGAGGCTCTGGGGGAGGCCCTCTGTCCTCTTGGCCGCCCGGGTGGCTGGCGGCCCTGGACTCTAGGTGCCTCCCTCCCATCTCTGCCTCTGTCGTCACGCGGCCCTCCTGTGTGTCTCCCCTCTCCTTGTGGGGACACATCATATTGGATGGAGCCCACCCTCCTCCAGTGTGACCTCATCTTCACTGTTTCCAAATAGTCACGTCCTGAGGTTCCGGTGGACATGAATTTGGGGGACACTCTCCATCCCAGTGCAGGAGCCTCTGCAGATCCGCTGAGGTCTTCCAGGATAAAGAGAAACTGGTCCCGTGGCTGCAGAGGGAGGGCCGGGCAGGCAGAGGGAGCTGCCTGTGCAGGGCCTGGGGGTGCAGGGGGCTGGGCTGGGGGACGGGTCTGTCAACAAGACTGATGTGCAGGGCCGGCAGGGAGCAGCCCGGGAGAGTGGTGCCGGACAAAGGACCTGAGACGTAGCCCTCATTGGGGGGCCCATGCGGGAGCCCACAGGTGCAGGGTGGGGGTGCATCTGTACCATCGGTGTTCTAGCAGGAGGGCTCTGCGACCCTGTGGGCCCGTGGAGAGGTCACTCCACACCCACAGCACATCTATGAGCAGACAGACCCTGTGGTGAGACGGTGATGGTGACAAATGTGGCCAGACAGGGACTTGGTGGGCACACTTCATTATGCGTTCTAGTCAATATTATAATCACTGTACACTGACCTGACCCTGTAACCTCTCATCCCATAATCCGTGGTGGCAAAGTATTCTTATCCTTTTTTTTTTATGGAAGACAAAACTAGGCTGCAGAAGTCAAGTCACTGAACCAAGTTTATTAGTCAGATTAGGTGAAACCATATTGTGGTTTCCAGCGAACTCAGCCATCTGGTAGGTTAACGGTCCTGGACTCCTTGCTCCATGTGGTGACTGGGGGTACAAGCAAGCCAGGACGGGGAGTCTGGGACCCACCCCCACTCTCGAGAATCTGGGACCAGAAGTGACATGCGTCACTTCCACTTGCACCCATTGGCTGAAGCTAGTCCTGTGGCCCCAACCTCAGTGCATGGGGGGCAGGGGATGGGGTTGGGGGGGCCGGCCAGGGAGGCACTGCCGAGACCGCAGCCTCTGCCTTCCCGGGGTTAGACCCAGACCCTGGCACGTGGCCTCACTTCCCTTACAGTTTCTTGCAAGACGTGCAAATAACTCCTCTTCTTTTGTTCCTTTCCAGGTACCTCTGAACCTATTGTTACAGAGAGAGCTGCAGAGCCCCAGTGATGGGGAACCCTCTCCCCCAAGAACCAGAAGCTGGAGAGCTGAGGACACACCCCTGCTGGATCAGGCGCGATCTGGGGAAATGGATGAATTGGGTGTGGATTAGAGTTTGAAAGACCTTAATTATTTTTTATTAAAGTAATTTAAACTCACCATTTTAACCCCTGTAAATCATTCAGTGACTTTTAGTGCGTTCATAGGCGGTGCTCCCGTCACCACTATCTGGCTCTAGAACATTCCCATCACCCCCTAAGGAAACCCAGTGCCCGTGAAGCAGCCACCCCCGCTCCTCCAGTCCTGTCCCCTCACCCTCCCCACCCCACGTCCTGGAAAACACCAGCCGACCTCCTGTCGCGGCGGCTGTGCCTGTTGTGGACATTTCACACGAATGGACTCACACGGGCGGTGGCCTCTTGTGTCCGGCCTCTTTCACTCAGAATCATGTGTTCGAGGTTCGTCCGTGTTGTAGCGTGTCAGCGCCTCACCCCTTCTACTGGCTCGACTGTGTACACAGACCCCATTTTATTTCTCCTTTTCTCAGGTGATGGGCGTTTCGGTTTCCATTTTTTTACTATTGTGCTTAGTGCTGCTATGAATATTTGGGTACAACTTTCCATGAGGATATTCGTATATGTTTTCTTTTTTTAAAAGATTTTTATTGGGGAATTGGGATGGGAACAGTGCTGGGGAGTTGGGGGAAGGGGAACAGACAAGTTGCTGTCCTTTTGTTCTTCAGTCTAGTTGTGGAGGACGTCGCTTCACTGGCCCAAGTTGGCACCATCATTGCGCTCTTCCTAGGTGAGGCAGATCAGTCGCCGGCTTCTGGACGGCCTCTCACTGCGGCTGCTGGCCGCTCACGCTGGCTGCTGGCTACATACGGTAGCCCATGGCAACCCACTGCCACAGGGGCTGCAGCCTACGCCGTCGCCAGTGACTCACAGCAGCCCAGCTCCAGGTTGAGCTGTTGTTCAGCATCTTAGCTGAGGAGGGCAGTGTCACTGGCCCTCACATGTGGGATCCGAACCGGGGCCCTCTGGTGTCCCAAGCCAGTTCTTAAAACCATCACGCCACTCGGCCGGCCCTGGCCATTTTTTAATTGGATTGTTTTGGGGTTTTTCTGATGTAGAGTTGTACGAGTTTCTTATAAATTTTGGATGTTAACCCCTTGTCACATGTATCATATGTAAATCTCTTCTCCCATTTAGTAGGATGTTTCATTTTACACTTGATTTCTAGGAATTTCCTTTTTAATTTTAGTTTTTGCAATTATGTAAATGAAATGTTTACCCGGTTCCAAAGTGAAAGCGACAAAACTGGGTCTAGTCAAAGACGTCAGGGTCTTCCCAGCGCCCCAGCCCCTAGTAGGGAGTCGGGGCCCCTGCCCACCTGCCCTGAGCTGCTTCCCTCCTCGCGGTCGGTGTACCCCAGAGACACCCCCCACCCCCAGCAGCTCGGAGCCCCGTCTCTTCTGCACAGCTTTTCCATCGCGTGCACAGAGGGATGTGGGGTCTTCCCAGCCTTCTGCGTTTTCAGTCAGCTTTCTTCCCCTCTTGTGAAAGAGACATTTTTATGCCACATTTCTAAGTGTTTTCGAGTGGAATGCCGTTTTTGTAAATTAGATTAAGTGCTCCGTATGAACCACAATCTAGATTTATTCTTTTCTTCATTATGAAGTAACGTGTGTACTAGCGAAAAAATACTAATAAGCTGCGCCCGTCCTGGGCGCAGCAGTGAGCAGGGGAGACGTCTGCCCGTGGAGCTCACGTCGGAGCAGGACCCGCAGGGCCACATGCCCGTGACCTAGCCAAGGGTGGGGGTGTCTCCTGGACAGAGCACCTCTCACGAGCAAAGGCCCTGGTGGCAGTGAGGCTGCTCCCTGGGGAGAGAGGGTCACTGAGGAACCAGACACGGCCGGGCTCTGCTTCACCCCGAGGTCCTCTGTGCCTTCAGCTCCTATCCTGTCCCCACCCCCTTCATGCCCTTTTGGAGTCTGACACTGCCTCCCAGGGGTCAGCAGGGCCTGGGAGCTGACCCCTGACACCGTGTGTCTCAGGAATCCTGTATGGCACCATGACCACTGAGCTGGGTGGCAGAGTGACCATCGAGTGCAGGCAGAACAACTTCTAAACTGAGCTGGAACTCAAGCTCAAGGTAGCGCTGGCCACAGCACCCCCAGCCTCTCGGAGGGCCATGGCGGGTGTGGGCCTGGGCTGGTGCAGCGTGAGACCTCGGGGATCCCCCTCCTACCCTCTTTGTGCCCCAGAGATGGTTCCCTGAATAAATGTGCCTGGGGGAACAGCTCTTGACATTCCCATAGTATAGCCGGAGCCCAGAGAGGGGAAGGAGTTGGCGAAAGGCCACCCAGCGGAGCCAGAATGGGCCCACGGGGGCTTGTGGGTCTAACAGGAACCTGCATCCTTGAGCTCAGGCTGAGGCATTGGGGAGTGTGGCCGCCTCTAGCTTTGGGCTCCCGTGCACTGGAGGTTCAGAGCCTACCCTCCCATAAGGGTGGTCACCCCATGTCCACCAGCAGGGGCCTCCTCCTCCCCAGCTCACTGAGGGGTACCGCCACCCTTCACCAGCCTCCACCTCAATGTGTCCTCTCAGCCTTTCTTTGGGGGCAGCACGAGCCTCACCCAGATCTCGGGGACGATCACGTCAGGAGAGGACGTCCTGGCACATCTCTCTGGACACTGGGTAAGAGGCCGCCTGCGGGCGGGTTCTGGAGGACCGTGGGCCAGCACCTCTGACCCCGACTGGCCATCCAGGCAGGACAGGGAGGTGTTTATCAAGGAGGAGGGGCGAGGAAGCCCGGAGCGCTTCTAGAACCCGAGCCAGGAGGTCCATGTGCAGAGGCTGAAGCATCACATGGTGCTGTCTGAGGAACAGACGGAGCTGGAGTCCGAGAGGTGAGGCCGCCCAGCACCCAAGGGACGCCGCTGACCCCAGCCTGGTGTGGCCGGGTGGGCACCTGATCTCCAAGTGGGCTGGGTAATGTGCTGTGAGCAAGTCCCCAGGATGTCCCTGGCAGAGATGGTGGCCACAGAGTGGACCCTTTGTGGCACATGACATGTCCTGTCGGGGCAGATGAAGGGAGAAGGAGTGAGGCCTGGTGAAGAGCCTGCTCCGGGGTCTGTCACTGCAGGCAGGTGACCAGCAGCTCCACAGGTAGGGGGGCCTGCTGGTGGGAGATTTAAGCTCAGGGTAGGAAAGAACCATCTCATGGTGAATAAACAGCGTCCCAGGAGACACAGGCACCCTGAGAGGCAGTGAGCTCCCTGTCACTGGAGGCAATCAAGTGGAGGTTACTCTAAGCCTCCCCTCCAATGGTTAGGGGGCGTGACTGCCCAGGTCCCCAGCTCAGAGCAGGTGCCCTGCCTGCAGGCTCTGGCAGCATGTCACCAGGGCCATCAGGGAGGGTGACCAGCGCAAGGCCACACAGAAGTTTTCATTGGAGGAGGCACAGCGGCAGCAGACCCACAGGTGCCAACCGAGCCTTGTGCCCTGGACGTCCCAGCTGTACTACCCAGGAATGGTGCTACCCTTATGAGAAGTGAGTGCTGGCGGGCGGGGTCCAGGGGCCCATTGATGCGCTGGACCAGCAGACTGCCCAACCCTGGACCTGAGAAACTAGCAGGGACCTCTGCTTCCCTGGAGGAGCGAGGAATGGGGCTGGGGTCATATCGGGGATCCCCTGGCAGGCCCTTCCTGTGTGCCCTGCACACTGGTGCAGGCACCGGTCACTCTCATGGGGCTCTGGCCACTGCTCACACACTGGGGGCTGGGCTGGGATGGTGTCCCCTTCCCTGGAGACCCAGTGTCCCTGCCAACGGATGCGCTCTGGACCCTCCAGCTACAGCCCCTGGGACCCCCTGAAGGACATCGCCCAGTTTGAGCAAGATGGGGTTCTGCACTCCTGCAGGGAGAGACAAGAACCCACCACACTCGCTCTGTGGGCAGCCCGGGACCCAGGCACCAGGTCAGCACCCTCAGGGCCTGGCAGGGCTGTGCCTGCTCCAGCCCACGCCTGGGCAAAGAGTCACACCTCCTCTGTCACCCGAGCCCAGCAGCTTCCTCCTCTTTGAGCCACCTCTCCTAGAGCTGACCTGGCACAAAGGCCCTGCATGATGTCCCCCAGGCCAGCAGCACACCCAGCAGGTCCCCAGGGTGCAGCTGGAGCTCAAGGCCACCCAAGGGTGTGGTGGGTATGGGAGGGCTCCTGGCCGCAGTGGCTCCATCTCTGTCTAGGCACCTGGCCAAGGCCTGCGGCTATGCAAGGCCAGCGACCAGCCCTCTGGCCACAGCCAGGACACCGAGAGCAGCGGCTCCACCCCCAAATCCTGCCCAGAGCTCTCGGAGGAGGATGATGACAGTGACCTTGTTCCCGGTGAGCCCTTCTGGGCCGACCCCTCTGCAGGGTGGGAAGGCCAGAGAAGCCACTTTCTCAGGTGGGCGAGTGGCCGTGTCCCAGGAGGAAGCCCCTTCCCTGCCCCACCCTCCCTGAGCCCAGGGGCAGGTGAGGGGTTTGGGTGGGCCAGGGACTCCCCAACCCTGAGCTCAGAGGGTCAGGGCACCTCCCTTTGCGGCCAGGGTGGTGTGAGGGGCGGAGCTGGGCAGTGTCCATCTGTCTGTGACCCTCGGGTTCCACACCTGCCTCTCTACCCATTGTCCTCACAGGTGGGAGTGTGTGTGTCTCCCCAGCTTTGTCCCCACCTCTGCAGTGGACAAGCCTCTCTTGGCCATTTCTGTGGCCCAAAGCTTATGAGAGGCCAGCTGAGCCTGGGGTCCCTCCTGAAACATCCCGTGTCCGCACCTGTCCCTCAGCTCCCTGTGTCATTAGCTTTGTCCTGAAGGCTCTGTGACGTGGGGCAGGGGCTCCGGGAGGGAGGGTGGGGTGCGCAGTGAGGGGTGGAAGTCCGCGATACCCTCCCCACTCCACCTCCTGGAAGCGACACGTGAAAACTCCGAGGCTGGGGGAGGCTGGGTATGGCCGTCCTGGGGGACCCGGACCCCAAAGACCAGCCGGTGTCCCCCGTTCCATCGACAGCCTGGGCTGAAGGCAGGACGCGCTCGGCAGGGCTGCGCGTCTGAGAAGCGGGCCCCCGAGGGTGTTGGCACCGGAGGACGGGGGCGGGCGGGGCAATCAATGAGCGCTGGGCGACACCGGGCCAAGTAGGGTCTTTATAAACCAGGGGGTCGGGGCCGGCCGAGCGGCTCAGTGGGTTAAGGGCTCCCTCAAGAGTGGAGCTCTGAGCAACAGGGCCGCTGGGTTGCTTTCCTGCCCCGTCCGAGCTGCCAGCAGGTGGCAGCACGGCGCAGCTAAACATCATAAATAAATAAACCGGGCGTTTCCGATTGTCTTTCTAGCGTTGCTCTGGCGACGGAACGGCCGAGGGTGAGCTGCTCTGGGATTGGATGGGATGCCTGCCCATCTGTGACGTCATAGCCCGCCCCTGGCCCGCTGCGCGCGGAGCTCGGGAGCCGCCCTGGGTCCCTCCGGCGGCTGTTGCGCTGCGTGGATCCGGCGACCACGGTCCTGCGAGCGGCTCTTGCGCTGCCGCCGCCGCTTCGGGCTCAGGTGGGTGAGCGGCGGGTCGTGGGGGCTCCGGGCAGGGAGGACCCCGAGAGCCGGGGAGGCGGCCGAGTCCCGGGGAGCGCACCCCGGTCCCGGGGAGCGCACCCCGAGCGAGGCTGGCGCGGGTGGCGGGACCCTCGCGCACGACAGGACTCCCCCTGAGTTCTGCAGCCAGGAGGGAGCCGGCCCTGTTGAAACGGAAAGTTGTTAAGCCCTAGAAAGAACTTACTAAAGCTGTTTAAACGTGCCCGGAGGGAGTCCACAGCGCTCCGCACCCCCGAGCACCCCAACACCCGGGTCCAGAGCAGGTCTCGGCGGGGAATCCTCCCCGACCCCACC
>NW_017731578.1:2609592-2639483 GCF_001890085.2 Hipposideros armiger
AAAAAAAAAAAAAAGAATCTTGGATTTGCAGCTTAGGGGAAAGCCCAGTGACTAAACTGGTGTGTTCTGTGGGCTGTGAACCACCCAGCTGCTTTCATGTGCTGACTTCACAGTAACAGGGTGATTGCAAAATTTCAGAGACTAGATTCAAAGGATCGTGAGTAGACAGGCTTCACCGCTTCCAAGCTTTGATTTCCTATTCTCACGACTGTTTGTCTTGGCACGTTAAAAGGCTGAGCTTCTGTGTGCATCATTTTCAGGTGTACGTTTTTGTCAGTCATTTTTTTATTCTGGAAGAAGCTCATTTAAATATCATTTCTGATATCACCAGAAGTATAGACTTAATATTTTGAATGAAAATGAACGAAGTTACAAGGATAACAGTGAAGAAAATATTGCATAGAGGCAGGGAGGCATTTAGTGATAGAGCCCAGTCAGAATTTCAGTAGAAACTTATTTTTAAAACATGAGAGCTACATATTTCCCCATGTATAAGATGCACCCTTTTTTGAAAAATTTGGGGTCCAAAAACTGGGTGCGTCTTATACAGAGGTTGTAGATTATTTTTACTTGCATTTCCTGCTTTTTCGCACTTGTTGTCTTTGCGCTCATTGTTTCGCATTTGTTACTGGTATATTAGGTTACGTTTTGCCACGGTCTGCCCAGAAATGGCTCAGAAAAGATTTTCGAACAGTGCTGAATTCAAGTTAACAGTGATCCAGTTTGCAAAAGTGAATGGAAATCGTGCTGCTGAACGTAAGTTTGGTCCTCCTCCAGCTGAGAAAACAATCCGAGACTGGCTATGGTTGGGAGTTTTGACAGTGATGAGGAGTTGTGTGAATTTTATGATGAATAAAACTTGAGTTCATTAACTTTATGTAATACATTTTTTTTCAAATTTCGGGCCCCCAAATTAAGGTGCATCTGATACATGGGAGCGTCTTATACATGGTGAAATACGACATGTAGTAGTAATGCCAGTCTTGCCATTTTCAGTTGAGACTCTGAGCTGAGGGTTTTGCTCACAGCTGTCAGCTGTGTGAAGGCATTTTCAGGTGAGCGTCTGTTAAGGTGACTGGTCTTGTGCTTGGTTTTAGTGGCTCTTTTCCCACCCCCACCCCCTCTTCACCCTGCCAGTAACCTGACTGAGTTTTATGTCAACAGTTTATCCCTTGTTTTAGCTGCAGCTATTTTGACAGGTGACATACAATACGGTGAACTATTTGAATAATGTGTAAGAAAGTGATTGAGACGCACTCCCGAGTATTAAATGGTGGTTGTGTTCTGAATTGCAGCCGTTCTTGCTTCTCACTTTTCCTAATCTTTGTTATTACTGCTGAGGCGTCATAGCGGTTTGGAGGCTCAGTCGTGCTAGTAAAGCGCAGACCTTACAGGAGAATTCTTTTCTGAAATGACTGCTTTGTTGTAGGCCTGCTGATTCGCTATTATCCTCTGTGTTTCATATATAAAAGATTTAATTCTGATGTTTAATTCCTGCTGCCAAGATAATATTCACCAAAGCGAAATATTTAGTGTTGGTTTCTGAGTGTTGGGGCTGAAGAAAAAAACACACACTTAAACATTTTCATTTCCGTCGCTTTTTTAAAGACCTTCTAGAAGGGGGTACTCTTTTCTGGAATCAGCGTCACAGCTACAGTTTTATGAGTAGTAATAGCCTGATAGCAATAGTTAATTCTGTTATCCGCCGCACCTCACCGGTCCGCTTTCTTTAGCTTTTGAGTTTGAATTGCCTGTTCGTCTGCAGAGCTGGGCTGAGTATATCTTAGTTATGGAAGAACTGTCTCCTCCCCGCTCCCTCATCTTCCCCACCCCCCCACTCCCCAACGTCGCCCCCAGGAGCAGCTACAAAAGGCTGTGCGCTGAGGGGAGACGGACACAGACACGGGGTTCGCGGGTGGCTCCCTGAGCTGAGGTCCCAGCCCTGTGACACCGGCGGTGTGTGTGTCCCGATCAACAGGCTAGTGGCAGTGTGCTTGCCCTGGGGGGCTGCAGCGGGCGCGAGCGGGGAGCTGCTTCCTTTCCTGCGCTGCGGGGACTGGTGCCAAACCGGGGCCCTTCGGGAGGGAGCGTGGGGAGCGCGGTGAGGGGTGCACGTCCGCGATACCCTCGGTTCCTCGACCGCTGGAGCGACGAGCCAAAACTCCGAGGCTGGGCATGGAGGTCCTGGGGGACCCGAAACCCGTCGCCCCCGCTGCGGCGGCGGCCTGGACAGAAGGCAGGACGCACTCGCTAGGCGGTGCATCTGAGAAGTGGGCCTCGGAGGGTGGTGTTACTGGAGCACGGGGTATTTTACATATTTATTGAGGTCTAATGGACACACGTTACACTGCACATTTTAAAATATTTTATTGTATTTATTATTGTTTTTTAAAGATTTTTATTGGGGAATTGGGGGATGGGAACAATGTTGTGGAATTGGAGAAGGGGACCAGCAAACTTGTTCTTCAGTCTTCCTTGTGGAGGGCGCAGCTAGCTCAGTTCCAAGTCCAGTCGCGCTGCTCAGCTCAGCTCAAGGTGCTGAGTTCAGTCTTAGTTGCAGGTGGGCGTAGCCCACCATCAACAGGCAATCTTGTTGTTACACCAGCAGAGCCATCCTGCCACCTGTTGGCAGCTCAGCAACAGCTCAGCTCGGGCACAGCATCAGTGGCCCATGTGGGAATCGAACCGGTGGCCCTGTTGCTCAGAGCTCGCGCTCTTAAGCCAACTCTTAACCAACTGAACCACTCGGCAGGCCCAATATACTGCAGAATTTTAAGCGTGCAGTTTGGTTTCTGACACATGTACACTTGTGAAATCATCAGCCCCAAAGGTGTCCCCTCGGGTACCCTCATCCGCAGGCCACCAATGAGCTGTCTCCCTGGAGATTCATTTGCAAAGCTTTAGAAAACACTTAAAAGTCTTTTGAAATATGATATAAATGGAAACAAGGTTCTTAAGTGTTTATCTGTGTTAGGTTGATAAGTTCTAGGACTGTAAAACACTTTTATTAAATCTGATTATTTGCTCAGAAGTGGTAACACAATTTGCCTTTGAATAAATGGTTTGGGGAGAAACCAATCTGATGTTTAAACGTTTTTAACATTGCTGTCTTTAGTTTTGTTTGCTTTTGAAAACTGTTCATTCAGTATTCAATTTGAACATAAATTCGGCTTCATATTGTTTCTAGTGAAGTTACTCTTGAAATGGAAAAAATTTAAAGCACTAGGAAGAGAGTATGTTAAAGCTGTTTAAAAGTGAGTTTAGGGCCAGCCGAGTGGCGCGATGGTTAAGAACTCGCTTGGGATGCTAGAGGGCCCCAGTTCGGATCCCACATATGAGGGCCAGTGGCACTGCCCTCCGCAGCTGAGATGCTGAACAACAGCTCGACCTGGAGCTCCCGTGAGTCGCCGGCAACGGCATAGGCAGCAGCCCCTGTGGCAGTGGGTTGCCATGGGCTACCGTATGTAGCCAGCAGCCAGCATGAGCGGCTGGCAGCCGCAGTGAGCAGCCGTCCAGAGGCCGGCGACTGATCTGCCTCTCCGGGGAAGAGCGCAATGATGGTGCCAACTTGGGCCAGTGAAGCAACGTCCTCCACAAACTAGACTGAAGAACAAAACAACAGCAACTTGTTTGTTCCTCTTCCCCCAATTCCCCAGCACTGTTCCCATCCCCACAATTTCCCAATAAAAATCTTTTTTTTAAAAAGTGAGTTTGAATGTCCCCAGAAACCCAGCGGTGTAGGAAATGTGCCCCTAAGCTTTCCCAGTGAGCTGACTTCTGAAATTTCAAATCCATTTTCAAAACCACTAAGTCAAATATAGTACATAAGACAGTGAGTGCAGCGGGGAAGCGCTGTTTCCAGGAGCTAAGACAGGACCGAGGGTGACTCCTCCTCAGAGCAAGCTCTTCCCATCTTCTCCTGGGTGCAGCGTTATCAGAAAATAACCTACCCTGGTCCTTAGCGCGCTCATGAAGCAGCGTGCACATTTTTATAGCTTTATTGCGGTGAGATTGGTTAATAAAATTACATAGGTTTCATGTGCACACTTCTCTAATACATCATGTGTGTACTGCACTGTGTGCTCACCACCCCGAGGGGATCCTTCCCTCAGCATATATTTGACCCCTTTACCATTTTATGTCCCCCTCCCCCGTTTCCCTCTGGTAACTGGTAACCACTTAACTGTTGTTTGTGTCTATGACTTTTTCTGTTTTTCTTATTTGCTGCTTTCTGTTTTACATCCCACATAAGAATAAAGTCACATAGATGGTCTCGCTAGGCCGGAGCGTGGATGTCACCTCGGTAGCAGGTGCGGCTGACCCAGCTGCGGCTCAGGGAGGAGCTGGCGGAGAAGCGGGGAGGTCGCTGAAAGGCCCAGGAGGAGCAGCGCCACCACCCCGCTCTGCGCACACGTCTCTCCGCGCCCAGCTCCCCCCCACCCGGACGCCTCCTGCCCAAGCTCCACGGAGGCAGCTTCCGGGCCAACGGGTAGCGCGGGACCACGGACGGCCAGGCAGCGCCCTGGGCCGCGCCGCGCGCTCGCAGGATATAGTAGGTCCCGCAGACCGCGTCTCTGAGGATCCGGGTTCCTGGTAGTGTGAGTGGAGCCCACCATCCTCCCGCTGCGGCGAGGGACTTGCTCATGGCCGTATGTCTTACGAAAGCTCCTGAAAAGGGCAGATGTAGACAGAAGTCTTCCCGCTGAGAAGCGAGCTGGCTTTGGAGAAAGCGCTGAGGAATCTGTTTGCTTTTGTTTAACAACAGAAAATACGACCATACCATACGTGAAGCGTTTATACCCCCATTTAATGTCCTGTTGTAACTAACAGTGTACGTGGGTTTACACCAGTCTTTCTGGTGACACTTGGAGCTTCTTGCCTCGTGGACATGAGTGACCTGAGGCCGACACAGGAGGAGAAGCCCAAGCTTGGCAGAGCCTCCTGGAGGCTGCAGGGTCCTCCCAGAGTCATGAAATCTCATGATGCTTTTGCTGGAAAATTTAAAACCATTAATGGCAACGTGGGACCCGCCACTTCTTTAAATGCCTCAAATTCCAACCCCTACTGTGCTCACGATGGTGTGACAGCGAGAGTCTGAGTGGCTTCCTAGAAAGGACAGCTCCAAGGAGCTGACCTGCAGGCGCTGTGGGAAACCCCATCTCAGACCAGTTACAAAAGTGTCCCCTCCACGGTGCACAAAGGACAAAACTTCCAGGGAGGCACTGCCGAGACCACAGCCTCTGCCTTCCCGGAGTTAGACCCAGACCCTGGCGTGGCCTCACTTCACTTACAGTTTCTTGCAAGACATGCAAATAACTCCTCTCCTTTTGTTCCTTTCCAGGTTCCTCTCAACCTGTTGTTTACAGTCGTGGGTCACACATGACATTCCAGCAAACTACGGGCTGCGTTTGCAATGGCGTTCCCATATTATGAAGGAAAACCCACCTATCACCTCGTCATGCTGTACTGTCATAACGGTGTGTCCGGCCTCTTTCACTCAGAATCATGTGTTCGAGGTTCGTCCGTGTTGTAGCGTGTCAGGCCTCACCCCTTCTGTTGGCTCAACTGTGTACACAGACCCCATTTTTCCCTCCATTTATCAGGCGATGGGCGCTTTGGTTTCCACTTTTCGACTATTGCGTGTAGTGCTGCTGTGACATTTCGGGTACAAGTTTCCATGTGGATACTAATGTATGTTTTCACTTTTGATCGAATGTTTTTATTGATTTCAATTGTACGTATAGGACAGTTTTTGTAAGTATCTTTACCCCAATATGCCAACCCCTTTTCTACCCAGCACGTGTCAGAAAATGCCAAAACCAAGGGAACCCAAATTCCCATACTGGATAGTAATTAAATTTTAAAGACTTTCTTTATAGAGTTGGGGTTTTTTTGAAGAGTTGGGATAATTGTTCTGTTAAAAATGAAAATTCAGCTCAAACCTGAATTTTGCATCTGTGTAAAGAGCATTAATTTAGAAACTGAAACTGAAAATCACATGCATGCACGCACGCACGCACGCAGGCACACGAGTTCTGCTTCAGCCAGAAGGCCCGACCTCCAGTACCGGGAAGTGACAAGTTCAGAACCACTGACTCTATGATTTTGCGGCCGGTCCTCATGCTTAACCTTTCCTGTTCAAAGCTGCCCCAGGCCTGATTTCCTCCCCGCACTTGTCTGCAGCCGATCCACATTTCCCCTTTTTCTGAGAATCCACGTTCCTCCGCGCTTGTCAGTGTGTCCAGCCCGGGACAGCGCCGCGCAGGCCCCCGCAGACGCCCGCAAGTCCCCTCCTCCACCAGGGTGGCCTCTCCGCACCTGCATTAGCGCAGCTCGGTGGCGCGCACGTTTAGTTCCGGTCGCTCCTCCCTCGCCGCCTTTCAGTGGAGCGTCGCGGCCATGTCGGTGTGGCTGCCGCTGCTGCTGCTTGTCCCGGCCTCGGTGAGTCGGGTGTGTCCGCAGGGGTCGCCCGGGCAGCGCCGGGAGCCCGGGGACCAGGTGGCGGCGGCGAGCTGGGCAGGCCCGGGAAGAGACCCCTCGGGAGCAGCCCAAGGGGACCGGCGGGGGGTCGGGCCGCCCCCACGCGCACCTCTCTGCCCCCGCCCCCCAATCCTGCCGGGCCGAGGTCCCCGGGGCCCCTGCGTCGTGCGTGGTGCCGGGAACTGGCGCTGCTCCCCTGCCATTACGCCTGGGGGTGCGCTCTCTAGGAGGACACGCTGGTGCCTCGAAGGCCCGATGGCACCCCATTATTTTCAGGGTAACGAGTCTGTGGCGATGTTCAGGGCGTCTCCGGGGTGCGGGACCTGGCGTGTGGGGGCTGCCAGGCCGGGGGCGGGCGGCCGCTGTGCGCTGCCCGGAGCGAGCGCTGCAGACCCGGCCCCGGAGGCACGTGTTTGGGGGGCGTTTCCAGAAACCCCGAAACTATACACCGCCCACGGAGGGCGAGGCGGTTAATTTAAAGAAGTCTGGTCTTTTATTTGCTACAAATCAACTCAGCTGTTTTCTGTTATCTAGTCTTCGCGCAGATTCGCTGTTTCACTCTGTGAATATCGCTAACGTTTTTTCATGTGTAATTGTTTCCGTACTTTCATAATTCCGTTATCACAACACGTGATCGATGTACTTTCGAAAAGCATCGAGCGCGGCCGTCTCAAACTACAGGAAGTGTGAAGATTAGTTCACGGTTCAAAGTCAGACCCCCCCACCCCATCCTCATCCTGTGCTCCTCTCAACCTCAGATGAGCCCCGGGGGAGCTCACTCTTTACTTGAGTGACTTTGTCTACAGCTTCGCTCCTTTTTTCCCCGTTCCGTTTTCAGCGCTTCACCCTGAGAAGTGACCCCAGCTCTGTGGCTGCCGCTTCTGGGTGCCTGTTTTATTTGTACCTGAGCCATGGCTGCGTGGGCTGTGCCCCCGGGAAGTGCGGGTGCAATCTGGCATCATTTCCTCTGTCCTGCCTTCAGGCTGGTTCTGAGCAGCTCCCTGTATTGGGAGCGCTGGTGCCCTGTGGCAAAGCCTGGCTGGTGATGCCTGCAGGGCCACTTTTAAGAACTGAAAAGGTGTTTCTCCAGAGAGCCCTATCTTGCATGGAATTTGGGTGTGTCAGGACAGGTTGGTCATGTGACTTCAGGGGACTTTCCTCCTTGTCCTACCTCCTGAAGCTTCAGGGCCAGGAGATTCTATTCCAGGCTGTACCTTCTGGACTTAGCCCACCGCCCTGCCTAACTTAGGGGGTGCAGAGCAGACGCCTTGTCCTGTGTTGCTGCAGTGCAGCCGCTGGGCCTGGGGTTCTCAGCACCCCCTTCCAGAGCTGGCTGTGGGGGTTACTGTCTGTGGGCTTCCTGGAGACCCTCCCAGGCCCCTCCCTCTGGGGGTCGCCTTGCCCAGAGGAGCACTTCCGGTTGGTGGCACATTGTCACTCACTGAAGTCCTCAGCTTCCTTCAGGACCTCCAGGGTTTCCTCACTGGGGCCTTTTGGGGGTCAGCAAATGCCAGTGGTTCCCAGGTGGCAATGGGTGTCTTTAGGGGTTTCCTAGGCAGGAGTAAAGGGGTTGGGAAGGACTTTTCAGCCTAAGGGGCTGGTGGAAGGGTCCAAAGGGACAGCAGACCGGAGGGGACGCTGGTGCCAGGAGGGAGACCCCCAGCTGGGTGAGACCCTGGGGTGAGGGCATTCCCGGGAGGTGGGCTGTGAGTGGGAAATGGGGATCCCTTGGTCATCTGCAAGGGAGAGGCCGGAAAGGGACTTGGATACTCACATCTGGTGTAAAATGTACTGGGGCGCCATAAAATGCTCAGGAAACAAGATAAATCATACTTTGATGCAGTACCTTTTAAAAATAAAAAATTTATACAAAAAAAAGCATGATGAAAAAATAGAAACATTTTAAGTAAAGACAGGACGTGACCCTGCACTTGGTCTGACCCTGCTCACTTGCTTCACACCCTGGTGGCCCATCCCTTACTCCAAAAAATTTTATGCACAAAAGCCAGCGGCAGTTTTCCGATTAGATTTTGTAAAAAATTTTGCTTAGTATTCATCTTGATTGCTCTGATTTGTTGGGATTTTTTAGGCGGGGGCGTGCTCTTATTTTGCATCATATTGGGTCTGGAGGTCAGCGGATGCTGGAATGGAGTGCACAGTCAAGGGGGGGAGGTGCCAGAGTGCCAACAGCCGTGGCTGAGACACCCACTTGTTTCCAGGAAAATGACATTGAACTTCATTTCGTCGTCGTCTTGAAGGAATGAATTGAATCAAGAGACGGAAATTTGTGCAGCAGGAACAGCAGAAGTTGATTAGTGAAAGAAACATCACCAAAGGGTGGTAGATTAGGGAAAGGAAATCAGAATGAAGAGAAAACTCAACCAGTAGATGACAGTCGGGGTTTGTCATCAGTACTTAGCGTCACTTTCTGAATAGTAACTTGAGGTCCTCTAGAGGCGCTCAGCGGGACTGGGACCCAGTTGGCAAGGCTTCTCCTTCGTCACCTTCCCAGGCTGTTCTCCGGGAGTGCTGGATCCCGGAGTGCTGGACCCCAGACGTGGAGCGGGTTGACCCAGGAGAGGGACCTGCCCCGCCTGACATTGTGTGAAGGTTTTCATTTGTGAAATAAAAGGGGCTGAATTGCCTCCGCCTCCCTGCTCCTGTCTCTCTTTGTCCCCCTGAGGTGCCCAGTCCTCTGGCGGTTAGCAATGCATTTCTGTGATTTAGGGGCATGTGTAAACATATCGCCTTGGTTTGGGGTTGGTGTAACACATGCCTTTGGGGGGGAGTGTGAAAAGCTGGAATCCTGTTGGGCTACTGAGGTATTGCTGACAAACAGGATGTGTCCCCCCCACCCCCCTTCTCTGAGTTTTGACAGCCCATCTCTCTGACTAGAGGTATGTGTGAGCCTGGAGTCCTGCTGGGCAGCTGCCAGGGGTCTTGACCCAAGTAGGAGCAGCTGCAAGGCGCTTCCTAATTCCCTCCTCCTCCTCATTTCTGTCTCCCTACCCACCAATCACCATGGGCCTCGCACACTCGCTGTCAGTCGGGGCGAGGAGTTGGAGCCCAGAGCTTCAAGCAGGAGAGCTGGAAGGACGGGGGCGCTGGGCAGAGAGAACGCTTGAGATGGCTACTCAGAGGAGGCTGGTGGGGCTGAGGCCCCGTGGCCGTGACAGGGAGGGTGACGCCTGACGGCTGGAGGACAGGGCACGAGCCCTTCATGGTTTCGTACTTGCAGGGGACCGAGGGCCGACCGAGGTGGTGAGCCCAGACTAGATGGAGGCAACAGCACCCGTTATGTCCTTGACCAGCTGCGTCCAGGAAGGAAAGTGCTTCCTCTTATGTCAGATGTGCTTTCCTATGTGAAGAGGTTTTTAATTTTTAAAGTTTCATTCTGAAATCACTTCAGACTGTCGACTGGCAAAAATAAGTCTCCACAAAGTCCACCAAAAGAACGGTTTATTTTTGCAAAGAGAAAGAAACACGGTCACCCCAGAAGTGTGCAAATGCAGACTTCCGACCAACGCTCCAAGCAGCCGTCAAAGTGAAAAAGAAAAGCCCAATTCTAAGATGGGTCTTCTATTTATTAGCATCCCGCCCCGGAAGTTACCCCAAGTTTAACAGGAAGTTAGGACTAGAGCATTAACAAGGGGCCCAGCTCCACCCATAGTCCTCCCAGCTCTATGGTTAAGCATCCTAAGATGCCAGTTCACTTTTATCACACCCCACTCTTGGTCAAGACCTTTTCTCTAAAAATCGTTGAGCAACAGCCAGGCCTTCTAGTGTCAGGTTTTAGTGTCCAGCCTTTTGTCCCTCAATGTCAAACGGGCCTCTTCTGGGTGTCACCTATTACGTCTGGGGAGGAGGGCATGGATTGGGAAACAGCTGGTGTCCAGTGTCGACCGGCATCAGAAGCAGAGCTTAAATAGATCAGAGTTAAAGGTTGAATTAGAACAACATAGCAACCTAGCTTACATCACAGGGGATAAATGCATAGGACGTCCTGTAATTATCTCAAAGGGTGAGAGTGGTAGATCTGAAATTTAACAGAAGCGTAGATGTGAAATATAAAGGGACTAATGGCAATGCTTTTGGCAAAGTATTTGAATAGTTTGTGTAAATCTTGCCAGTTGGGTCTTAATAATGCCATTAGTGCGTTCAGCCAATCCAGGCACAGTGAAAATGTTGTTGGATTGGCCAAACAGCACAGACTTGCTTTAGTACCTGACCAGTGAAATGGGTTCCTCGATCACTGTGGAGTTCAAGAGGAGTTCCCCAAGTGGGAAAATCTTCTCTAACAGCACTTTGGCCACTGCTTGTGCATTAGCCTGTCTGCAAGGGACAGCTTCAGTCCAGTGAGAAAACATGCATATTGTGACTAAAACATACTTGTATCCATGAGACGGGGGAAGCTGTATGAAGTGTAGGTGTCAGACCTCAAATGGAGGTAAGAAAACCATGTTGTTTCCATAGCAATCCAAAGTCATGGGCCACTGCAAGGGCGTATCCGCTGTCAGTATAAATGTTGACAGCTTTACCTTTTGCTAAAATGCAAGCTCAGGTGAGGGCATACAATTCAGCCTGCTGTGCTGAAATGGCCAGAGGTAAAGGTGCTGCCTCGATGACTTCAGAAGGGGTTACGACAGCATAACCAGCACAGTACTCACCATTGTTTTTTAAGTACGAACCATCGGGAAACCATGAGAAATCAGTTTATTGAAATGAGTTTTCTGCAAATCGTCACGAGGAGTCAGAGGGTGATCTGCTAATGTCGGGCAGCCATGAGGGGCTTCCTCCGTCTCAGTAGGAAGAAAATCCAGCATGATACTTCGCGAAGAAGTCTCTGCCTAATAAATGGGTCGGGGCAGAAGAACTAAGGAGAAAACAATGTTAATGTTCATCTCTTAAGGGACCCAGACAAAAGGGAATAGGTTCAGATAGATAAACCTGTTTCTCCAAGATGATCAAGGGAAGAACTGCAAAAAGCCCCTGTATCCTTGGAGTCCCCTCACTGGGAATTAAAAAGGCCTGAAAGACACTGGTTAGTAGACAGAGAGCATCTTGTACACTTCACCTTACGGCAATCCCTTTGCCAATGTCCTCGCTCCTTGAAGTAGTGGCAAAAAGTGGAGTTCTCTGATTTCCCCCAGGGTCTCCCCTTTTCCATGGCTGAAAGTCAAATGTCTTGGTGCTCTTGCTTTTAGGCGGCTCATCTAGGAACTGGCAAGTTCATGAGCCAAATTTACCGAGTCTGGGGTCGGCATAGTTCCCCATCCCATCCTGGATCTCCTAACCAGGAGGGAAAGGTTCTCATTTAGCCCATTGTCAAACAAGGAATTAAAAGTCACATGTGTGGAGTCAATATCTGAAGGAAGACCAGAATTTTCCTTAAAAACCACCTGAAACCTATTATAATAGTCATGGACAGATTCGTCAGACCTTTGTGAGCAGGTGTGAATTTTGCTCCAATCAATAGACCTTGGGAAAGCCTCTGGAATTGTTCAATGCAGTTTTCAAGCAAGTTCTATGGCTTCCTCCCAATAATTGGAGGTTTGCTTTTCTAAATCCCTGTCAGGATGCCTGTCTCCAGCAATCCTCATCCAGTGTCTAGGTTGGCCTTCACCAGCCAACATATGGATCAGCTGGTACAAATCAGAAAACCCAGGTTGACATGCCTAAATAGTAATATCAAATTTCTCAGCAAACTTATTAGAATCCTCAGTTACGCTAAGAAGTTCCTTTACAATGGCTCGTAGCTCAGCTTTCATCCAGGGGACATAGGCAATGTGGGGCTTATTAGGATCTCCACAGGGTATAATCTGAAATGGAAAAGGACCGATAAGTTCTGAAGAAGGAGAGAGAGGAGGAGATTCAAAAGAGTTGAGATGAAAGTGGGGAAGGCGACAATGAAGAGCGAGATGGCGTCGGAGGTGGAGTTTGAGACGCAGGAGCAGTGGGGGAGGGGCAAGGCGGTGATGTAGACAAAGGACACGAGGTTCCAGGCACCATTCTATTTCAGAATTTTTAACAGTCTTTGTTAACTTTGAGACTATTTTGTAAGCTGACAACTTTCGATTCGCAGTCCTGTTTGGCCGCCTCCATATACCACTCCTAATAGGCATTCTGTTCCTGTTTCTCAGTTAAGCGCTGTTACTATCCAATTTAGTTTTATGAAAATCAAGTTTGGGAATCTCAAAAGTTTCTCAAAGTGGTCACTGATTTTTAAAATTAACTTGTAGTCAGATCTGTCCATTTAGTTAAATACGTGCACGAAAACTCCTCGCGGGATTAAATATAAACTTGGCTGGTGTCCCTTGAGGAGGGATAGTTTTAGAAGGCTTAGACATCAGAGATCCCATTTTTAACAGAGGGGCCAAAACAATTCACAGCTCGAATAACCTGCAGGTCTACAGCTCACCTCACTCTGGAACAGTCTCATCACTGCGAATCAGACCGGAGGGCAGAGCCAGTTCCAGGCAAATGACCAACTCTCAGGTTGTTCGGTTACTGGCTGAGCTGGCTGGCAGTCCATTATATTTCTCAATGAGGCACCACAATCTAATACCGGCTAAAACTGACCAATTTTATAACCTGGAAATAACCTAGAATCCTGAAAGGGATGTTAGGCGAAGGCCAGTTTTTTTTTGTCTCAAATGGTTTCCGAAGAAATCAAGCCGACATGCTACGAGTACACAGACAAAGAAAGAGGCTCTTAAAGCATTCACACACACACACACACACACACACACACACACACACACACATATAGCAACCAGCAAACAACAAAACAATTCCCAAATAAAGCCTGAGAGCGCCAGATGCAAAACCCCGTTGGCTCAAATTCAGGAGAGCAGCTCACCTGAGGCCTCTAAGCTGGGGAGCAAAGGATCGAGCCGAACAGCTCAGTTCGGCGCCATAGCTTGCCCGCCAGTCAGAAGCCATCAGAGTTGTGGTCCTCTCTGGATCCCGGATGAGCCCCCAAAATGTCCACTGGTAAAAATAACTGCAGAAAATCCACCAAAAGAATGGTTTATTTGGGAAAAGAAAGAGAAACCAAGTCACCACAGGATTGTGCGAATGCACACTCCCGACCAGCGCTCCAACCGGGCTGCCCATGTGAAAAAGAAAAGCCCCGATTCTAAAATGACTGGCCGTTCTATTTATAAGCATCCCTGCCCTGGAAGTTACCACAAAGTTTAACAGGAAGTTAGGTCTAGAGAGTTAACAAGGGGCCCAGATCCACCTATAGTTCTCCCAGCTCTATGGGAGTTCCCTTTTATCAAGACTTTAAAGCTTATCAAACTAGTCTAGATGGTTGCAAAAGTGTGAACGCACTCCATGCTGCTGTGTTGCACACTGTTAAAGCGTTCCTCTTAGGTGATGTGAATTTTAGCCTAATCTTAAAAACTGCCTTTCGAGGTTGTGTGCGTCCAGCCCGCCTCTTCTTGGCTGCCCAGCTCAAGGCCAGGGTCACATGGTGGACCTGCTCTGTGGCTCCTGGTGTCCTCCCGAATACGAAGCCTCCTTGACCAGAAAGCAGATTGTGAGCCACCCCCAGATACCAGCCATGATCCGTGACCGAGATGAAGACGTGCTTAGCTACGCGACCAGCTTGGGGGTGGAGGAATGGGCCGTCTGAAGTACTGCTGGAAGCTGAAGGTTTTCTTTCGGGAGAACCCGCACTTCCTGGGTGCGGTGATCAGCAAGGCGTGTGGCCTTAGCGTGGCTGGTATGAGGCGTCTCGGTCCACTCCAGGCCACCGGTTCTGGGATTATGAGCGTGGAGCCACGAGCAGCAGGAACGACACCAGCAGCTTAACTTCTTCAATTGGTCATCTGACCAGAACGGCCCAGCTCAGGGTCTGGCAGGAAGCTGAGGTCCTCAGCGAGGACGTGACGGCATCAGGAGGGGACGGACAGGGGGATATGCTGACCTCAAGATGAAGAGGGCGGAGCATCGAATTTGGCCCAAGTAGCACAGGAGTCCGAGGTGTAAACGGGTGGGAGAGATGGCGGGACACAGGAGAAACATGGGGAAAGGGTGGCCCGTGGAAGAATGGGAGAATGTGCACCACACATCTGGAGTGACACTGAAAGAGACATAAAGAAGCTCACCGGTGGACAAAATGTATAAAGGGCCGGCCGTGTGGCGCGTTCGTTAAGAGCTGGCTTGGGACGCCAGTTCTGGCAGTAGGGCCCCAGTTCAGATCCCACATGAGGGCCAGTGACACTGCCCTCCACAGCAAAGATGGTGAACAACAGCTCAACCTGGAGCTGGGCTGCCAAGAGTCGCCGGCGATGGGTAGGCTGCAACCCCTGCAGCAGTGGGTTGCCATGGGGAGCCAGCAGCCAGCGTGAGCGGCCAGCAGCCGATGTGAGCTGCAAAGAGCCACCGTGAGCGGCAGTCCAGTGGCCGGTGACGGATCTGCCTCACCCGGGAAGAGCGCAATGATAATACCAACATGGGCCAGTGAAGCGACGTCCTCCACAACTAGACTGAAGAACAAAAGGACAGCAACTTGTCTGTTCCCCTTCCCCTGATTCCCCAGTACTGTTCCCCTCCCCCAATTCGCCAATAAAATCTTTAAATAAATAAATAATAAGAAAATAAAACATAAAAAATACCTTTCAAAAACCTAAAATAAACTAGCACACGGACTTCCTGTCCCTCTGACCCAGATCCTGCAGAGGGTGACATCTTGGGTGCCCGCCATGCGGGGGTCACCACCAGCATGTGACAGGGAGATGATGCTACCATCTGGGCTTCCGACTTTCTGCATGTTTTGCCAGCCCTCCCATGTCCTTGAGTAACCTTGGAGACTCCTCCATCTTTGTCTTCTACAACTGTAGCACTGTTGAACGTCCAGCCGATAGTTTAATAAAACGTTTCTCCATTTGGGTTTGTCTGACGGTTTCTTGTGAATAAATCCCAGATAGGCATTTGTGGCAAAGATACCACGGAGGTGATGTGCCATTTTCACTGCACCGTCTCAGGAGACCCACAACTCATATCGATGTGTCCCTTCCTGGTGGCGTCAACTTTGATGATTTAGTTCAGGTGGTGTTTGCCTGGCTTCTTCACCAAAAATTAACTTCCTCCTCCCCCAATGTCATTACCAGGTGTCTTGTGGGAGTGTCTTTGACACTATATAAATACCCTGTTTCTCCTCAGGTTTTCAGTTAGTAATGCGGGTTCTTGGCTCAAAAACTTACTGTGGTGCTTACAAACTGAATTTTCTACTTGAAACCTATCTAAATATCTTTTTTTGGTGACTTTTTGCTTCATTTTCCCCAAATAAAGTGCGACATAAAACAGTAATAACTAAAGATAGAATCTGGTTTGGCTGTGAAGGAAATAAAAGGATCTGGGGGACTGAGGCACCAAGGAAAGTCAAAGCCAGAGTAGAAGGGAAGAAAGAACCGCAGAGAAACTACGGTATCAAAACCACCAAACAAGTGGGCAGAAATAACTCTAAATAGGGGAGTGACCCAATACGTAGAAATAGGAGAAGCTCATTCATGAATTATCACGTTCAATTAGAAAGAAAATCAGGCCGTGAGTTAGTTTTTTTAAAAAATCTATTGGGGAATTGGGGAAGGGGCAACGGCAGGTTGTTGTCCTTCAATCTTAGTTGTGGAGGGCGCAGCTAGCGCTCTTTTTTTTTTTTTTTAAAGATTTTTTTTTTATTGGGGAATTGGGGGGATGGGAACAGTGCTGGGGAATTGGGGGAAGGGGAACAGACAAGTTGCTGTCATTTTGTTCTTCAGTCTAGTTGTGGAGGACGTTGCTTCACTGGCCCAAGTTGGCACCATCATTGCGCTCTTCCCTGGCGAGGCAGATCAGTCGCTGGCTTCTGGACGGCCGCTCACTGCGGCTGCTGGCCGCTCACGCTGGCTGCTGGCTACATACGGTAGCCCATGGCAACCCACTGCCACAGGGGCTGCAGCCTACGCCGTCGCCGTCGCCGGCGACTCAGGGCAGCCCAGCTCCAGGTTGAGCTGTTGTTCAGCATCTCAGCTGTAGAGGGCAGTGTCACTGGCCCTCATATGTGGGATCCGAACCTGGGCCCTCTGGCGTCCCAAGCCAGCTTTTAACCATCGCGCCACTCGGCCGGCCCACCCCGTGTGATAATTTTAAGAGCTGTGCCTAAATTGGCAGTAACACAGGATTCACCTGGTAACACAGTTGGAAAGTCAAAGTGCAGAAAGTCATGCCAGGCATGGGGTCAGTAGGATGGAGGGGGTGCTGGCTTCCTCACCGTCAGGTAAAAGGGAATTCATCCTAGGAAGCTGGGCAGGGAACAGACGTGAACACTCAGCTGCTGAAACTCTTACCCATGTTCTAGAGCAAAACCAAATGCTGAGTTCTAATGGGTCCTGACCATCCAGCCCCCCTCTGACCCTGCACACAGGTCAGACATCCACCCACAGACAGTCGGCCAGACCTCATGACTTTGGCTGCTAGAGCAGGTCATCCCCCTAAATAACTCATGCTCCCTGTGACAGTCAAAGGTCAGAGACGAAAGAAAAGTTCCCAGAGTGTCCCCCCGGGAAGCCCACCCCGGCAGGGAAGCGGTGCCCCCTCTGCTCACACGTGTCCGTCAGAGGACGTGGACGTCCATTGGGAACAGAGGCCTCTCCTGGTAAAGCCAGCTTCCCTTTCTGACCATAGGTGACCGCCGCGACCAGTGTGACCCGGTGTGGCTCAGACAAGTATGAGCTAAAGAGCCTTGGCCTGTGCTGCCCCCTGTGCCCGGCAGGTGAGTGTTGGGACGTCTTCCCGAGCCCTCCGGGCAGACCTGACCTGGGTGGGAGGAGGGGGCTCGGGGCAGAGCAGCAGGCTGTCGTGGGGGGGCCTCTCCTTGGCAGCCTCCCACCCACCCCACCAATGCACCCGCCTAGTGGGGCTCTCCTGTGAACAGAGGGCTTTATGTGCTTGTTTGAAGGTGGGTGAGCTACATTCAGCAGAGCTTGGAGGACACAAGTGGGGGTGCATGTGCAGGCAGGGCGCCCCCACATACCCTCCTGTCAAGAGGTCATCTGGGGAACCTGGTCAGAGGCCCACTGCCCCCACACCTGCACCCCCGTCTACTTACATAGGCAGTTGTGCACACACTCTCAATGACACTGCTTCAGGGGTCTCCTCCGTGAGGGGGCCAGCCACACACCTACCCCCATCGCCATCTGCACCCCCACACTCACCTCCTTCTGTCCGTGAACCTGTGTCTTCACAGGACGCCTGGCTCAGGGGCCAAACCTCACAGCTGGACCCCTCAGCCCCGTACCCTCTCCACATGCACCTGCACATACACCTGCACTCACACACGTGAGCACACGCACACCTGCGCACACCACACTTAGAAAGGAATGAGACCCACTTGGCCTGCGTGACACCTGTGACCTCCTGATGTGTACAAAGTGCACGTTTTGGTGGCCTGTCCCCGGGAAGGAGTGACTCAGATACAGTCTCGCATGAGGCGAGCCCCGGGCCCGACGGCTCCTCAAGAGTGGGTCAGACGCCTCTGTTTCTGGACTTCGATGTCCCCTGGAATTTGGGCTGGAAGCTGATGAGCATGCGGGGTGGTGAGGGGCCGGATGGGGCGGGGGTGGACGCACAGGCCTCCAGGCTCCCGAGCAGGCTCCATCTGTCTACATGAGCTGCAGGATACTGGTGACAGCTTAGGGGGTGCTTCAGGTCCCCAGTCCCTGGGACACATGGATCGGGGTGTCAGTCCAGAATGTTCCAGAAAGGTAGGAGGTGAGGGGCGACAGTGTCCAAGGGCCTGGCCACCAGGGGCTGTGGGACCTCCTGAAGCAGAGGCCTCGGGTCCAGGTCGGGTCTGTGCAGAGATGGCTGCCCTGGGCGTCCGCCTCCCATCTGTGTCCCCCCCACGCAGGCCAGCACGTCAACAAACATTGTGACGGGACCCAGTCCACACAGTGCAGCCAGTGTGAGCCTGGCACCTTCACGGCCCATCCCAACAGTGAGACCAGCTGCCTGCCGTGTGCTCAGTGCCGGGACGGTAAGTGGGCTGCGGGTGGGTGCGGCTGAACCTCTGGTTTTAAAGCACCCCCTTCGACCTGGCTCGTAGGAATACCCCAAAGGCAATTATTAAAGATGGACTCGGGGACGGGGCTGCCAGAGCCCCCACCACACGGCGCCTTTTCCCAAGATGACACGTGTATGTGGTTAAATAATCAGTCTACACGTTATCAGCATTTCAGAGTCGCTGAGCACCAGAATAATATACAGGAGGGGCGGCCGTTTGGCTCAGTGGTTAGAGCACAGTGCTCATGACACCAACGTTGCCGGTTCAATCCCTGCATGACCATGGAGCTGCGCCCTCCACAACTAGATTGAAGACACCTACTTGACTTGGAGCTGATGGGTCCTGGAAAAACAGAAGCTCCCCAATAAAACTGATTTTAAAAATATTTGAGAAAAACAACCAGAAAAATATACAGCGGTTCATCTAAATTTCTATGTATGAGCAACAAAGTGATTTTAAGAATGTAACTTTAAAGAAAAATACCACTTACATGGGCAAAAATATAAAATAAGATACTTCAGAATGTATCCAATAAAAGATGTGTAAAATGGTTTTAGAGCAATCACTGTTTTAAAACATCCAAGCCTGCAGAGAAATACAGCACGGTGAGGAAGGAGACTCCGTGTGTAAGGATATTGGTTCCCACGAAACGGGTCTCAGATTCAGTGAATCGTCCCCAAAGGAAGCGCCAACAGCACATGTCCGCTCACGCTCTGCACCCTAATAGATCCACTTCTGACTTAAAACATCACCACAGGCACTTTCCTAAAGCTCAGTAAGCTGACAGCCATGGAAACAAGACGGCACCAGCTCCCCACATATTAGGACTTCGTACAAGACACGATTAAGACGGGAATAGTCACTCAGGGTGGAGAGTTAAACCAGCGGGACAGAGTGGGAAACCTCATGCCCGTGACCCGTGGTGTGTGGCACCGGGACCTGTCTCTTCCTGGGAGGATGGTGGTGTCCGCAGACGATGCTAACATGGATTACTGCTCCTCCTCACGGGAAATGTCCCCACAACCCAGCTCTCACCATCCACGAGAAACAACTTCTGGTCCATGAAAGTCCACACGTGAAATGTAAAACTTTAACAGGGACAATATTCACAGTTTCTATCACTTTACAGCAGTGAAGCATGTTTCACATCTGTCACAATAAAACAAACTGTAAGAGGAAAATTGATACATGGGACTGCATGAAAACAGACAAACTTGTTCCTCAGAAAACACCCAAACGTGAAAATTTGGGCCATAAGGTGGGAGGACATATTTGTGCTGCATGTAACTCACCAAATTAGTATCCAGGACACATAAGTGTGCCTATAGATCAGTACTAAGGGTTCAAAAGAAACTTTTTTAAAATTGGGGATCAGTGGTTTTTCAGGACCCATCAGCTCCAAGTCAAGTGTTTCAATCTATTGGGTTGTTGGGAAAAGTCATGACACATTTTTGCAACGAAAAACAGAAAAAATACATCATGAGTTTTCCGACAATCCAATAGTTGTGGAGGGCGCAGCTCAGTGGCCCATGTGGGAATTGAACCGACAACCTTGGTGTGATGAACACTGTGCTCTAGCCACCTGAGTTAGCCGGCTGTCCAGAAAAGAAATTTTAAGTGGAGAGACACACAGACGATTCAAAGATGATGAAGCATAAATGATCACTAAACATACAAGAAACACTGGAGTGAGTGAAAAGACACACTGTTTTTTGCCTGCCAGACTGAGAAATTAAAGATGTTAATGCCACGTGTTCCTGGGGACACGGGACAGTGAGGACAAAGGGGAGAAGCAGGAAGGTGAAAATCACTGTGGGCGGAGTTAGTGATTAAACATGTGCCTGAGCACCCACCCCTGTCCCACCCCGTGTCACCCATGTCCCAGTCTAGACCTGACCAGCTCTTCCCATGTGCTCGGAGGGAGCTGGGGAGTTTGTCGTAGCGCAGCCAGAAGCCCCCAAACGCTCACTGACTGCAGCGTCTATAAAGCATTGTGTGAATACGCACGGGGCGCGGTGCCCACAGGGAGAGTGGACCCCGGATGTGAGAGAGGCCCAGAAGCCACCCCAGCGTGGTGTGCACAGCACGACCCCGCTGTGACTGTCGTGCTGACACGTGTGGCTTAAGGATGTGACAGGACGAGGTGGTTTCTACAGGGCAGACCTCCGGTGTGGGTAGGGGCTTCGGGGTGTGGGTGGGAGTCTCAGGCTGGGGGTGTGGCCCCATTTTATTTATATTTCATGTACTGTTTATGGCTCTTCCACTGTGGTACCAGGGAGAACGGGCAGATGGGCAAAGGCGTTTTTCAGACCTGAGTGCACCCCCATGTTTGAGGCGGCCGGGCCGGCTGTGGGGCGTCTGCCCTGTGGGGTGTGTAGACGTGACCATGCCCAAGGGCTTCCAGAAGGGCGGTCATCAATGTGACTGCAGGGGTGGGGGGTGCGATGGCTGCTCTGGGTCCCCGACCTCTGTCTGGTGTGTTACACAGAGCCAAAACTGGTGTTGTCTTTTTCTTTGGGGGACAAACAAGATGGAAGCATTTGGGGGTGTTTCTCAACAGCTGACACTGTCCCCCCATCCCAGATTGCAGGGGCACCCTCTGGTCCTTGCACAGACACTGCAGGTTTGGGGTCACCCACCATAATGTGAACACCCCAATTGCAGGAAATAAGTTCTGGTGGTGACCTCGTCACCCCTAGGTATTAGCAGGGAGGGTGACAGCAGACACGGTGTGGCTGGATGTGGCCCGGTGTGGGCGGGGACAGAGTCCGTGCCCTGTGACTGACCCTCAGCCTTTCCTCTTTACAGATCAGGAGGAGGTGACTTCGTGCTCCCCGACCAGGGACCGGCAGTGCCAGTGCAAGACAGGGTCCTACTACTGTGACTCAGGGGACTGTGTGGAGATGTGCTACCGCTGTACCAGGTGCCACCTCGGGGACGGGCACACCAGACAGGCCTGGGCTTGGGTACCCACGCCTCCATTCGCAGCATCTTTGCTTTGGGTCATTCGTGTAGTCCCTTCTCATGGGTGCCTCAGTTTCCCCATTTGTAAATGGGGCTCAAGGTAGCACCTTCCGTGCAGAGGGGTCCCGAAGGTTAAATCAGACAAACCTGCTGGAAGTTTCCACCTGGCGGCCGGCCAGCCTCAGGGACCCCTGGACTCGCGGATCCATTCATTCAATGACTGGGAGCCCTCTGGCCGCAGGTGGGTCTGCAGGCCTCAAGCCCCAGGGGTGTAGGAGACAGACAGTTAGGACACACACACAGTGACAAATCCGTGAGGGGCAGACGGCGAGGAGGGGGCTGCTTAGACAGGTCTCTGGAGTAGAGGCCTGATGAGGGAGGGATGGAGCCATAGAAAGTTCCAGAAGGAGGGAGCTCTGGCAAGGAGAAGAGCGTTCTGTGCCCTGTGACCGCGCTGAGGGACCGCTGTCGCTTTGTGAGCGTCCTGGGGCTGCTGTAACAAAGCACCCCGCTGGATGGCTCTCAGAAACAACAGAAATGTGTTCTTCCACAGTCTGAGACCAGAAGTCCGAAATCAAGGTGTCGCCAGGGCCTCGCTCCCTTGGAGGCCCTGGGAGGAACCTGCTGCCTCTTCCAGCTCTGGGTGGTGGCGGCTCTTCTTGGCGCCCGGTGGCTTGTAGGCGCATCACTCCAACCTCTGATTCTGTCCTGTCGCCCGTCGTCTCCTGTGTGTGTGTCTCTGTGTCTGCACATGGCCTCTCTATCTGCGCACCGATGTCCGTCTTGCAAGGACATCGGTCATTCTGGCCGACCTGCTCCGGTAGGACCTCATCCTGACGCGATTACATCTGCAAAGAACCTATTTCCAAATCAGGTTTCATTCTGAGGTTCCGGGTGGGCATGGATTTTGGGGGAGACATTGCAGTGGTGAAGCCACTTGCAAAATAGCTCACTTTTGTGGGGCACATTGGAGATTCTTAATTACACATCAGCCTGTGTTAGGCTGCGGCTCATGTATCTGCCAAGTGCAAAGTGAGGGCTGCCGTCAGGTCGGGTTTGATCAGGGCTCTGGCTTCTCTAGACCTCGCTTGCCTGTCCCCTTCTCCATGGGCTTCATCTCCGGGCTGACGTCCCTCTTGGTAAAGACGCGGCTACAGCAGGTCCCATCCTCATAGCCACACACAGCTCTGTCCAGGGACAGAAAGACCGAAGTCCTGAGCTTTATTCTCCCTGAAGCGATTTGGGCAGATCGCCTGGGAAATGCCAGGCACCGATTGCCCTGAGGCTGGGTCTGGGGCCGGGCAGGGAGAAGTCACCTCGGGTTTCTTCTCCTTCCTCTCAGGTGTGAACGTGCCACCCTTCATCCGTGCAATGCCACACGGGATGCCACCTGTGCTGCAGAAACGAGCCCAGTGCCAGGTGAGAAGCTGATCTCATGTCTTAAACCTGGGTCAGGAAACCTTTCCCCAAAGGTGAGGGATTTCGGCTTTGTGGGCCGAATGGTCTGTGTTCTCAATACTCACTCAGCTGTGCTGCTGTCATGTCGGAGTGGGGGACAGAAAGTAAACGGGTGTGCCTGGCTGTGCCAATAAAACTTTATTCACAAACTAGGCGGTGAGCTGGGTGGAGCCTGTGGGCCATAGTTCAGAGACCCTTGTCTTCAGTGAGCAGACAGACTCCTTGGAGTCTGCGTTGGGCTTCCCCACCCTTGCCCCCCGAGTTGGGCCCTGTGGGGTCAGGTCAGCATCCCTGGGCTGACCGGGTAGCTCTCTGGACCCATCCTGCCTCCCGTTGCGGAGCGTAGCAGGTGGGGAGGACTGGCTGGCTCCCAGGGCCGGCAGGTGTCTCCTTCAGTTCAGACCCTTCCCGTTTCGTCCGTCCTCCCCGGTGTCACCCCGATGCCGTGCTGGTTCGTGGTGGGAGGCGGGGACCATGTTCCGCTGTGTGTTCTCCATACTCACATGCAAGTGACCCAGGATCGTGTTTCTAAACAACGGTCCCTTCCCCCACCCTCAGTGTCACTTGGTCATGAACCAAGTGCCCATGGAACCCTGGGACTTTCTGTCTGTCTGTCCTTGGATCTGTCCCGCTCTGGTGGCAGGCCTGGACATCGGAGGCAAATGTCCCCCGTTGTCCTTATGATTGTCAGGGCAGCTCTTGGACTTTGGGGTGTCAGTTCCTAGTTCAGAATGGCTTGTTGATTTTCACAAAAATATTTATTCGAAAACACACAAACACTCAAAGAATAGTGTAATTCCCAAAAAAAAGCAAAATACATTAGGAAGGGCTCAACCTGAGTATAAAGAAAAGCCTTGGAATGGAAGGATGACGTCATGTGACAGCGTCACCGTGGTCCCTCTGTCCTCACGGGGCTGTCACAGTTCCGATGGGCCTGCCCCGCTCCCGTATCTGTGTGTCTGTGGCTCTTATCGGTGCTGTGATGTCACCAGGCTGAGACCAGGACACCTGACTGATCTCAACACACGTTTCCTGGGGTGGACCCTGCCCTGCTCCTGGGGCCACTGTGCCGGGCCGTCCACAGTCAGGACAGGCCGTCCCGTCCCTCCTTCCGGCCTCCAGGCTTTGCCTCCTGCTGGCCCAGGAGTAAACCCCGCAGCTGTGGCCGCTCAAGCTGGACGGGGCCCCAGCCTGGAGCACCAGGACCTCTTGCTGCCCTTCTGTCGGGAGGCACCTGCTTCTGCTTCTGAGGAGCAGGACCCCACACCCTCTGAGCTGGGTCCTTGGTTGAGCCCTCGGATGGAGGAGCCTGTCTTCCTGCCTCCCCGCTGGGCTGGGCCAGTCACCCCTCAGTGGGGAAGCGCTTTGGGGCCTGGGCGACGGGGATGTCGCCTTCGGTCCCGGGAGCAGGCATGTCTTCTGCAGCAGGTCCCTTGGGCCAGGGAAGCGTGCTCACCCTGCTCTAAATACCCTGTGTCCTCCGTCAGGAAACCCAAACGAGGACTGCCTCATCCCTTTGCATCTGTGGGTGTTCGTTGTCATCGGCACTCTCATCTTTGTCAGCATGGTTGTCATCATTGTTGTTGTCATCATCTGTTGCTGTAGAAGACGACGTAAGTGAGAGTTCGATCAATTCCAGAGAAATAGATCAGTGACCCCATGGGAGCTCCGGGTGGGGACCTGGGAATAGGAGGTCCCGATGGGGAGTTTTCATTTAAAATAAGGTGAAACTTTCTAAGTTGGGGGGCCTCCCTGGGCCTCAGCTGGCGTTGGGGGGTAGGGGCCGTCTGTCACGTGCTCCCCGACTACACACAGGGCTCCAGACTCAGGACAAATGGTTGGATGGAGACGGGGCATTTGGGGTGTCCTCAGCTGGGAAGCAGGGAGCGACTGGTGCTGCTTTTGCCAGCGGGGCCGGGAGGAGGGCGGGTCCCTGGGTGCTGGTGAAGGGCACTGAGTAAGCTCACCTCTCTGTGTTGCCAGGTATGCAGCTTTGGCAGCCGGTTGCCAATTTCTTGAAAAGTAAGTACACTTTTATTCTCATACTTTGTTGAGAATTCCATGCCTTTCCTTTTTCTCTCAGGAGTTGTTGTCTTGTCAATGTGAGTTATAGCCACGCGCCACTTAGTGACGGGGACACGTGCTGAGAAATGCATCGGGAGGCGATGGCGTCACGAGCCCACCTCAGCGTGCACTTATACACCCCCAGGGGGCACACCTACCGCACAACTGGGCTGCACGGGACAGCCTGGCGCTCCCGGACCGCCCTTCTGCACAGCACGTTACTGCAGAAAACAACACGAGATTAAACCAACACCAGAGACAACGATGCCATCACGACACCCGGTGAACACGAGGCGTGTGAGGCTGCTGCCGGGCAGCACGGCACGCTGTTTTACAGCAGAGTTTGCATTTTATAAGTAGAAATAACACTCTAACATAATGATAAAAAGTGTGCTAACTACCTAACGCAGGAGCATGGTCAAGTGTTATCGTTGTCAGGTTCTATGTGCTGTACATAATGTGCAGTGTGTGCGTCTGGCGGCACGGGAGGCCAGAGACGCGTGTGGAATGCGTTGTCCTATGTCGGCATGGTGTCACTGGGCGATGGGAATCTTTCGGCTCCATTAGAATCTTCCAGGACCACCCTCATTTATGGGCCACCGTTGCCCGAAACGTCGCTGTGCAGCGATCGCATGAGCGTGTTTTTCACCTGTGTCTCTTCCTTTTGCTTTTCAGAAGAGCGGAGTGAGCCAGGCAGCCATGTGAGTATCACCCTGGTATTTGCCCCATGGTATCTTCCGGCCAGGACGGCAGTGGAGACACCCCAGGGAGGGCGCGCGGCAGCAGCCCAGGCCCCCCACGTGCGTGCACAGCTCAGCCTGTGGGGTGGCTTCTCGTCCCCTTACTAGACCCCAGAACACGTGTGCTAGGAGAGGACTTCAACTCTGCTGATCTAGACCCCTGAGTGGAAACTGAGGCGCAGAGAGGCAGAGGGCTTTGTGCTGGTTTCCTGGGGCTGCCGACATAAACGATCGCACTCGGGGGTGGGGGCTTAAACACTAGCAACTTCCAGTCTCCCAGCTCTGGAGGCCAGAGTCCGAAATGCAGGTGTCAGCGGGATTGGTGGCCTCCGAGGCAGGGGGGCCCCTTCCCGTCCCTGTCTTCGCTTCGTCTGGTGTGGCCAGCTGTTCTTGGCATCGGGGGCTGTAGACACATCACTGTGCCTGTGTCCTCACACAGCCCCGTCCTCGTATGTCTGCAGAGCTCTCCTATCAGGACACTAGTCACTGGACTTAGGGCTCACTGTCACCCAGTATGACCTCATCTGTAAACACCCCATTTCCAAATATGGTCCATTCACCACTAACAGGTCAGGATGTAGACTTCTCTTTTGGGGGCCACCATTCACCCCATGACTGAGTTGTCCTGGGATCCCCCAAGGAGTTAGTGGCAGGGCCAGGACCTGACCCCTGCAGTATCCTCCTCTGACACTGCACAGCCCTGGTGAACCTACCAGACAGCTGGGCCTTTCTTTTCCCAAAAGGGCCTTAGGGGGGGCTGTGCTGCGGGGCCCTGTCACCAAAAGAAATTCCTCTGTCTTTCAGTCATATAACTCCAGCCTTCCCAATGAGGTGTTGCCACCCACGGACCCCAAGAGGCACCCAGCAGCACTTGGTGTGAACTCACCTCTGTTGTACGAGGGCCCAGCTTTGGCAACGGAGGCCAGAACCCCACCAGGGCCCTCTGAGGACCCCGAGGATGGAACTGAGCTGCAGGTGGTGGTGACTGGAGGAAGTGACACAGCCCCAGAGCAGGCATCACAAGCTCATGCTCCCGTGTTACAAGCTCATGCCTGTGGGCCCCAGGGCCAGGCCGAGGCATAAGCCTCCCTCCGTTGTCTGCAGCAGGTGAGAGACATCTGCGTGGGTCTGGGTGACAAGGAAGCCAGTGTCCGGAGCATAACGTGCATACTCTCATAATTATCATATGAGTTTCCTGCAGCGACTGCAACGAAGCACCGCAGCCTGTGCGGCTGAAACATCAGGAATTGATTGCCTCCCAGTTTGGAGGCTGGAAGTCCAGGATCAAGGTGTCGGTGGGGCTGGTTCTTTCTGAGGCTGTGAGGGAACGTCTGGTCGAGCCTCTCCCTGGGTTGTGCCGGTTCCTGGTAGGCTATGGGGTTCCTGGGCTTATAGATGCATCACCCCGTCTCTGCCTTCATGTTCACGTGACGTCCCCCCTGTGTGCGAGTCCGAGTCCACAGTCCCCCTTCTCACAGGACACAGTGACAGTGGATCAGGGCCCACCCTAATGAGTGATCCCATCTTTACTGTCTGCAATGACCCTAGTTCCAAATACGGTCCCATTCACAGCTACTGGGGGTTAGGACTTCAGCACATGATGTGGGGACACAATTCAACCCATCACAGTCCCCAACCTTAACTGTTGTCTGAGGGGACTGTGACACCGAGGGGGCACCGATGCTGAGAACGTGTCCTCACCCAGGACCCACTGCTGGGAGGCAGCTGCACCAAGGTGCCCCACCCGCTGGTGCTGGATACTGTGGCCTCCCGAGCGCACGAGGTCTTCTAGGTCACGAGGCCAGACAGCTGTGTGACACGAGGCGTCTGGAGAAGACGGGGTGTAGGGGTGTAGGAGGGCGGGGCACACGCACATCCGCAGGGCAGGCTGTGCAGGACGGAACAAGGCTCCCCGTCCAGCCGTGCAAGGAGAGAGTGACAGCCTCATCCTGGTTTGTGGGCTGCGGGCTGGGGGTGTCCCAGGCAGTGACACTGAATAGGGTTTGGTGAGATGAGCAGAGGTCCCCTAAGTGGCCCTTCAGGAAGAGGGGACAGTGTGTGCCGCATCTCAGAGGGGCACGGAGCCGGTGTTTGGGGAATAACGAGGACCCCGTTTCTGGATCCTAAAGGCAGGACGCAGGTCAGGGGTTGAGGGAAAGCGTGCCCGGGACGAGGTCGTGGGGCTCCTGTGACGAAGGTCCTGGGCCCCGAGGCTCCCGACACAGGCATGGAGACGAGGTTCTGGGGTCGTGTGTCCTTTCACATCATTTCCGAGAGACAGTCTGTGACTTTTGTAAGACTTTTCAAGGGGTGAGACAAATATGATGCAGAAGTTAGACCCCCCCCCCGCCCATGTCAGTGGAGGCACTGCGGGGTCAGGCTGTGTGCTGGGGTCCCTGGAGGTCCCGTGGCCTGTGCTGTGAGAGTACAGCCGTTATCACATTCTATTGATTGATTTATTGAATGATTGAAATTTTTTGGGGAACAGCGTTTTTTCCAGGAC
The DNA here is from genome assembly GCF_001890085.2 of Hipposideros armiger. Lineage (NCBI taxonomy): Eukaryota > Metazoa > Chordata > Mammalia > Chiroptera > Hipposideridae > Hipposideros > Hipposideros armiger. The sequence continues at coordinate 2,637,851 of NW_017731578.1, forward strand.
CCATCAGCTCCAAGTCAAGTAGTTGTTTTCCATCTAGTTGTGGAGGGCGCAGCTCTGTGATCCACGTGGGGATCGAACAGGCAACGTTGAGGTGTGCATTCTAACCACCTGAGCTCACCGGCCGCCTCCCTTATCCCATTCGTACCCCTACTTGGTGGCAGAGCAGCCACAGGACAGAGAGGGGGAGTCGGGTGCCAGGCTAGCAGTGCCAAGAGGCGGAGCTGCGGTCTGAACCACGTGGTCCGGCCCCAGGGCTCGTGCCCACAGCGGGCGGCTCGTACTCATGGGAACGCCCACCCTCCCCCTCCCCCTCCGCAGAACCGGGAGTTTGGAGCCGCTCCAGCAGCAGCTCCTTAAAATGGGGTCAGGCTCAGCCTGTCTGGTGCCAGGACACGGAAACTGCATTTAAGTCACAGTGCATTGTAGGGACACGTGTCCTCTCCCTTAGTACTGTCCAGGGTAGCGCAGGTCACCCCCAGGGGACATCATTCACCTGTTACCTGCCCCACCCCCCAGGTGGGACCTGTGTCTGGGACAGAACAGGGGTCGTACTCAGAGCAGCCAGGCCCAGGACCCCCGCCCTCCCGAGCAGGGGCAGCTGTGACACCAGCAGTGATGTCCCAGCCCCGTCAGTGTCCTGGGGCAGCGTGACCCAGAGCACAGGTGGGCTGAGCGCTCTGCTACCTGTGGGGGAACGGGGCCCACTTCCCCGTGGGCGGACTGCCGGCACCTCCCGGTTCTGCTCATGGTCCTGGGGGCCCCCCTGCCCCCAACCCGCCTCCCACAGGAACCCAGACGACGGTTCATTTCAGTGGAATTCCTCTGAGGCCGCATGGATTTCTCCGGAATGATTTTATTCCCTTCTCTCTCCACAGGAATATGAACGTAAATATTATTTGAAGGACACGTCCTGCGATGGTAAGTCACGCGGATCCTTCATTTACGGTGACTGTTTAGGCGTAAGGCTTACTGTCTGGTGTGAGTGTCAAGGTGTAATGTCTTTAGTTCCGAGAAGCGGGAACATGTACCTACACGCCGCTCAGGGAACTTCCCTGTGGATTCAGAGTCACTTTTTCACACTCAGTAGTGGCATTAGGGAAAACAGGCGTTTGTCAAGTTTGGGGGTTCATAAAGACTGAACGTGGCTTTTATTTTGTAATATTCATGTTTTTAAGAAACAGTGCGAGTGGCTGGTAGGAATTCCCGTGTAACCCTGGATTGGCAGCCCCCTGTTGGCTGCGATGCTGCGTTTTTAGTGGGACAGGATTTTGCTGAGCCCATGCTGTGTGTCAGGTGCTTTCCACACTCTCATGCTGTCTAACAGCTCTGCGACAGCACCCCACTTTACAGATGTGAAAACAGGACAACCTGAAGCTCCGAGGGGTTACAGCCCTCGCCCCAGATCCTAACCATGGCCCCCTGACGTCAGCCTGCTCAGGGCTGACCGCCTGTGGCCTCCCAGGCTGTGGTGGGAGAGGAAGGCGGGGCCAACCTCAGCCGACTCCGTCCCCACCGGCCTCCGACGGCCCGGGATCCTTGGTCCCTTCCGCCAGCGTCCTCGGGGCCAGTAATGGAGCAGCAGACACGTCGAGGGCCCTGGCGGGTCACGGCTGATCACGGTCTCCTGGCCCCT
>NW_017731578.1:2639633-2659218 GCF_001890085.2 Hipposideros armiger
GGGGGCCTCCTGGTGCCCAGGCCCCCGGGGAAGGTGGGAACAGTGCCAGCGGATGCTACTTGTGCCTTCCAGGACCGTCAACAGTCTCTTTCCTGTTTTTATTTTTTTTCAGCCACCAATAGGATCTATTATGAATTCGGACATAAGGTTCCAGAAAGTCACTGGAAGATGCTGATGAGATTTGTCGGACTTGAGGACAATGACATTGAGATTTGCGAACACGAGGATCCCGGCAATTTGATGGAACAGCATCATAAGATGCTGCTGAGGTGGAGAAACAAGCTCGGAAGGGAAGCGTCTGTGTTTACACTCGTGGCTGCCCTCCAGCAAACGGAGCTATATGTGTATTTGCAGAATATTGTAAACAAATTGGTTGCTGATAATATCTTCGGTAGACATGCCGAGAAACCAACTAGAGTAAACTCTTCGTTGGCTCGGGATTATGACTAAGCGGTGTCGTGGATGGGTTGGGGTGAGCTTGATTTGCATAATCCCATGTGGGACGTCCTGACTTTCACGTGGGGTTATGATTCTGTGTAAAGCTTCCAATGGGGAGGTCAGTTGCGCGTATAAGCGAGAGTGCTCCTCTGCCAGGCCAGTGCGCGTGGCAGAGATGGGCCGATGCTAAGTGATTCCAGGGCCCGTGAGCTTATCTTGTCGGGCCTCGCTCAGTGTGCTGGGTGGGCTCACGTTCCTCAGAGCCCCTTCCTGGTGCTGAGCCCAGGGGAGTTGGTGGCTGTGGGGAGCTGGCTGGGATCAGTCAGGGACAGGGACACTGAGGCTGTAAGCTGGCAAGCTATAGGCCTCCTTGGTAGGGTGAGCAGCTTTACAGCAGCCTAAAAGTTACAGGCCAGAGCTGCAGGAAGGGTTAAGCCTGACAGCTGGCAAGCTGACAGGCTGTCAGGCCCGGGGGGAGCAGCGTGGGAAGGTTGCTGGATAGATCTCATCTCCACTGTGCCCCTAAGAAAGAACAGCCAACGTCACAGACAACCTTAAAAGTTACAGAGTGGAAGGCCATCCTGTTAACAGTTCGTACATGTTATACTTTGTTTTATCTCACTTCGGAAAGATTGATTCCAAGGAAATTGTTCCCTGAGAGGAGGGGGCTACTCCCTCAAGGTCCCAAACCCCCTACCTTAGGAAAGTTACTTTTGCTATAAAAGCTGTATACAAATAGTAAACGAGGCCACTCTCTGCCATCAGCATTGGGTGGGCCTCCTGTCCCCAGCTTTCATCTCTAGTCTCTCTTTTGCAGTCTCCCACCCATGCCTCTCAGGTACCCTCTCGGTGGGCTCCTGGCTGACGAGCAGGTAGCACTTGGTTGGTGTGTGGGTCGCATCAGGTGGCTGTCTTTCTGTCCCCACCAACTCCTTCATTTCAGAGTCAGTGCGATGTCCCGTGACATAGAACACGGCGTAGCACTGACTGGGTGCTCCATGAATACGTAGGCGCAATGACAGTCACCCCGCCAGCCATTCTGAGCTGTCACAGACCTAGTTATACCTGTGACCAGGATCAGACCGTCCCTCGGATCTTCTGCCTAAGAGTCAGACTGGACTGAGACTAGACCCCACCTTTCTAAGCCAGGATAGGCCGGGGTGGGCCATGGTGACAGGTATAGAGACGTTTTTAAGTGCCTTAAACTTTTAAAAGTATTGACGTGAAACCTCCTTTTAGTAAAATGCAGTACAGTTTAATAGTACATGCTTTTATAATCTTTTTACTACATTTATTGGGATGACAATGGTTAACTTACAACTTTTGTACCTAATAAAATTTATATTGAAATAGTGTTTTCTCGGGGAGGACAACCACAATGGCGCAGTAGGTAAACGCTGTGTTTACCTTCTCTCACAACCACATCAAGATTGCAACTAATCTACAAAACAACCATTATTGAGAATCGCATAAAATCAAGCTGAGTTGAAGCCTTTCAATGAAGGACGTGCAGAAGAAGCCACCTCCAGACGGATAGGAAGGTCAGAGACTCAGAACAGCTGGTCCCACACCCGCGTGTGACCATTAAAGATCGGGAGGGCTGTTTCGGCTATGGGGGTCCCCTCACCCCTTAAAAGAGTGAAAGATACCAACCCCACCCTGGTCCAAGATTCCAGTGCTGGGGAGAGGAGTCCCCATAATTTCTGTTTGTGAAAACCAGCGGAGATCATTACTGAATGAGACGGTGCAGCTGTACTCACAGGCTCTCCTCTTCAAGGAACCGCACAGGGACTTACCCACCAATGGAATCACTCGCTCTGAGCTCCAGCGCTGGGGCAACAGCTGGAAAGGCAGCAGGGACATACGGTGGGGAACTGGATGTCTGGGTTGGAGAGGCGGCTTTCTCCTGGAGGAGAACATTGTTTCTTTGTTGAGCCCGCCCCTTTTCTCCACGTGTGAGCACAGGTGGCCGCCATATCTGAGTCTCTGCTGTTTGTTTGTCCAGCCCTGGCAGTTTGAGACCTGGCACCCTCCAAGTTTTGGGGACACCCAGGCTGCTTTCAGTGCCTTTTTCGTGAAGACCGCCTGCTTTAGCTCAAGCTGCAGACTTTCCTAGACTCTCAAAAGATTTGCGGAACCCAGACAAGCAGCGTCTGGGCTGAGCGTGTCCTGTGCCTCTGGCTGAGCAGCCCTAAGCTGGTCCTAGCGGCAGCCGGCCCTGCTTCCTGGCTTGGCCTCTCAAGGTGCTTCCAAGCAGAACACAGGTGGCAGCCATCTGCCGATTTCTTTCTGGCTCCCACTATGTGGCCCCAGGTGGGGCATGGGCTGTGGCTGAAGTAGACCTACGGCAGATCTCCTCCAAGGTGGTCCTGGGCTGGCGACCCCAGTGGCCAGCTTCAAAATGAGTTGGCGCATCACCCAGCTGCCTCCCAGTACGACACACTCAAGGGTCGGATTGGGCAGACACCAGAGTCCTGCTGAGGCAGAGCCTGCTCTGTAGGGTCAGCCCCACCAAAACAACTGACTAACAACTGTAGTCAGGGCCAGTCCTCACAACCAGTGAGCCCAAGGGTCAGTCCCTCCCAATTGATGTGCAATTAGCAACCAAGGCTCCAGTCAAGAGGAGGGCACACATGACCCACACAAGGGATGCACCTGGAGCACGTGGGTCAGGTGACCAGAAAGACTGCCACTGTGCCCCACAGCACACCTACTACATAAGACCACTCTACTAAGACTGGAAGATAGCAGCCCTACGTAATACACAGAAACAAATGCAGGGCAGCAACCAAAATGGAGAGACCAAGAAACATGTCCCCAATAAAAGAACTGAACAAAGTTCCAGAAAAAGAACTAAGTGAAACGGAGTTAAGCAATCTATCAGACACAGAGTTCCAAACACTGGTTATATGAATGCTCAATGATCTCAGAGAGAACGTCAACAGAGAGAAAGGAAACAAAAATGGAGATGGAAACCATGAAAAAGAACCAGTCAAAACTAAAGGATACAATAACGGAAATGAAGCATATATTACAGGGAATCAACAGTAGATTAGATGGAGCAGAGAATCCAACCAGTGATGTAGAAGATAAGGTAGCAGGAAACACCTTCCATCCCCTACAGCTGAGGATCCTTCAGCTCCACCATCGCCCCCCCCCGCTCCAGTTAGTGACTCTTCTTGTGAGTTCACTCCATGCAATCCCCTATATGCCAGTTGTTGTACCGTACCGCCATTTTAAGGTAACTGTAAAAGTAAAAACAGTTTATTTACAGTACTTTTGTTTGTGTGTTTAGTTTTTTATGCTTTACATTGAATATTTGTGTCAAAGGTGTATAAGACTCACTTTGTAGGACTTACGAAAGAACCCGACTTACATTCTCCTGGAACGGAACTCGTTCGTGAGTCGGGGACTTACTGTAGTGCTTTCTCTAATTCCTGTTCCGTGTAAAACGTCGGGTGTGATGTCCTTGGGAGGTGACAGTGCACAGAGGGAGGCCCGGGCCGGGCCCCAAGGATGTGCTTTGTGGGGACCGGGTGTCTGGAACGGCGAGCAGAGGCTGGAGAAACCTCTTGTCTGGTGTGTGGTAACCACGCCCCCGGGTCTCTGTCCCTGGGAATGACAGCACCGTCCATCCACTGCTCCCTCAGAATGTGAGCCCCACCTGCCCCCTTCTCTCTCCCCGCAAACTCACTAGCCCTCAGAAATATTCACAAATTGGCCACTTGCTTCCACCCAGCGCCAAGCTTCTTCAGTGTCCAATCATCAGTAAAGTAACTGCCACAACCCCTGGTTCTCTCTCAGTCCAGAAACTTGGGTGTCACCGCTGCCTCCCCGCCCCTTATGCCCCCATCCCAGTGTGTGCTGCCTCCTGTCCTCCCGCAGGTCTCCGCTCACGCACTAGCCCAGGCCTCCTTTCCTCTCTGGCCCATGGACATGGCTTCCTGTCAAGTCTTGCTTTCGTCCTGTCTTTCCGGATCCATTCTGCCTCCACCCAGCACTTGGATTTTCTGTATTTTGAAAATGATATGCCAAGATTTTGGGGGATTTTCATGGTTAATGGTCTCTCGGCTTCCTGTCTCTGTGGTTTGGAGTCTGACCTGAATTTGGAGAAATTCTCAGTCATTATTTTCTCCGCTATTTCTCCCGTTCCTGTCTCAGCCTCCAGCCTGAGGAGTCCTGCTTTAAAAGTAACTGAAATAAATGTTCCCACTTAGCAAACTAAGAGACTCCTCAGGACCTGGCTGGGGCTTTTGTAGAATCTGAGGAGACAGGTTAAGTGAGCCACCCACAGTCACACGGCTGGACATGCTGGGGAACCTTCCACCTGTTGGGAGGCAGCTCAGACCCTGTGATTCAGGGGGTGGCCTCCCAGATGGCGAGGGCCTGTCTCCACCCACTGCGCATCTCTGCAGGGAACTCGCTGTCAGCTCTGCTGGACGGCAAGGCCACGCTCACCTTCCTGAAGCGGGCAGAGGATTACACCCTCTCGATGCCCTACGCCCACTGCAAAGGTGAGAGGCCGCGCGTTCCCCACCCCGAGGGCAGAGCCCGGCTGGCTCCCTCAGGGAGGGCGTCTGGGCACTGAGCACCCTGGTCCTTGCTTGTTTGACGATATCTTCTTTCCATCCTTACTCTTCAATGACTTTTCAGCTGGGCGTAGATCCTGGCAGATTGTTATTCTCTCCTCTCTGAAACATTTTATCAGCTTCTGTTGTGGTTGGTATCAATCCCCCCCACACACACACACACCCCACACCCCACCCTTTCTGCCCATTTGTTACATAATCTGCATTTCTCCCTGGCTGCCTGGAGGGTCTTCTCTTGTCCTTGGTGTTCTGCAGTCTCATTTAGTATGTCAGGGTTTGGGTTTCCTTTTTTAATTAAAGGGCTTTATTTTTTAGAGTGGTTTTAAGTTTACAAGAAAACAGGAGAAAGTACACTCCCCATCTGCCTCTCCCCCATCATACAGGATCCAGTTATACACATCTTGCTCTGGTGTGCCACATTTGTTACAATTGATGAATCAATATTGATACATTTTTATTACCTCTAGCCCCCAGTTTTATCAGGGTTCACTCTTCTAGTTTCTGTTCTATGGGTTTGGAAAACTGTATAATGTTTCCACCCTTACAGTGCCACAGAATGCTTTCATTGTCCTAAAAATCTCTGATGGTGAGAGGTGAATAGATTAAACCACTTATTCCTTCCCCCTCTTCCACAACCCCTGACAACAACTGATCGTTTTACTGTCTCCATAGTTTAGTTTCCCAGAATTCCATAGAGTTGGAATCACAGTTCATGGCCCTTCTTTCACTAAGGAATATGCACTTGTTTCATCCAAGCCTTTTTGTGGCTTCAGAGCTCTCGATTTCCTTTTTATTTTTGCAGCTTGAGGGTTTTTGTTTGTTTGAACTTTTTTAATCTGAGGTTTCATGGCTATGCTCAAGTCTGAGCATTTTTTAGCTATTATTTGTAACACAGGCTCACCTCAATTATTTTTTTTCCCTAGAACTCCCATGAGACATAAGGTAAAACACCACATTCTGTGCTCTGCATCTCATAGCTTTTAACTCTTTCTAGATCATTTCTGTGGGTCTACCTTCAACTCCAATTAACCCAATGTTTAACTCACCCACTGAGTTAAATTTTAAAGTTTTGGGTTTTTCTCCCTAAAGCTTCTCCTTGGTTCCATTTGAAAGCTGCCTGTTCTTTTCTGCTTGTACCTTGCTCCCTGATCATGTTTGCAATTCCTTATAAACCTGTAAACATTGTAGACGGGGTTGTTTGATATTTTCTATCTAGTAATTCTCATGTTCTAACTGGTTCGTCCCGTGTCCCCACGGCCCCCAGTAGTGACTTAGGAGATGCTCAATAAGCATTCGTCCAGTGGATGACTTCGTCTTAAGGCCTTGGGATTCTGTTCTGCTGGGGCTTTTCCTGACGTATAGTAGGCTCTCCCTGGGCCACACAGGAACTGGTGATTTGAACCCCAAATTCACCTTTCTCACTCATGGAGGAGTTTTGTGGGATTTTTTGCCACCCGGAGCCCAGGCCAGTGGTCATGGTCCCTTGACTGTCCCCCTGCGATGGATGGGTGGCCTTTCTGCAGCTCTCTCCCCTGTGCTGAGGGCGTAGCCATGTGAGAGTCCCCTGGTCCAGTATGGTGGTTCCAGCAGGTTCAGTACGTACAGGGTGAATGCAGGATTTTTTCTCTTTTCAGAAGAATTAATTTTCTCCTGGCGTCCTCCAGAGGTGCCCCAGTGAGGCCATGGCTGCTCTGAGTAGCATGTGATCAGAGCCTGTGTGGTCACCGCACGGCATCTCAGCTGCTGTGCCTCCTCGTCTCATGTGCCATCGCGGCCATCAGCCTGGCCTCTGGGCCCTTCCTACACACCCTAGCTGGCTGCTCCCTTCTGCTGTGACACCATGGGACCTCCAGACCTGGCATCAGCCATGTCCCAGGGAGCCCCAGGTGCCTCCCAGCAGAAGTGGGAGAGGCTGCAATTCACAGGCCAGATGTGTTTCCTACAAGCGGTGTCCTTATTGGTTCTAGGACTTTCCAGTGTGCTCAGCATAGAAATCTTTTTATTTTTATTTTTTAAGATTAAAATGGGTCATGAGTTCACACGTGCATTTCCCATCCAGATCCAAGACATAGGGTTTTGTGAGCCCGATGACCTGACTCTGAAAAGTCTTCCCCCCACACCACTGTCCCTCTCAGGGACACCACCAGGATGACATTGGTCTTCCCCACATCACACGTGGAGCGCTCGGAGTGACAGCACCGACCCTGCCACCCACGGGGCGATGACTGAAACAGTGTGTGGCCTGATATGTGCAATGTCCCCGTCCTGAGTGTACCCCTCTGGGATTTGTCAGGTCATGCGGAGTAGTTCCTTCCGAGCTTGTCCACCCAGTGGGTTTCCACTTTGGGTCTTTTGCTTCATTTTTCTTTTTTGTTGTTCTTTAGATTCCACATATCAGTGAGATCTCATGGTATTTGTCTCTCTCAGTCTGACTTATTTCACTCAGCATAATACTCTCTGGTGCATCCATGTTGTTGCGAATGGTAGGATTTCATTCTTTTTAAGGCCGAGTCATACTCCATTGTATAAATGTATCACCATTTCTTTATCCAATCGTCTGTTGATGGGGGCGGTGCCGAAAGCCGTTGGGCGGTGCTGAGAGCCGGAGGCACTAAGCCAAGAGGGATGATACCAAGAGGGACTATGCCGAGAGCCGGGGGGCTACGATGCCCATAGGGGCGGTGCCGACAGCGGTGGGGGCGGTGCCGAGAGCCGGGGGGGCGGTGCTGAGAGCTGGAGGGCGGAGCCGACAGGCGAGGGGCGGTGCCGAAGCCAGGGGACGGTGCCGAGAACCGAGGGGCGGTACCGAGAGTCGGAGGGACGATGACCAGAGGGACGATGCCCAGAGGGACGATGCCGAGAGCCGGGGGCGGTGCCGTGAGCCGGAGGGACGATGCCGAGAGGGACGATACCAAGAGGGACTATGCCGAGAGCCGGGGGGTACGATGCCCATAGGGGCGGTGCCGAGAGCGGGGGTGCGGTGTCGGGAGCTGGAGGGCGGTGCCGAGAGGCGAGGGGCGGTGCCGAGAACTAAGGGCCGGTGCCGAGAGCCGGGGGGCGGTGCTGAGAGCTGGAGGGCGGAACCGAGAGCCGAGGGGCGGTGCCGAAGCCAGGGGACGTTGCAGAGAACCGAGGTGCAGTGCCGAGAGCAGGAGGAACGGTGCCCAGAGGGACGATGCCGAGAGCCGGGGGCGGTGCCAAGAGAGTGGGGCGGTGCCGAGAGAGGAGGGGACGAGGCCGAGAGCCGGAGGGACGATGCCAAGAGAAACGATGCCGAGTGCCGGGGGCCGTGCCGAGAGCCGGGGAGGCGGTGCCTGGTGGTCTGACCCGTCACCTTTGTCTATAAGGACAGTTTCTTTCAGATAATTACACATCGCTTTCAGGATTTCAAGGGATCAGAGGCACCGCCCACCTGGTCCCCGGGCCTGGGCAGCCCTACAGATTACCTGGGCTGTTCCCCGACAGCCGCGGGGAATGGAGCCCCGCCCCCGACCCTGCCCCCCACCCCGCAGCGCCCTGCGCATGCCCTCAGGGGCCACTCCTCCAGCAGGGGCGGGGCTTGGGCGCTTTTTATTAGTTAGCGCATCTCGGTGCAGCTCAGTGTAACTTCCGGTTCTCCTTGGTCTCCGCTATTAATTCAAGTCTCGCAGCCATGTCGCTGCGGTGGGGCCCGCTCCTACTGCTTCTCCCGGCCTGGGTGAGTAGGGTGTGGCCGAAGGGATCGCTCCGGGCAGCGCCGGGAGGCCGGGGACGGGGACGCCGGGGGCGAGCTGGACCGGCCCGGGAAAAGCCCCCTCCGGGCGCAGCCCAAGGGGACTGGCTGGGGGTCGGGCCGCCCCCACGCGCACCTCTCTGCCCCCCCCCAATCCTGCCGGGCCGAGGGCTGCCCGGGGCCCGCTGGGTCGGGCGCGGTGCCGGGAACTGGCGCTGCTCCGGTGCCACACGCCGGGGGCGCGCGCCCTGTAGGAGAACACGCTGGTGCCTCGAAGGCCCGATGGACCCCCAGGTTTTCCAGGGTAACTGGAGACTGTGGCGATGTTCAGGGGACCTGGTGTGTGGGGGCTGCCAGGCCAGGGGCAGGCGGACGCTGTGCGCTGTCCGGGAGCGAACGCTGCAGACCCGGCTCCGGAGCGCGGTGAAAGGGGGGTGGTGGGGGTTTTCCATAAGCCCGGAAACCCGACTCCGCCCACGGAGGGCGAGGCGGTTAATTTCAAGAAGTCTGGTCTATTTGCTACAAATCAACTCAGCTGTTTTCTCTTATCTAGCAACGCGCAGAAATATTTTCACTATTTTGTGAATATCGCTAACATTTTTTCAAGTGTTATTGTTTCTGTAATGACGTCACAATAAGCGATCGATTTGGGTTCGAAAGCATCAAGTGTGGTAACCTCAAACCACAGGAAGTGTGAAGATTAGTTCACCGTTTCATGTCAGCACCCCCCCCCCCTCCTGTGCTCGTCTCAACCTCAGAGGAGCCCGGCGGAGCTCAGACTTTACTTGAGTTACTTTGTCTACAGCTTCGCTCCTTTTTTCCCCGTTCCGTTTTCAGCACTTCATCCTGAGACGCGGCCTCAGCTCTGTGGCTGCCGCTTCAGGGTGATGTTTTATTTGTACCTGAGCAATGGCTGCGTGGGCTGTGCCCCCGGGAAATGCGGGTGCGATCTGGCATCATTTCCTCTGTCCTGCCTTCAGGCTGGTTCTGAGCAGCTCCCTGTATTGGGAGCGCTGGTGCCCTGTGGCAAAGCTTGGCTGGTGATGCCTGCAGGGCCGCTTTTAAGAACTGAAAAGGTGTTTCTCCAGAGAGCCCTTTCTTGCATGAAATTTGGGTGTGTCTCAGGACAGGTTGGTCCTGTGTCATCAGGGTCCTTTCCTCTGTCGATGAGACGTATCCAGCCTACGAGAAAACTTGTAAGAGTTTATTTGAGCCGGGAAGCAAAGTCTCAATGGATTGAGAAAATGGTGCAGAAAATGGCTGTTTTGCAACTTATTTGATACCTTCGAATCAAAGGAGGAAGGTTCCATGAAATCCATTGGTTGTACATTAAGGGGGTGGGAGAAAGCAAAGCGGGGAAATCTCTGGGATTGGATAAAAAGTAAAATGGAGAGACACACACTTCTTTTACAGTGGTGGGCACAGCATAATTAATAGCACTTAACAGCACATAGAGATAGTATTTGGGGAGCAAGATAACGGAGGGACTTTGGAGTTTCCTGCTCTGGTGTGGGGGGTTGTGCCCCCTGGGGGCTCCGGAAGAAGAGATTACTCTGATATTTTGGGGTCTGTTATCTTAGATGCAAAAAGATGACAGACAGGCTTAAGGTAAAGATTGACCTTTGTCAAGGAAGCTACAGGCCAAGGATGTGACTTCCCGCCATGGCCCACCTTTGTTAGCAATGTTTATGTTCACGCCACCCTCTGTGGTTATTTTGTCTCCTGAGCTTGTCAGGTTTCACGTGTGGCCCCTATTCTGTCCACAGCTCCTTGTCCTACCGCCTGAAGCTTCAGGACCAGGAGATTCTATTACAATCTGCACCTTCTGACCTTAGCCCACCGCCCTGCCTAACTTCGGGGGCGCAGAGCAGACGCCCCCGCCCTCTGTGTTGCTGCAGTGCAGCTGCTGGGCCTGCGGTTCTCAGGGGTCCCTCCCAGGCCCCTCCCTCTGGGGGTCGCCTTGCCCAGAGGAGGCTGCTCACTTCCGGTTGGTGGCACGTTGTCACTCACTGAAGTCCTTCAGGCCCTCCAGGGTTTCCTCACTGGGGCCTTTTGGGGGTCAGCAAATGCCAGTGGTTCCCAGGTGGCATTGGGTGTCTTTAGGGGTTTCCTAGGACAGGAGTAAAGGGGTTGGGAAGACTTTTCAGCCTATGGGGCTGGTGGAAGGATCCAAAGGGACAGCAGACAGGAAGGGACGCTGGAGCCAGGAGGGAGACCCCTGGCTGGGTGAGCCCCTGGGGTGGGGGAATTGCCGGGAGGTGGGCTGTGAGTGGGAAAATGGGGATCCCTTGGTCATCTGCAAGTGAGTGGCTGGAGGGGGACTTGGATACTCACATCTGGTGTAAAATGAACTGGGGCGCCATGAAAGCTAAGTGAACAAGATAAATCATACTTTGATGTAGTACCTGTTTTTGTTTGTTGTTTGTTCTTTTAATTGGGGAATTGGGGGAGGGGAACAGTGTTGGGGATTGGGAAGGGGACCAGCCAAGTGTTGTTCTTCCGTGTTAGTTCTGGGGGGCGCCAGTCGCCATCTGGCTGCCCGTCTGCAGCTCGTGGCCGCTAAGCTCAAGGTGCTGTGTTCAATCTTAGCTGCGGGTGGGCGTAGCCACCATCCCATGTAGGAGTCGAACCAGCAGCCTTGTTGTTAAGAGCGCACGCTCCATTCGCTCAGCCATCCTGGCAGCAGCTCTGCCCAGGGTGCTGATTCAGGCTGTTAGCTCAGCTGAAGGGGCTGAGTTTAGTCTTAGTTGCGGGTGGGCATAGCCCACCATCGAACAGGCAGCTGTGTTGTTAGGAGCACGTGTTCTTGCCAGCTGAGCCATCCTGCCACCTGTTGGCAGCTCAGCAGTAGCTCAGCTCGGGCACAGCATCACGGGCCCATGTGGGAATCGAACCGGCCGCCCTGATGCTCAGAGCTCACGCTCTTAACCAACTAAGCCACTTGGCCGGCCCAATGTAGTACGTTTTAAAAGTTCATGCAAAAAAAAAAACATGATGAAAAAATAGAAACATTTTAAATAAAGACGGGTCGCGACCCTGCTCTTGGCCTGACCCTGCTCACCTGGTGCCCCATCCTTGGCTCCAAAAAAGTTGATGTACAAAAGCCAGCCTCAGTTTGCCGATTTGATTTTTAAAACAATATTGCATTGAATAGTATTCATCTTGATCGCTGAGTTTTTTTGGGTTTTGTTTTGGGGGAGGCACTTACATTTTGCCTCAACTTGGGCCTGGGAGGTCAGGCGATGCTGGAATAGAATGGAGGGACAGATTCGGGGGTGCCAGGGTGCCAAAAGCCATGCCTGAAACAACCACTTGTTACCGGGAAAATGACATTGAACTTCAGCTCGTCATCTTCTTGAAGGAATGAGTTCAATCAAGAGACAGAAATTTGTGCAGCAGGAACAGCAGAAGTTGATTAGTGAAAGAAACATCACCAAAGGGTGGTAGATTAGGGAAACGAAATAAGAATGAAGAGGTCAGACATCCACCCCACACAGTCGGCCAGACCTCGTGACTTTGGCAGCTAGAGCAGGTCTTCCCTCTAAATAACTCGTGCTCCCTGTGACAAGTCAAAGGTCAGAGAGTATGAACAAGTTCCCAGAGTGTTCCCCCCGGGAAGCCCACCCCGGCAGGGAAGCGGTGCCCCCTCTGGTCATACGTGTCCGTCAGAGGACGTGGACGTCCATTGGGAGCAGAGGCCTCTCCTGGTAAAGCCAGCCTCCCTTTCTGACCATAGGTGACCGCCGCGACCAGTGTGACCCGGTGTGGCTCAGACAAGTATGAGCTAAAGAACCGCGGCCTGTGCTGCCCCCTGTGCCCGGCAGGTGAGTGTCGGGGCGTCTTCCCGAGCCCTCGGGGCAGACCTGACCTGGGTGGGGTGGGAGGAGGGGGCTCGGGGCAGAGCAGCAGGCTGTCCTGGGGGGCCCTCTCCTTGGAAGCCTCCCAGCCACCCCACCTCTGCACCCGCCTAGTGGGGCTCCTGTGAACAGAGGGCTTTGTGTGCTTGTTTGAAGGTGGGTGAGCTGCATTCAGCAGAGCTTGGAGGACAGAAGTGGGGGTGCATGCACAGGCAGGGCGCCCCCACCTACCCTCCTGTCAGGAGGCCTTCTAGGGAACCTGGTCAGAGGCCCACTGCCCCCACACCTGCACCCCCGTCTACTCACACAGGCAGGTGTGCACACACGCTGAATGACACTGCTTCAGGGGTCTCCTCTGTGAGGGGACAGCCACACACCTACCGCCATCGCCATCTGCACCCCCTCACTGACCTCCTTCTGTCCATGAACCTGTGTCTTCATAGGACGCCTGGCTCAGGGGCCAAACCTCACAGCTGGACTCCTCGGCCCCGTACCCTCTCCACATACACCTGCACACACACCTGCGCGCACACGCACACCTGTGCACACACACGTGAGCACACGCACACCTGCGCACACCACACTTAGGAAGGAATGAGACCCACTTGGCCTGTGTGACACCTGTGACCTCCTGATGTGTACAAAGTGCACGTTTTGGTGGCCTGTCCCCGGGAAGGTGTGACTCAGATACAGTCTCGCATGAGGCGAGCCCCGGGCCCGAGGGCTCCTCAAGAGTGGGTCAGACGCCTCTGTTTCTGGACTTCGATGTCCCCTGGAATTTGGGCTGGAAGCTGGCGAGCATGAGGGGGATTGAGGGGCCGGATGGGGGTGGGGTGGGTGGACGCACAGGCCTCCAGGCTCCCGGGCAGGCTCCATCTGTCTACACGAGCTGCAGGATACTGGTGACAGCTTAGGGAGTGCTTCAGGTCCCCAGTCCCTGGGACACATGGATCGGGGTGTCAGTCCAGAATGTTCCAGAAAGGTAGG
This sequence comes from Hipposideros armiger, assembly GCF_001890085.2. Taxonomy (NCBI): domain Eukaryota; kingdom Metazoa; phylum Chordata; class Mammalia; order Chiroptera; family Hipposideridae; genus Hipposideros; species Hipposideros armiger. The sequence goes on from NW_017731578.1 coordinate 2,653,217, forward strand.
AGGTGAGGGGCGACAGTGTCCAAGGGCCTGGCCACCAGGGGCTGTGGGACCTCCTGAAGCAGAGGCCTCGGGTCCAGGTCGGGTCTGTGCAGAGATGGCTGCCCTGGGCGTCCGCCTCCCATCTGTGTCCCCCCCATGCAGGCCAGCACGTCAGCAAACATTGTGACGGGACCCAGTCCACACAGTGCAGCCAGTGTGAGCCTGACACCTTCACGGCCCATCCCAACAGTGAGACCAGCTGCCTGCCGTGTGCTCAGTGCCGGGACGGTAAGTGGGCTGCGGGTGGGTGCGTGATTAAACATGTGCCTGAGCTCCCACCCCCGCAGCCACCCCTGTCCCACCCCGTGTCACCCATGTCCCAGTCTAGACCTGACCAGCTCTTCCCATGTGTTCGGAGGGAGCTGGGGAGTTTGTCGTAGCGCAGCCAGAAGCCCCCAAACGATCACTGACTGCAGCGTCTATAAAGCTTTGTGTGAATACGCACAGGGCGCGGTGCCCACAGGGAGAGTGGACCCCGGATGTGAGAGTGCCCCAGAAGCCACCCAGCGTGGTGTGCACAGCACGACCCCGCTGTGATTGTGTCATGCTGACACGTGTGGCTTAAGGATGTGACAGGACGAGGTGGAGTCTACAGGGCGGGGCTTCGGGGTGTGTGTGTGGGGGTGTCTCAGGCTGGGGGTGTGGCCCCATTTTATTTATATCTCACGTACAGTTTCTGGCTCTACCACTGTGGTACCAGGGAGAACAGGGAGATGGGCAAAGGCGTTTTTCAGACCTGAGTGCACCCCCACGTTTGAGGCAGCGAGGCGGGCTGTGGGGCGTCTCCCCTGTGGGGTGTGTAGACATGACCACACCCTGAGAGCTTCCAGAAGGGCCGTCGTCAGTGTGACTGCAGGGGTGGGGGGTGTGAGGGCTACTCTGGGTCCCCAACCTCTGTCTGGAGTGTTACACGGAGCACAAACCGGTGTTGTCCTTTTCTTTGGGGGACAAACAAGATTGAAGGATGTGGGGGTGTTTCTAAACAGCTGACACTGTCCCCCCCATCCCAGATTGCAGGGGCACCCTCTGGTCCTTGCACACACACCGCAGGTTTGTGGTCACCCACCGGCTTCTGAACACCCCAATTGCAGAAAATAAGTTCTGGTGGTGACCTCGTCACCCCTAGGTGTTAGCAGGGAGGGTGACAGCAGACACGATGCAGCTGGATGTGTCCTTGTGTGGGCGGGGACACAGTCCGTGCCCCGTGACTGACCCTCAGCCTTTCCTCTTTACAGATCAGGAGAAGGTGACTTCATGCTCCCCGACCAGGGACCGGCAGTGCCAGTGCAAGACAGGGTCCTACTACTGTGACTCAGGGGACTGTGTGGAGATGTGCTACCGCTGTACCAGGTGCCACCTCGGGGACGGGCACACCAGACAGGCCTGGGCTTGGGTACCCACGCCTCCATTCGCAGCATCTTTGCTTGGGTCATTCGTGTAGCCCCTTCTCCCGGTGCCTCAGTTTCCCCATTTGTAAATGGGGCTCAAGGTAGCACCTGCCGTGCAGAGGGGTCCCGAAGGTTAAATCAAACAAACCTGCTGGAAGTTTCCACCTGGCGGCCAGCCGGCCTCAGGGACCCCTGGACTCGCGGATCCATTCATTCAATGACTGTGAGCCCTCTGGCCGCAGGTGGGGCTGCAGGCCTCAAGCCCCAGGGGTGTAGGAGACAGACAGTTAGGACACACACACAATGACAAATCCGTGAGGGACAGAGGGCGAGGAGGGGGCTGCCTAGACAGGTCTCTGGAGTAGAGGCCTGATGAGGGAGGGATGGAGCCATAGAAAGTTCCAGAAGGAGGGAGCTCTGGTAGAGAGAAGAGCGTGCTGTGCCCTGTGACCGCGCTGAGGGACCGCTGTCGCTGTGTGAGCGTCCTGGGGCTGCTGTAACAAAGCACCCCGCTGGATGGCTCTCAGAAACAACAGAAATGTGTTCTTTCACAGTCTGAGACCAGAAGTCCGAAATCAAGGTGTCGCCGCGGCCTCGCTCCCTCGGAGGCCCTGGGAGGACCCTGCCGCCCCTTCCAGCTCTGGGTGGTGGCGGCTCTTCTTGGCGCCCGGTGGCTTGTAGGCGCATCGCTCCAACCTCTGATTCTGTCCTGTCGCCCGTCGTCTCCTGTGTGTCTGTCTCTGTGTCTGCACATGGCCTCTCTATCTGCGCACCGATGTCCGTCTTGCAAGGACGTCGGTCATTCTGGTTGCCCTGCTCCGGTAGGACCCCATTCTGACACGATTACATCTGCAAAGACCCTATTTCCAAATCAGGTTTCATTGTGAGGTTCCGGGTGGGCATGGATTTTGGGGAGGCATTGCAGTGGTAAAGCCACTTGCAAAATAGCTCACTTTTGTGGGGCACATTGGAGATTCTTAATTACACCTCAGCCTGTGTTAGGCTGAGCTCGTGTACCTGCCAAGTGCAAAGTGAAGGCTGCCGTCAGGTCAGGTTTGATCAGGGCTCTGGCTTCTCTAGACCTCGCTTGCCTGTCCCCTTAGACCTCGCTTGCCTGTCCCCTTTTCCATGGGCTTCATCTCCGGGCTGACGTCCCTCTTGGTAGAGACACGGCTACAGCAGGTCCCATCCTCATAGCCACACAGAGCTCTGTCCAGGGACAGAGAGACCGAAGTTTTGACCTTTATAGTCACTGAAGCAATTTGGGCAGATCGCCTGGGAAATGCCAGGCACCGATTGCCCTGAGGCTGGGTCTGGGGCCGGGCAGGGAGAAGTCACCTTGGGGTTTCTTCTCCTTCCTGTCAGGTGTGAAGGCGCCACCCTTCATCCGTGCAATGCCACACAGGATGCCATCTGTGCTGCAGAAACGAGCCCAGTGCCAGGTGAGAACCTGATCTCATGTCTTAAACCTGGGTCAGGAAACCTTTCCCCAAAGGTGAGGGATTTCAGCTTTGTCGGCCAAATGGACTGTGTTCTCAATATTCAACTCTGCTGCTGTCATGTCGGAGTGGGGGACAGAAAGCAAACGGGTGTGCCGGCTGTGCCAATAAAACTTTATTCACAAACTAGGTAGTGAGCTGGGATGAGCCTGTGGGCCATAGTTCACAGACCCTTGTCTTGAGTGAGCAGACAGGCTCCTTGGAGACTGCCTTGGGCTTCCCCACCCTTTCCCCCCGAGTTGGGCCCTGTGGGGTCAGGTCAGCATCCCTGGGCTGACCGGGTAGCTCTCTGGACCCATCCTGCCTCCCGTTGCGGAGCGTAGCAGGTGGGGAGGACTGGCTGGCTCCCAGGGGCCGGCAGGTGTCCCTTCAGTTCGGACCCTTCCCGTTTCGTCCGTCCTCCCCGGTGTCACCCCTATGCCGTGCTTGTTCATGGTGCGAGGCGGGGACCATGGTCCGCTGTGTGTTGTCCACACACACATGCAAGTCACCCAGGATCGTGTTTGCAAACGACGGTCCCTTCCCCCACCCTCAGTGTCACTTGGTCATGAACCAAGTGCCCATGGAACCCTGGGACTTTCTGTCTGTCTGTCCTTGGCTCTGTCCCACTCTGGTGGCAGGCCTGGACATCGGAGGCAAATGTCCCCCGTTGTCCTTATGATTGTCAGGGCGGCCCTTAGACTTTGGGGTGTCAGTTTCTAGTTCAGAATGCCTTGTTGATTTTCACAAAAATGTTGATTTGAAAACACACAAACGCTCGAATAGTATTGTAATTCCAAAAAAAGAAAATACATTACAAAGGGCTCTACCTGAGTATAAAGAAAAGCCTTTGAATGGAAGGATGACGTCATGTGACGGCGTCACCGTGGTCCCTCTGTCCTCACGGGGCTGTCACAGTTCCGATGGGCCTGCCCCGCTCCCGTATCTGTGTGTCTGTGGCTCTTTTCGGTGCTGCGATGTCACCAGGCTGAGACCAGGACACCTGACTGATCTCAACACACGTTTCCCGGGGTGGACCCTGCCCTGCTCCTGGGGCCACTGTGCCGGGCCGTCCACAGTCCGGACAGGCTGTCCCGTCCCTCCTTCCGGCCTCCAGGCTTTGCCTCCTGCTGGCCCAGGAGTAAACCCCGCAGCTGTGGCCGCTCAAGCTGGACGGGGCCCCAGCCTGGAGCACCAGGACCTCTTGCTGCCCTTCTGTCGGGAGGCACCTGCTTCTGCTTCTGAGGAGCAGGACCCCACACCCTCTGAGCCGGGGTCCTTGGTTGAGCCCTCGGATGGAGGAGTCTGTCTTCCTGCCGCCCCACCGGGCAGGCCCAGTCATCGCTCAGTGGGGAAGCGCTTTGGGGCCTGGGCGACGGGGATGTCGCCTTCGGTCCCGGGAGCAGGCATGTCTTCTGCAGCAGGTCCCTTGGGCCTGGGAGCATGCTCACCTGCTCCAACACCCTGTGTCCTCCGTCAGGAAACCCAAACAAGGACTGGCTCATCCCTGTGTCTTTGGGTGCGTTCGTCGTCGTTATCGTTGGCGGCTACATCATCTGTCGCTGTAGAAGACGACGTAAGTTTGAGTTTGATCGATTCCAGAGAAATAGATCAGTGGCCCCATGGGAGCTCCGGGTGGGGACCTAGACTAGGAGGTCCCGATGGGGAGTTTTCATTTAAAATAAGGTGACGCTTACTTTATAACTTCGGGGGCCTTCCTGGGCCTGAAGTGGCCCTAGGGGGCAGGGGCCATCAGTCACGTGCTCCCCGACCACACAGGGCTCCAGGCTTAGGACAAATGGTTGGATGGAGATGGGGCATTTGGGGTGTCCTCAGCCAGTAAGCAGGGAGCGACTGGTGCTTCTTTTGCCAGTGGGGTTGGAGGAGGGCGGGTCCCTGGGTGCTGGTGAAGGGCACTGAGTAAGCTCACCTCTCTGTGTTGCCAGGTGTGCGGCAGCTTTTGCAGCAGGTTGTCCATTTCATGAAACGTAAGTCCTGTGAATTACGCACCTTTCCTTTCCCTCACGGGAGTTGTTGTCCGGTTAATGTGAGTTATAGCCACGCGCCACTTAGTGATGGGGACACGTGCTGAGAAATGCATCGGGAGGCGATGGCGTCGCGAGCCCACCTCAGCGTGCACTTACACCCCCCCAGGGGGCACACCTACCCCACACCTGGGCTGCACGGGAGAGCCTGGCGCTCCCAGGCCACCCGCCTGGACAACATGTTACAGCACAAAACAACACGAGATTAAACCAGCACCAGAGACAACGATGCCATCACGACACGCGGTGAACACGAGGCGTGTGAGACTACTGCCGGGCAGCACGGCACGCTGTTTTACAGCAGAGCTTGCATTTTATAAGTAGAAAGAGCACTCTAACATAATGATAAAAATTGTGCTAACTACCTAACACAGGAGTGTGGTTGAGTGTTATCGTTGTCAGGTTCTATGTGCTGAACATAATGTACAGTGTGTGTGTCTGGCAGCGCGGGAGACCACAATTGCATGTGGAATGCGTTTTCCTATGTCGGCATGGTGTCACTGGGCGATGGGAATCTTTCGGCTCCATTAGAATCTTCCAGGACCACCCTCATTTATGGGCCACTGTTGCCCGAAACGTCGCTGTGCAGCGATTGCATGAGCGTTTTTTCACTTGTGTCTCTTCTTTTTGCTTTTCAGAAGAGCGGAGTGAGCCAGGCAGCCATGTGAGTATCACCCTGGGATTTGCCCCATGGTAGCTTCCGGCCAGGACGGCAGTGGAGACACTCCAGGGTGGGAGCGAGGTAGCAGCCCAGGCCCCCCACGTGTGTGCACAGCTCAGCCTGTGGGGTGGCCTCTCGTCCCCTTACTAGACCCCAGAACACGTGTGCTAGGAGAGGACTTCAATTCTGCTGATCTAGACCCCTGAGTGGAAACTGAGGCACAGAGACTCAGAGGGCTTTGTCTGGGTTTCCTGGGGCTGCCGACATAAACGATCACACTCGGGGTTGGGGGCTTAAAACACTAGCAACTTCCAGTCTCCCAGCTCTGGAGGCCAGAGTCCGAAATGCAGGTGTCAGCGGGATTGGTGGACTCCGAGGCAGGGGGGCCCCT
>NW_017731578.1:2661598-2668089 GCF_001890085.2 Hipposideros armiger
GACAGAGCCAGGGGTCGTACTCAGAGCAGCCAGGCCCAGGACCCCCGCCCTCCCGAGCAGGGGCAGCTGTGACACCAGCAGTGATGTCCCAGCCCCGTCAGTGTCCTGGGGCAGCGTGACCCAGAGCACAGGTGGGCTGAGCGCTCTGCTACCTGTGGGGGAACGGGGCCCACTTCCCCGTGGGCGGACTGCCGGCACCTCCCGGTTCTGCTCATGGTCCTGGGGGCCCCCCTGCCCCCACCCCGCCTCCCACAGGAACCCAGACGATGGTTCATTTCAGTGGAATTCCTCTAAGGCCGCATGGATTTCTCCTGGAATAATTTTATTTTCTTCTCTCCACAGGAATATGAACGTAAATATTATTTAAAGGACATGTCCTGCGATGGTAAGTCACCCGGGTCCTTCATTTACGGTGACTGTTTAGGCGTAAGGCTTACTGTCTGGTGTGAGTGTCAAGGTGTAATGTCTTTAGTTCCGAGAAGCGGGAACATGTACCTACACGCCGCTCAGGGAACTTCCCTGTGGATTCAGAGTCACTTTTTCACACTCAGTAGTGGCATTAGGGAAAACAGGCATTTGTCAAGTTTTTGGGGTTCATATAGATTGAATATGTTTTTATAAACATTCATGTTTTTAAGAAACCATGAGAGTGGCTGGTAGGAATTCCTGTGTAGCCCTGGATTAGCAGGACCCTGTTGGCTGCCATGCTGCGTTTTTAGTGGGACAGGATTTTGCTGAGCCCATGCTGCGTGTCAGGTGCTTTCTATACTCTCATGCTCTCTAACAGCTCTGCGACAGCACCCCACTTTACAGATGTGAAAACACGACAACCTGAAGCTCCGAGGGGTTACAGCCCTCTCCCCAAATCCTAAACGTGGCCCCCTGACGTCAGCCTGCTCAGGGCTGACCGCCTGTGGCCTCCCAGGCTGTGGTGGGAGAGGAAGGCGGGGCCAACCTCAGCCGACTCCATCCCCACCGGCCTCCGACGGCCCGGGATCCTTGGTCCCTTCCGCCAGCCTCCTCGGGGCCAGTAATGGAGCAGCAGACACGTCGAGGGCCCTGGCGGGTCACGACTGATCACAGTCTCCTGGCCCCTGGGCCTCGTCCCGTCTTCGAGGACAGCTGGGGTGGCACTGGGCCCCCCTTTCTATAGGCTGTGATGGGCCTCCCGGTGCCCAGGCCCCCGGGGAAGGTGGGAACAGTGCCAGCGGATGCTACTTGTGCCTTCCAGGACCGTCAACAGTCTCTTTCCTGTTTTTATTTTCTTTCAGCCACCAATAGGATCTATTATGAATTCGGACATAAGGTCCCAGAAAGTCACTGGAAGATGCTGATGAGATTTGTCGGACTTGAGGACAATGACATTGAGATTTGCGAACACGAGGATCCCGGCAATTTGATGGAACAGCATCATAAGATGCTGCTGAGGTGGGGAAACAAGCTCGGAAGGGAAGCGTCTGTGTTTACACTCATGGCTGCCCTCCACCAAATGGAACTACATGTGTATTTGCAGAATATTGTAAACAAATTGGTTGCTGATAATATCTTCGGTAGACATGCTGAGACCCCAAACTAGAGTAAATTCTTTTTCGGGACGGGATTGTAACTAAGCGATATCGTGGGTGGGTTGGGTCTGAGTTTCTTTCCCATTTCCAGTCCCATTGGGAACGTCCTGAGTCGCACGTGGGGCTGAGACCCTTATCTACGTGGACTCTTTGTAAAGCTTCCAGTGGGGAGGTCAGTTTCGCGTATAAGCAAGAGTGCTCCTCTGCTAGGCCAGTGCGTGTGGCAGAGACGGGCCGATGCTAAGTGATTCCAGGGCCCATGAGCTTGTCTCGTCGGGCTCCGCTCAGTGTGCTGGGTGGGCTCACGTTCCTCGGAGCCCCTTCCCCGCGCTGAGCCCAGGGGAGTTGGTGGCTGTCTTTCTGTCCCCACCAACTCCTTCATTTCAGAGTCACTGATGTCCCCGTCACCTGCAACATGGTGTAGCACTGACTGGGTGCTCCATTAATACGTAGGCGCAATGACAGTCACCCCGCCAGCCATTCTGAGCTGTCTCAACCTAGTTACACCTGTCACCAGGATCAGACTGGACATAGACTAGACCCCACCTTTCTAAGCCAGGATAGGCCTGGGTGGGCCATGATGACAGGTATAGAGACGTTTTCTAAGTGCCTTAATCTTTTAAAAGTATTGACGCAAAACATTGTTTTAGTAAAATGTAGTACAATTTAATACTACATGTTTTATAAATTTTGTATTAACTTTATTGGGATGCCAATGAATAACATAACTTTTGTACCAATAAAATTTATATTGAAGTAATGTTTTCTCTAATTCCTGTTCGGTGTAAAACGTCGGGTGTGATGTCCTTGGGAGGTGACAGTGCACGGAGGAAGGCCCGGGCCGGGCCCCAAGGATGTGCTTTGTGGGGATCGGGTGTCCGGAATGGTGAACAGAGGCTGGAGAAGCCTCTTGTCTGGTGTGTGGTACCCCCCCCCCCCCCCCTGGTCTCTGTCCCTGGGAATGACAGCACCGTCCATCCACTGCTCCCTCAGAGTGTGAGCCCCACCTGCCCCCTTCTCTCTCACCGCAAACTCACTAGTGCTTGGAAATATGCAGAATTTGGCCACTTGCTTCCACCCAGCGCCAAGCTTCTTCAGTGTCCAATCATCAGTAAAGTAACTGCCACAACCCCTGGTTCTCTCTCAGTCCAGAAACGTGGGTGCCACCGCAGCACCCCTCGCCCCTTATCCCCCCATCCCAGTGTGTGCTGCCTCCTGTCCTCCCGCAGGTCCCCGCTCACCCATAGGTTTTTGCATCTATGTTCATTAGGGATATTGGCCTGCAGTTTTCTTTTTTTGTAATATCTTTATCTGAGTTTGGGATCAGAGTAATAGTAGCCTCATAAAATGTGCTTGGGAGATTTCCCTCCTGTATTTTTTGGAATAGTTTGAGGAGAATAGGTATTCTTTTTTGAAAGTTTTGTAAAATTCACCTGTGAAGCCGTCTGGTCCAGGACTTTTGGTTTGTTGGAAGCTTGTTGATTACTGACTCAATTTCTTTGGTAGTAATCAGTCTGTTCAGAGTTTCTGTTTCTTCTTGGTTCAGACTTGGTAGATTGTTTGCTTCTAGAAATGTATCCGTTTCTTCCTGATTGTCCAATTTGTTGGCATATAGTTGCTTGTAGTGTTTTCTTACAATTTCCTGTCTTTCTGTGGTATCTGTTGTCACTTCTCTTTCATTTCTGATTTTATTAATTTAGGTCCTCTCTTTTGGTGAGTCTGGCTAAGGGTTTGTCGATTTTGTTTATTTTCAATAAACCAGCTCCTGGTTTCATTGATCTTTTGTATTGTTTTTTTGGTCTCTCTTTCATTTATTTCCGCTCTGATCTTTATTATTCCCTTCCTTGTGCTCCCCTTGGGCTTGTTTTGTTGTTCTTTTTCCAGTTCCCTGAGGTGTAAGGCTACCTGTTGATTTGAGAGTTTTCTTGCTTCTTTAGGTGGGCCTGCACTGCTGTGAACTTCCCTCTGAGGACTGTTTTCGCTGCATCCCAATGATTTTGGGTTGTGCTGTTTTCATTTTTGTTTGTCTTGAGGTATCTTTTGATTTCTTCCTTGATCTCATTTTTGACCCACTCGCTATTTAGTAGCATGTTATTCAGCCTCCATGTTTTTCTTTGTTTTCCGGGTTTCTTCTTATAATTGATTTCTAGTTTCATAGCATTGTGGTCAGAGAAGACGCTTGATATGATCTCAATCTTCTTAAATTTATTGAACCTTGTTTTGTGGCCTAACGTGGTCTATCTTGGAAAATGTTCCACATGCACTTGAGAAGAATGTATATTCTGTTGCTTTGGGGTGAAATGCTCTGAAAATGTCGATTAAATCCAGCTGGTCTAATGTGTCATTTAAGGCCACTGTTTCCGTGTTGATTTTCTGCCTGGAGGATCTGACCATTGGTGACAACGGGGTGTTGAAGTCCCCTACTATGATAGTGTTGCTGTTGATTTCTGTCTTTATGTCTGTCAAAATCTGTTTTATATACTTAGGAGCTCCTATGTTAGGTGCATAGATGTTTACTAGGGTTATGTCCTCTTGTTGAATCGATCCTTTTATTATTATATAATGTCTTTGTCTTTTATTGTAGTCTTCATTTTAAAATCTGAAATAAGTATTGCTACTCTAGCTTTATTCTCATTTCCATTTGCGTGAAATATCNGGGCTATGTGATAAATGTAACTTGCGTGCTCATATAAATTCTCATAAGAGTTCCCTGGGGCGACTGCAACAAAGCACTACAGCCTGGGCGGCTGAAACAACAGGAATTGATTGCCTCCCGGTTTGGAGGCCGGAAGTCCAGGCTCAAGGTGTCGCTGGGGCTGGTTCTTTCTGAGGCTGTGAGGGAGCGTCTGGTCGAACCTCTCCTCCGGGTTGTGCCGGTTCCTGGGAGGCTACGGGGTTCCTGGGCTTATAAACACATCACCCCGTCTCTGTCCTCATGTTCACGTGACGTCCCCCCTGTGTGCGAGTCCGAGTCCCCAGTCCCCCTTCTCACAGGACACAGTGACAGTGGATCAGGGTCAACCCTAATGAGTGATTCCATCTTTACTGTCTGCAATGACCCTATTTCCAAATACGGCCCCATTCACAGCTACTGGGGGTTAGGACTTCAGCACATGATGCGGGGACACAATTCAACCTGTGACAGTCCCCAACCTTAACTGTTGTCCGAGGGGACTGTGACACTGAGGGGGCACTGATGCTGAGAGCATGTTCTCACCCAGGACCCACTGCTGGGAGGCAGCTGTACCAAGGGGCCCCGCCCGCTGGTGCTGGATACTGTGGCCTCCCGAGTGCACAAGGTCTCCTAGGTCACGAGGCCAGACAGCTGTGTGACACAAGGCGTCTGGAGAAGACGGGGTGTAGGGGTGTAGGAGGGCGGGGCACATGCACATCCGCAGGGCAGGCTGCGCAGGACGCAAGAAGGCTCCCTGTCCAGCCGTGCAAGGAAAGAGTGACAGCCTCATCCTGGTTTGTGGGCTGCGGGCTGGCGGTGTCCCAGGCAGTGACACTGAATAGGGTTTGGTGAGATGAGCAGAGGTCCCCTAAGTGGCCCTTCAGGAAGAGGGGACAGTGTGTGCCGCATCTCAGAGGGGCACGGAGCCGGTGTTTTGGGAATAACGAGGACCCCGTTTCTGGATCCTAAAGGCAGGACGCAGGTCAGGGGTTGAGGGAAAGGGTGCCCGGACGAGGTCGTGGGCCCTGAGGCTCCCGACACAGGCGTGGAGACGAGGTTCTGGGGTCCTGTGTCCTCGCGCGTCATTTCCGAGAGACGGTCTGTGACTTTTATAAGGCTTTCCAAGGGGTGAGACAAATATGATGCAGAAGTTAGACCCCCCCGCCCATATCAATGGAGGCACTGCGGGGTCAGGCTGTTTGCTGGGTCCCTGGAGTTCCCTCAGCCTTGCGGTGAGAGTACAGCCCTTATCCCATTCTTACCCCTACTCGGTGGCTGAGCAGCCACAGGACAGAGAGGGGGAGTCGGGTGCCAGGCCAGCAGTGCCGAGAGGCGGAGCTGCGGTCTGAACCACGTGGTCCGGCCCCAGGGCTCATGCCCACAGCGGCGGCTCATACTCATGGGACCGCCCACCCTCCCCCTCCCCCTCCGCAGAACTGGGAGTTTGGAGCCGCTCCAGCAGCAGCTCCTTAAAATGGGGTCAGGCTCAGCCTGTCTGGTGCCAGGACACGGAAACTGCATTTAAGTCACAGTGGATTGTAGGTACACGTGTCCTCTCCCTTAGTACTGTCCAGGGTAGCGCAGGTCACCCCCAGGGGACATCATTCACCTGTTACCTGCCCCACCCCCCAGGTGTGGGGAGTGGAGCCTGTGTCTGGGACAGAGCCAGGGGTCGTACTCAGAGCAGCCAGGCCCAGGACCCCCGCCCTCCCGAGCAGGGGCAGCTGTGACACCAGCAGTGATGTCCCAGCCCCGTCAGTGTCCTGGGGCAGCGTGACCCAGAGCACAGGTGGGCTGAGCGCTCTGCTACCTGTGGGGGAACGGGGCCCACTTCCCCGTGGGCGGACTGCCGGCACCTCCCGGTTCTGCTCATGGTCCTGGGGGCCCCCCTGCCCCCACCCCGCCTCCCACAGGAACCCAGACGATGGTTCATTTCAGTGGAATTCCTCTAAGGCCGCATGGATTTCTCCTGGAATAATTTTATTTTCTTCTCTCCACAGGAATATGAACGTAAATATTATTTAAAGGACATGTCCTGCGATGGTAAGTCACCCGGGTCCTTCATTTACGGTGACTGTTTAGGCGTAAGGCTTACTGTCTGGTGTGAGTGTCAAGGTGTAATGTCTTTAGTTCCGAGAAGCGGGAACATGTACCTACACGCCGCTCAGGGAACTTCCCTGTGGACTCAGAGTCACTTTTTCACACTCAGTAGTGGCATTAGGGAAAACAGGCATTTGTCAAGTTTTTGGGGT
>NW_017731578.1:2671869-2679768 GCF_001890085.2 Hipposideros armiger
TAATGTCTTTGTCTTTTATTGTAGTCTTCATTTTAAAATCTGAAATAAGTATTGCTACTCTAGCTTTATTCTCATTTCCATTTGCGTGAAATATCTTATTCCATCTCTTTACTTTCAGTCTGTGTGTGTCTTTTGATCTGAGATGAGTCTCTTGTCAACAACATATGCAAGGGTCCTGTTTTCTTATCCACTCAGCCACTCTGTGTCTTTTGATTGGAGCACTTAATCCATTCATGTTTAAAGTGATTATTGGTAGGGGCATATTTACTGCCATTTTGTTATTTGTATCTCTGATCTTCCTGGGTTAGCTTGTTTTCCCCTTTCTTCTGTTTAAAAAAGTCCTTTTAATATTTCCTGCAATGCTGGCTTGCTGGTAATGAATTCCTTAAGTGTATTCTTTTCTGAGAAGCTCTTTATCTCTCCTTCAATTTTATTTTATTATTTTTTTAAAAGATTTTTATTGGAGAATTGGGAGATGGGAACAGCACTGGGGAATTGGGGGAAGGGGAACAGACAAGTTGCTGTCGTTTTGTTCTTCAGTCTAGTTGTGGAGGACATTGCTCACTGGCCCAAGTTGGCACCATCCTTGTGATCTTCCCAGGCGAGGCAGATCAGTCACCAGCTTCTGGAAGGCCGCTCACGGAGGCTGCTGGCCGCTCATGCTGGCTGCTGGCTACACACAGTAGCCCATGGCAACCCACTGCAGCAGGGGCTGCAGCCTACACCATCCCGGGCGACTCACAGCAGCCTAGCTCCAGGCTAAGCTGTTGTTCAGCAACTTAGCTGTAGAGGGCAGTGTCACTGGCCCTCATATATGGGATCCAAACTGGGGCCCTCTGGCATCCCAAGCCAGCTCTTAACCAACGCGCCACTCGGTCGGCCCTCTCCTTCAATTTTAAGTGATATCCGTGCTTGGTAGAGCAATCTTGGTTGCAGGCCTTGTTTGCATCACTTTGAATATTTCCTGCCACTCCTTTCTGGCCTGCAGAGTTTCTGTAGAAAAGTCGGCTGATATTCTTATGGGGGTCCCCTTATAAGTAACTTGCTGCCTGTCCCTTGCTGCTTTCAAGATCCTGTCTTTGTCTTTAACCTTTGCCATTTTTACTATGATGTGTCTTGGTGTGGACCTGTTTGGGCTCAGCTTGTTTGGAAGTCTCTGGACTTCCTGGGCTTGTACGTCGATTTCCTTCACCAGCATAGGGAAGTTCTCCGTCATTATTTCTTCAAATACATTCTCAATCCCTTGCTTCTTCTCTTCTCCTTCTGGTATTCCTATGATGCGCATGTTGTTGCGCTTGATGTTGTCCCACAGGCCTCTTAAACTATTTTCATTCTTTTTTATTCTTGTTTCTTTTTGTTGTTGCAACTGGGTGATTTCTGCTCTTTTGTCTTCTAAATCACTGATCCGATCCTCTGCTTCATCTAATCTACTGGTGATTCCTTCGAGTGTGTTCTTCATTTCAGTTATTGTATCGTTAGTTCTAACTGGTTGTTTATGATTTCTGTGTCCTTCTTTATGTCCTCCCTAAGTTCCTTAAACATTCTTACCATCAGTGTTCTAAACTCTGTCTCTGAAAGGCTGGATACCTTTGTTTCATTTACTTCCACTTCTAGAGGTTTCTTCTGTTCTTTTACTTGAGACATGTTTGTTTGTTTCTTCATTCTGCTGTCGCTCTGTGATTACTTTGATGTATCTCCAGCGAGCAAGTCCGTTTGTCGGCTCCACTGGTTCTCCAGCTGCCCTCAGCCTCACTGAGTTGAGCAAAGAGAGTCCTCACTAATTTCTGCTTCCAGCTATCGTAGAACTCTTCTTCCCGGCAAAGGAACTCTGGGCCCGTGAGCACGGTGTGGGGCCGGAGGGTCTCTCCCCCAACCGGAGCAGCCTCCCCACCGCTGAACCCCTGATCTTTTTACTGTCTCCATAGTTTAGCGTTTTCCAGAATGTTCTAGAGTTGGACTCACACAGCTCGTGTCCATCTTTCACTAGCAACGTGCACTGGAGTTTCCTCCAAGCCTTGGTGTGGCTTCAGAGCTCTCAATTTGCTTTTTATTTTTGCAGGTTGAGGGCTTTTGTTTGTTTGAACTTTTTAAATCTGATGTTTCATGGCTTTGATAAAGTCTGGACTTTTTTTTAGCTATTATATTTAAAATGTTTCTCACCCCAAATTCTCCCTTTTTTTCCTAGAACTCCCATGAGACATAAGTTAAACTGTCACATTCTGTGCTCTGCATCTCATATATTATCTCTTTCTAGATAATTTCTGTGGGTCTACCTTCAACTCTGATTACTCCAATGTTTACTCACTCAGTGAGTTCAATTTTGATGTTTTGGGTTTTTCCCCCTAAAGCTTCTCCTTGGTTCCATTTGAAAACTGCCTGTTTTTTACACTTGTACCATATTCCTTCATCATGTTTGTAATTTCTTATAAACCTGTAAACATTGTAGACGGGGTTGTTTTATATTTCTAACTAGTAATTCCTATGTTCTAACTGATTTGCCCCATGTCCCCACTGCCCCCAGTAGTGACTTAGGAGATGCTCAATAAACATTCGTCCAGTGGATGACTTTGTCTTAAGGCCTTGGGTTTCTATTCTACTGGGGCTTTTCCTGATGTATACTACGCTCTCCCTGGGCCATACAGGAACTGGCAATTTTAACCCCAAATTCGCCTTTCTCACTCATGGAGGAGTTTTTTTTTTGCCCCCCGGAGCCCAGGCCAGCCGTCAGGGTCCCTTGACTGTCCCCCTGCGATGGACAGGTGGCCTTTCTGCAGCTCTCTCCCCTGTGCTGAGGGCGTAGCCATGTGAGAGTCCCAGCCTCATGGGAATGTCTCAGAACCCGTGTCCTTGTCAGTCAGGCCCAAGTCCCCGCCTGGTCCCCACAGGGACCTGGGAAAGCAGCCCTCAGAGCCGCACGTGTCCTCTCTCCTCAGTCCGGCAGAAGCCGCTCCTCCCTGCGACCCTCCCCCGGCTCCCCCTTTTGCCTTCTGTCGTCCTCTCCCTCTCTCTCTCTCTCTCCCTCTCTCTCTCCCCCCACTCTCTCTCTCCCCCTCCTCCTCCCGCCTTCTCCTCCCCTCTGCCTTTCCTTTCTCCTCCCCCTGCTCCTTTCCTTCTTCTCCTTATTTGTTTTTTCTCCCAAGTTATTTCTCATACTTTTTTGCTTGTTCACCTGCTCATCAATGAATTTACACGATTATTTTTTTTTACTATTTTATGGAACACTTTACTCATATATGAAAGTACAGTGAATCCCCGTACTCTGACATAAGTCCCCAGTCTCGTTTCTTTTGTACCCTCCACACTGTCCCGCCTCATTAACTTGAAGTGACTCCCACACATCACGTCATCTGCATGCTTCATTGTGTACCCCTCCCCTAAGACGAGGGTTCCTTCCTAACCATAACCAGGACACTGTCATTACACCAAACACTACTAACCAAGGCTATTTTCATAACACCCTCAGACGTACAGTGTTCCAAGTTCCTGGACTGTCGCGTACACATGTATGTGTGTGTACACATGTGCACACGTATGTGTTACAGTCCATGTGTTTGAGCAGCATCCAACTAAGGTTCAGACTTTGTGCTGGTTCCTCTGCATCATAAGTCTCCGTCACCGCGCCCCTCCCCCTTTGCTCCCTGTCACATATTTGTTGAAGAAACGAGGTCATTTTCTTGTAGCGTTTCCTCCAGGCCGGATTTACTGGCTGTGTTCTGCAGTGTCACTGAAGGTGTCCCTGTGCTGGGATTCCCTGTCACCTGGACGTTGACCTCGTCTCTAGAGCTTTGATCCTTTCAGCCGTTTTCCCACCCAGACACTCGCCAGGTGGCTTCATGTCACTCCAACGTGAGGTGCAGTGTAGGCCCGTGTCTGATGTGGGAAGCTCGCGGAGGCCGGTTCTCAGAGCCCGATGAGCTCATCCGTGGGGCTTTGCAGGCTGGTGATGCCCTCGGCTCCTCCTTCATGTAAAGAGAAGCCTCCCCTCGGCCAGCACGGGGGTTCCAGCAGGTTCAGTACGTACAGGAAAAATGCACTATTTTTTCTCTTTTCAGAAGAATTAATTTTCCCCTGGTGTCCTCCAGAGGTGCCCCCAGTGAGGCCTTGGCTGCTCTGAGCATCATGTGATCACAACCTGTGTGGTCACCGCATAGCATCTCTGCTGCTGTGCCTCCTCGTCTCATGTGCCATCGTGGCCATCAGCTTGGCCTCTGGGCCCTTCCTACACACCCTAGCTAGCTGCTCACTTCTGCTGTGACCCACGGGACCTCCAGACCTGGAACCAGCCATGTCCCAGGGAGCCCCAGGTGCCTCCCAGCAGAAGTGGGAGAGGCCACATCTCACAGGCCAGATGTGTTTCCCACAAGCGGTGACCTTATTGGTTCTAGGACTTTCCAGTGTGCTCAGCATAGGGCTGGTTCCTGAGGCCTCTGTCCTTGGCGTGTAGACGGCCGTCTTCTCCCCGTGTCCCCACAGGGTCGTCCCTCGGTGCTGTCTGTGTCCTAACTCTTTTTCTAAGGACACTGCTCAGACTGGATTAGGCTAATGACCTCATTTTAGCTCCATCACCTTTTTAAAGACCCCACCTCCAAACACAGTCACATTCTGAGGACTCGGGGTTAGGGCTCCAACATGAGTCTGGGGACACAGCTCTGCCCATCCCAGCAGGGGTGGGAGGGAGGTGCCAGAGGCCCAGCTCCCCAGCCTGACCCCTGCTCCCTGGAATGTGTGCCCAGTGCAGCCCCTGTGCCCTGGGGTCCCTCCCCTGAGGACCGCCCCCCACTGTCCCTGTAGGGAAGCAGGGGTGTGTCCTCCTGTCTGGCTGGCCTGGCTGAGCCCCTGTGCCCTGTCCCTGCAGGCACCTCTCCGCCATGCTGAGCTCCACGGGGAGGCCCAGGCAGGCTCCGGCCCCAGGCCTCCTGCAGAGCCCCCGCTCCTGGTTCCTGCTCTGCGTGTTCCTGGCATGTCAGCTGCTGGTTAACTACATCCTCACCTAGGGCCGTGTGGGTGGCATGGCCATCACCTGCAGAGCTCAGCCCGTCTCCACCCCTCCCAGGCACACAGCACTTTCAGCCAGTCCCAGGGAGGCAGAGAGACGCTGTGATCACCGCCTTTTGGACAGAGGGTCCCAGGGCAGCAGCAGGACAGCAAGGAGGGACCTGGGGACCACCCGGCTCCTTTTGGGGAGCCTCTTGTCACCCCTGTGGGGCCCTCCGCCCAGTGCCCGCCTTAATGCTCAAGCCAAATGCCGCTTTCCTCATGCGACACGCTCCCTGGTCATGTCGCCTCGTCATTCCCAGTCCAGCTTCCACTTGCCACGTGGGATTGATGGAGGCAGGGGGGTGGTGGCCTGCCAGGAGTGGACAGTCACTCCGCATCAAGGGTGAGTAGGGAGGGGGTTGAGGAACAGCCAGGAACCCCAGGGGTCCCCAGGGCCTCCTGGGTCCTGACACACAGGCTGTCCCTTCCTGAGACCCTGCCCATGCCGCCATGTCGCCCTGGAGTGGGCTCTGGTGGGATAGGGGGCTGCCCTGAGTTGGCTGTTGGGGTTTATTCTCCCATTGTGCTGTTTGGACAGGAGCCCAGTATATACCTATGGACCCCACCCCACCTCCCCCAGCCTGGCCGTGACAAGGCGGGACAGGCGTGTGTGCGGGCGGCTTGGCTGGGTGACTGCGGGGCCAGGAAGACACAAGTTGGCCACTTGGCCCCACTGATGTGTGGTCATCCAGTCTACACTTTTTCAATAAATCCAATTGCAATATCTTAGGCAGGCTGCGAGCATCGTCTGGGGTCTGGCCTCCGTTTCTGTGTCAAGTGCTGTGTGTGTGTGTGTGTGTGTGTGTGTGTGTGTGTGTGTGTGTGTGTGTGTGTGTGTGTGTGTGTGTGTGTGTGTGAGTGTGTGAGAGAGAAAGAGAGCACCTGTACACATAGGTACACGCGGAGCCTTAAACTGTGTTGCTCTGGTGCCCTCTGAGCTGACTGCCGCATTTCCCGTGTTTGTATCCATGTTCTTACCCTCCCCCAGCCCATTCAGGGACGTGTCTATGCTCCTCCTTGAAAAAAATGGCACACACGATGAGCGCTGTCTTCCTTGGGGACTTCTCGAAACAGTGGGGTGTCTTCCTAGGGAGAGACTCAACGCCAGCAGGGGACACTGCTGTCACCCATCAGGTGTACCTGCTGATGACACTCCAGGGAACTGCCTGGACTGGGGTCCCCAGGACCCTTTTCCCCACCAAGCACCTCTCACCCCTCCCTGCTGTCCCCAGTCACACCCCGGCTCCTGTTCCACTGTGGCCACTGTTTCTGATACAGCCACCAGGGCCAGAGGGAGTGGGCTGTCTTTGCTGGGACAGCCCAGATGTCCCCGAAGAAGGGGGTGGGGCAGCTGACCACAGACCCACCCACCACAGCAAAGGGGGCCACAGCCCAGCCCTCACAGCACATGAAGGACAGAAGAGACGAGAGGGAGAGAACGGGCAAGTGGTGTCCATGAGGGGGGCCCAGGGGGGCAGCAGGGGTACCACCTCCCTCCAGGCCTCTCCACCTTGGCCCCAAAGCCCCAGGACAGGACGGGGCTCGGACGGCGGCCTAGGAAGGGACAGGCAGGTGCTGCCACTCGAGTCCTTGTGCCCGCCTTAGACGGATTGGTCTGTGCCTCTGAGGGCAGTGGCCTCAGACTGGCTCTGGAACCCCCAGTGCTGAAGGGTGGGCGCCCCTCTCCCCAAGTGGTAGTTTTCCTCCTCTTGATACCAGGACTGGGCTGCTGTGGACACGGAGCTCTAGGCTGTTTTTGAGCCGGACTTGTCCCCCCAGGCGCAACTCGCCCCCCCTGCAGCCTCGGAACCCCCTCCAGAATTCTCTTTATGTCCTTGGCATGCCAACAAGTATTCTAAATCCTCAAGGAAAGCAAGCAGGGTGGGCGTAACCCCACAGGGACAGTGGGCCTCGTGTCCAGCTAGGTGCTGAGACAGCGCAGAAATAGGTCGGCGAGTAAGGGTGGGGCGTGTGGTGAGTAGTACAAGTCCGTGTCCTGTGCTCCCCACCACCCGAAGCAACTGGTGAAAATTCTAAGGCAGTGGAGGCCTGAAATTGCTGTCCTGTAGCACCCAAATCCGGAAGGCCCAGCCAGGGCTGCATTCTGGAAAAAAGGAACCAAGGAATCACCGCCCTTGAAAACTGTTTTAAGTAACGAAAAATGAGAACCTTTTAGCCAAAAAAACGCTAACAGCGCTGCCAAAATAAGAAAAAACAGAGTTCTGTTTTCTGAGGGCGTGGATTACGGAAATTAGCTGCTCTGTGATTGGGCGGTGCCTTTCCCTCTCCTGCTTTACGGAGCTGCTTTGCCAGGAGCCGGTCAGCCGGACTCCTCCCCACACGCTCCCGGGAACCGATGGAGCCGCCAGCCGCTCTCGCGCTGCCGCTGCTGCTGCTTCGGGCTCAGGTGGGTTGGCGGCGCGAGGGCTCCGGGCAGGGAGGACCCCGATAGTCCGGGGGGGCCGAGTCCCGGGAGCGCGTCCCGAGCGAGGCGGGCGCGGGTGGCAGGACCGTCGCAGAGAGACGCGGACTAAGCCTGAGTTCTGCATCAGGAGGGAAAAGCCAACCCTCTGAAATTGAAGAAATTTCAAATTCTTTTAAAAAGAATTTGCTAAAGCTGTTTAAACGTGTCCCGAGGGAAACGCGCAGCGCTCCGCACCCCCGAGCACCCGATGCAGACCCGATCTCTGCGGGGAACCCCCGCCCCCCCAAGCGGTGCCCCGAGCTTGGCATCTCCTGCGCCGGCGGGTCCCCGCGGCCACCCCGCCCGGGACCTCTCGGGTCAGCTCGGTGGTGAGCGCCCGGGGCTGGCAGAGTGGGCAGCGGGGAGGAGGCCTGGCCAGAGCCGCCCTTCGTCTCCAC
>NW_017731578.1:2682796-2690278 GCF_001890085.2 Hipposideros armiger
AGGTTATTCTGTATTTGGACAAATTCTGCTTCACATGTTTCTTTTCCTTCTTTCCAGAGTTTTCTGATTGCCTCTCTGTTTTAATGCATCACTTGACTTTTTCAAGCCTCACTTTTTCCGAGCTGTCCGTCACCCTCTCTGTCTGTCATCCGTTGCGGAACTTGTGTCCTGGGTCCCCAGCTGGACTCACCACTCCCCAGGTCAGCTCCCAGCGGCCAGTGTGAGTGGCCCTTTCCGCCCTCCGGGGCTCCGCTCCTTTGTTTGCTGGAGTGTACCCTGATGTGGCCCTTGGGAAGGGGTGCAGGACATGGATGTTCACGGCACACCCTGCTCCCCAGTGTGGGTTTGGGGGAAGCACCCCACTGCATGCCAGCCCAGAGCCCACCTTCTGTTGGTGACAATATGGACCCGGCTGCCTGGGGCCCAGGAGGAGGATGTGGAACAGGAACACGGAGGGCCTTTCTCTCCCCCCAGGTGTCCCAAAGGGCATGTCGTCCTACATAAATGCAACTCTACGGCTGACACAGTGTGCGGCGTGCCTGACCCGGGTAAGAAGCTCCCTGTTATTTCATATGTATTTTTATATGTGGGGGAGGGGAAACGGAAGGAAATTCTGACACCGGCTACAACATGGATGGACCTGGAGAACATTACGCTGAGTGAAGTGACCAGTCACAAAGGACAGATGATCTGTTATTCACTTAGGAGATCCCTAGAGGAGTCACAGTCATACAGGCAGAGAGTAGGTGGCAGCTGACTGGGGCTCAGGAGAGGCGGCGTTAGTGTCTAATGGGGACAGAGTTTCAGTTTTGCAAAATGGAGAGAGATCTGGAGATGGATGGCGGTGACCGCTGTACAACAGTCAGTGTACCTGATGCCACTGAGCTCTGCGCTTAAATAGGATGGAAGATTTGTTACATATACACGTCCCGTATTATGGCAGGACCGAGGCCACGTGACCCCCTTGGGCCCCTGGTCGTAGGTCTGAGGTTCTCCAGGGACACTCCGCCCCCGTTTGCCAGGTTCCCAGAAGCCTCGGGGAAACTTCCCGCTTTGCCTTTGCTCTCACCCGATGACCACACACTTCTACCACAGTCGTGTGGGGTTTCCCCACACCCACCAATTCTCAGGCACCAGCGGCGTGTCCTGCCGTCCAGTTCAATCCTGACACTTCCCAGAGTCAGCACAGACCCCGCAGGTGAGGGCTCAATCTACAGGACTGTCCCCCACTTGGGACGCCAGCTGAAAGTCGAGGGTCCCCAGGTTACACATCTTCTGTCTGACTTGGCTACAAATTGGAGGTTCCAGCCACCCCCTCCTTGTATCCAGTTATTTACTAAAAAGCTCACAGAACTCAGGGAAACACTCACTCACATTCACCGGTTTATCAGGAAAGATAATACACAGGACACAGATGAACAGCCAGATGACAGGTACCTGAGGCGAGGCCTGAGAGGGTCCTGAGCCCAGGCCCGTGTGTTTCTGTGGAGTTGGGGTGCCACCCTCCTGGCCCATGGATGCGTTCACCAACCCGGAACTCTCCAAACTCCATCCTTTNCGGTGGTGAGCGCCCGGGGCTGGCAGAGTGGGCAGCGGGGAGGAGGCCTGGCCAGAGCCGCCCTTCGTCTCCACTTGGACGTGCTGCTGCACAGTGGTCCAGCCAGCCGCGGAGGGAGAGGCCATTTTAATTGTTTTTTAATGGAGGGGTATTTTTAACAGATTTATTGAGGTATAATGGACACACAAACAGCGCATTTTTAAAGTGTGCAGTTTGGTTTCTGACACGTGTATACTGGTGAAACCTTCACCCCCAAAAGTGTCCCCTCCATACCCTCATCCTCAGGCCACCAGTGAGGTGTCTCTCTAGAGATGGTTTTGAAAACTTTGCAAAGCTTTAGAAAACAGTGAAAAGTCTTTTGAAATATAATATAAATTGAAACAAGATTCTTAAGTGTTTATTTGTGTTGGGTTAAGTTCTAGGACTTTAACACTTTTATTTTTTAAAAGATTTTTATTGGGGAATTGGGCGAGGGAACAGCATTGGGCAATTGGGGGAATGGGAACAGACAAGTTGCTGTCCTTTTGTTCTTCAGTCTAGTTGTGGAGGACGTTGCTTCACTGGCCCATGTTGGTATTGTCACTGAGCTCTTCCCAGCTTTGGCCAGGCCATGGCCAAACCGGGCAGCAGTGCTCACTCTGACCGCTCCTTCCCCCCTCCACCCCCCCCTGACCCGCCCTCGCAGCCATCAGAGCCGGGATTGCAGCGCGCTCCTCCCGTACCCCTCCCCGTCCCCGCCCACTAACTCCTGGCGCTCCCAGCACCCCGCCCAGCTGCAGGCAGAGGAGCCTCAATAGGCAACTTATATACATCGCCATCTAGCGGATGGCTGGGCAGCGCTGTGGCGCTCGTGGGATGTAGTGGGTCCCGCAGACCGTGTCTCTGAGGATCTCGGTCGTGGTTGTGTGAGTGGAGCCCACGGTCCTCCCGCTGTGTGAAGGACGTGCTCATGGTCGGATGTCTTAGGAATGCTCCTGAAAAGAATGGAGAGGGACAGAAGTCTCTCCACTGAGCAGAGAGATGGCTTTGAAGAAAGCACTGAGGAGGCTGTTTGCTTTTGTTTAACGACAGAAAATACAACCATAGACGAACCATTTGTACCTGCATTTAACGTCCTGTTGTAAATAACAGTGTACGTGGGTTTACACCCGTCTTTCTGGTGACACTTGGAGCTTCTCGCCTCGTGGACATGAGTGACCTGAGGCCGACACAGGAGGAGAAGCCCAAGCTTGGCAGAGCCTCCTGAAGGCTCCAGGGCCCTCCCAGAGTCATGCAGTCTCATGATGATTTTGCTGGAAAACGTAAAGCCATTAATGGCAACATGGGACCTGCCACTTCTTTAAATGCCTCAAATTCCAACCCCCGCTGTGCCCACAATGGGTGTGAGAGCGAAAGTCTGAGTGGCCTTCTAGAAAGGTCGGCTCCGAGAAACTGACCTGCAGGTGCTGTGGGAAAGCCCATCTCAGACCAGTTACAAAAGTGTCCCCTCCACGGTGCACAAAGGACAAAACAATCAGAGTGACGCTCAGCTCGGGGAGCAGCTTGGTTTAGACTTTGTGGAGGCGAAGTACACAGTTCGGGACATGTTTGTCCACTGTCTTCAAAGAGGACTTCACCCCATAAGACTGGGAACAATCGTGATGTCACCATCAGCTACATGGACGCTACAGACGTCCCAGACCAGAATGCACTGCTCCACCCAGAATACGGTGACCAGCAGGGCCTCTCCAGTGACAATGTTATGCTGTGCCCACAGAGCACTGAGTAGAGAATTAGGACCATGATGGCGGCTTCAGAGTTCCCAGAGTTTGTTCCCTGGAACGCTGCCATTTCGCCTAGCCTGCACGCGGCAGCACAGATCTCTAGAGGAGACTTCATCCACATTTCAGGAATAGAAGACGGGGAGAGAGGGGGACAAGCCCTTCAAATGGAGGCTAAAGTCCGATTCCTCAGAGACGCCCCTCTTCCGAAAGCCACGAACTGTTAAAGGCGAACATGAGACTTTCAAGCTCACGTCTGCCCTGGAAGATGGTCGTCTTGAGCGGGGCATTCACCCTGGGAACTGTCGGTGGTGTTTTGCACGTTTTGACGTGCAGGACATTTTGTTTAACATCAATAAAGCCGTGACTACGAGGCTTCCGTGGGGAAAAGGAAGAACGTGCCCACCGGGGCCTCTAGCATCCCAGACTCAGACGCCAGGGGCCAGACGGGCAACTGTGAGTCCCTTTGAGGAACGACGACCTCAGCTCACAAGAGAACCTGGATGCCCATGAGGGTGACGGGAAAAGCAATGACCTGGTCCTCAGTTGCTAAAACATTAGAAATGAGACGGGGAGGGGACAGGAGGGTCGCACTCTCTAGGGCCAAGTCCTCACCTTTCAGTTCCGAGGGAAGCTGCTCCTTTGAGTCCTTGCTCTGCTCTCACTGCACAGATGCCAGCCTGTCGCCTTGGAAGTGCCCGGGAGACCCAGCCCTCACAGGGAGAGGCTGAAGCCTCCATCACAGCGCACATGGACCTGGGCACCTGCTGTTACCCCAAGTTCTTCTACGGGAAAGAGCAGCAGAACAGCTTTGGGATAGACGGGCACCCGGGCCCGGGGCCAGAACCACCCAGAGGGAGAAGGTGGAGGACGCCAAGGAGAGGCAGGGGCGCGGTTCCGCCACCAGGTGGCGCTCAGGACGAGGCAGCTTACAACACAGGAGAGATTTTAGGAGACGCTGTGGCCTCCACTGCCGGACACGGGGACCCACGAGGGATGCCCCTCACAGAAGTCCTGGGCTACATCGTCCCAGAGCTGAGCGCCCAGTCTCTGCGACAGGCATCGAGGTCAGCCAGGGTCTCGGAGCAGCTGCTCAAGCTCCGAGGACAAGGGCTGAGCTTGCAGCACAAGCCTGGGAGCCTTTATGACAAAGCAGCCAGAACACGAGGCGGAGACGTATGCCAGTGAGACGGCAGGTCAGCATTGGAAGAGTTTCTTTTATAAAGAAAAACCTGGAGCCCAGGGCGGGTGCATTTTCTCACGGGCGTGTCCGGCCCACCCCTCCGCTTCCGGGAGACCCCTGCCCCTTTGTGCTCCCAGCTGACTGGGGCGGCTCCTGTCCCACTTTCTGTGCTTGGCCAGCCCAGACATGTATTTTCTCGTGTTGATTTTATTGTTACCAAATTATCTTCCTTGTAGCGCATTCAACCCCAGGAGATGGAATGAAAAATGACGCCTTTTCTATCCCACATCTGGACCAGTTTGCTTATGGCCTCCCCAAGCCCCGGCCAGCAGGCACAGGCTGAGGGTGGCGTTCGGGGCCCTACAGGATGGGGTTGTGTTCCCTGCAGGCTGAGGCGAGCATGACGAAGAGCCCTGGGTCTCCGGAGAGATGGTCTCAGATGGAGACCTTTGGCAGGTCACCTGAGCTCTCGTGAAATTGGGGTTTCAATAGTGCATGCCAGTTAGGGTTGACATTGGGATTAATTGAGCTATGACTTTGCACAGCTGAGAGCAACACCCGCTGCATCAGCGGGGACCATACAGGTGAGCTACTAGTAAAACGTTTCTTGTCCTTTTCCAGCTGACGGTGATCAACTCAACCGACTTGATTTCCAAGCAGGGCCAGGGGCCCCACAGCCTGACGACTCAGTGCGTGACTGGCGAGTACTGGACTGCCAGCCACTGCTGTAAGGGCTGCCCGGCCGGTGAGTCCCACCCTGGGGACGGGACGCAATCCAACCCTGGATCGCCGGGCTTGGACATTCCTTCCGTCTGCACAGGAGAATAAATGCACATCTCATACCGTGAAAGACATTCCCAGAGCCCCCTAAATCCCAGTAACTAACACGGCACCATGGAAACTGACAGAGAGCTGATGAGGTGGGAGATGGCTCCAGGGAAATCCTTCTAGAAGGAAACACTCGCCGACCCTTAGTGAGGGTGACCAAGGAAGCCCACTGTGGCTGAGGGAAGTTTTTATCGGGTAGTGACCAGAACTCGTGTCAGACCTCAGGTGCCTGCAGAGGGGACCTGGGCAGTGCTCGTCCGGGGGCCTGAGGTCACCCGCTCTGGTTTCCGACTGGGGCGGGTGGTGGTGAGCCCTGGCTGTGGAGGCAGACAGCCGGGCTGTTGTCGGGCCTTCCACTGACCTGGACAAGAGGCGCGTCCTCAGCCGGCCTCAGTACCTGACAGGTGAGGAGGGTTCAGGACCTCTGTCGGAGGATCAACTGCAGGGCAGGCGGCCAGAGCCCTTGGAGGCAAGAGCCAAGCCCGTCTGTGCTTCTTCATGTCCAAGACGCTGTACAAATCCAGATTATTTGAATCCCAAACCCCAAGACCTAAGTATTTCTATGTGCTCACTGGCGAGGCAGCACCCAGGGTGTGCCCGGGGGCGGGACCTCACCACGGCGCCTGACTTCTTACAGGCGAGTATGTCCATGAACCGTGCAGGAGCCCGCACACCCAAGGCAAGTGCGTGAAGTGTGACAGAGGGACATTCACAGCGTTCCCCAACGGCCTGGATTCCTGTTTCCTGTGCGCCACCTGTTCCCAAGGTGAGTCCGCTACACAGGCACCTTCCTTGACCTTAAACCCTTGACCCGGCAGGGCCAGCCTAGGAACGTGACCTACAGAAGTCGTTCACATTGTGTCTAAGTATTTAGCTGCAAGGATGCTCGCTGATTAGCCATGAAAATTTAAGGGAAGGTCCGGAGCCCATGAACCCACTTTGGGTAAAGAACGGACGGGGCAGTGACATTCACAGGGCTGACCGTCGCTGCAAACAAGTGTCTGAGGAACTTCTTTTGGTGTGATAATGGTTCCCCAAGTGTTGTGAACGTGAGAAAAAGGGACAAACCCATAGTGACACTCCAATTCAAACTCCTAAGCAGTGTTTCCCCATTTTAATCATTTTATTAAAATTGGAAATTAGTAAATTAAATCTAGAAAACCTGAAAACACACCCAAAAGTAATAAGATAAGCATCACACCTCAGGGAATAAGGAAGTTTTATTATGAAAAATTTTAAAACGTGTAAAAAGTTGAAAGAATAAAACAGGCATCACCAATGGATTTTCCACCGATGATTAAACAATGGCTAGTGTCCTATTACACTTGTGAGGGGCCGTGTCTGTGAACCATTTAAAATCAGCACCAGAGTCACAGTATTTCACCCCAAAACACCAGAGCACCCACATCCTGAGAACAGACACATTCCCTCACAGAATCAGGTGCTGTGGCCACATCCAGGAGAAGGAACAGTAATTCCCTGACGGCCAGTCCATACGCACATTTACTGTGACCCAGGGCGCCAGCACCCGGCACAGGTGTTTACCTGGGAGACGTGTGGGACGATGTGGTGAGGATGTCCACAGCAGGGTCTGCAGCGTTCGCCAGACTCGGGACCATCCCAGTGCCTCCGCTGAGGTCCGGACCCGGGCCACACCGCTTCCGCTCCAAATGACCATATAGGTCCAGGGACCCACACAGGGGAGGGCGCCCCAAGACTGATCCAGTCTTTCTGACCTACAGACCAAGAAGTGGTGGTGGAGTGTACTTTGACCAGCGACCGGATATGCCGGTGTATAACGGGCCATTTCTACCAGCTCCCGGACTCGTATGAATTCTGCAGACGGTGCAGCACGTAGGTGACACTCGGACCAGGTGCTGTGGGTGGGGTCACAGGGGCTGTGCACCTGGGCTTGTGTGGGCTTATTCTTTAGGGGCTGACAGCAGTGGGACGTGGGACTGTCCACTGGGTCACTACAGCCGGACACCAGCCCGAGACTGTTCCCACTCCAGCCACGTGGTTGTCTTTTCTTATCTCCATCGAATCATGTTAACTTTCAGGTTATTCTGTATTTGGACAAATTCTGCTTCACATGTTTCTTTTCCTTCTTTCCAGAGTTTTCTGATTGCCTCTCTGTTTTAATGCATCACTTG
>NW_017731578.1:2697765-2704235 GCF_001890085.2 Hipposideros armiger
ATCACCCCCTCAAAGCGTTTTCTTGGTTTTTAGTTGCCTGAAAGCTCAGTGTCCTCGACACCTAAGAATGGAGACCGAGATGGGGACTCTTCAGTCCCCGTGACAGGAAACGGAAGCCTGTCTGAAGACAGCTTGGATGTGGTGTCTGAGGTCCCGCCCTTCACCAGGACCCTGGAGAGCCTGGCGGGTGTCGCTGGCACACAGGCTGCGGCAGGTGAAGGAGGCCGGGCCCCAGACAGGTCACCACAGCCTGACCGTCCTTCGTCCTCCTGGGCCTGTGGGTGGCTGAGCTCCGGATGGATCTGGAAGGTAGGAGGGCGTTTTTAAGTGAATCTGAAAAATAACAGTAACAGTGACAATGTCCGTCCCAGCCAGGCTATGCCAAGCCTCTCCAGTGTTACTTTAGTCGTCAGAGCAATCCCCTGTGGGGGACCGTACTCCGATTCCAGGCGAGGACCCTGAGTACAGAGAGTCCACCCCTGCCGGCCCCACCCACCACTGGTGAGCAGCTGACCTGGGCCCTGAGCCAGGTGTGCACTTGACTTCCTCCCCCACCTGGGCACACGCCCTGTCCATCAGCCAGTCCTCCAGGAGCCGCCCTCTATTCAGGGGTGGGGGGCACAAAGCAGAGGTGTCAGCTCCCTGTGGGTGCTGTCAAAACTCACTACAGAGCAGCTTAAACCACAGACCTTGTTCCCTGAGTCCAGAGGCCAGGAGTCCAATTGCAGGTGTCACAGGCTGCGCTCCGGCCCGGCCGAGGCTCTGGGGGAGGCCCTCTGCCCTCTTGGCCACCCGGGTGGCTGGTGGCCCCGGACTCTAGGTGCCTCCCTCCCATCTCTGCCTCTGACATCAAAGGCCCCCCTGTGTGTCTCCCCTCTCCTTGTGGAGACACATCATATTGGATGGAGCCCACCCTCCTCCAGTGTGACCTCATCTTCACTGTTTCCAAATAGTCACGTCCTGAGGTTCCTGTGGACATGAATTTGGGGGGACACTGTCCATCCCAGTGCAGGAGCCTCTGCAGATCTGCAGTGGGGTCTTCCAGGATAAAGAGAAACTGGTCCCGTGGCTGGAGAGGGAGGGCCGGGCAGGCAGAGGGAGCTGCCTGTGCAGGGCCCGGGGGTGCAGGGGGCTGGGCTGAGGGACGGGTCCGTCAACAAGACGGATGTGCAGGGCCAGCAGGGAGCAGCCCGGGAGAGTGGTGCCGGACAAAGGACCTGAGACGTAGCCCTCATTGGGGGGCATGCGGGAGCCCACAGGTGCAGGGTGGGGGTGCATCTGTACCATCAGTGTTCTAGCAGGAGGGCTCTGCGACCCTGTGGGCCCGTGGAGAGGTCACTCCACACCCACAGCACATCTATGAGCAGACAGACCCTGTGGTGAGACGGTGATGGTGACAAATGTGGCCAGAGAGGGACTTGGTGGGCACACTTCATTATGCGTTCTAGTCAATATTATAATCACTGTACACTGACCTGACCCTCTAACCTCTCATCCCTACCATAACCCTTCGTGTCAGAGTATTCTCATCTTTTTTTTTTTTAAGATTTTATTGGGGAATTGGGGAAGGGGAACAGCATTGGGGAATCGGGGAAGGGGACCAGACAAGTTTCTGTCCTTTTGTTCTTCAGTCTAGTTGTAGAGGATGCCGCTTCACTGGCCCATGTTGGGATTATCATTGTGCTTGTCCCAGTTGAGGCAGGTGGTCACCAGCCATTGGACGGTGGCTCATGGCGGCTCACGTTAGCTGCCAGCCACTCAAAGTAGCTCACAGCCGCGCACTGCAGAAGGGCTGCAGCCTACACCATTGCCAACGACTCATGGCAGCTTAGCTCCAGGTTGAGCTGTTGTGCACCATCTTAGCTGTAGAAGGAGCAGCGTCACTGGCCCTCATGTGGGATTCTAACCGGGGCCCTGCTGCTCACAGCTGGCATCCCAACCCAACGCTTAACCAACACGCCCCTCGGCCAGCCCTCATCTTTTTTTTTATGGAAGACAAAACTAGGCTGCAGAAGTTCAAGTCACTGAACCAAGTTTATTAGTCAGATNGAGCCCAGGCCCGTGTGTTTCTGTGGAGTTGGGGTGCCACCCTCCTGGCCCATGGATGCGTTCACCAACCCGGAACTCTCCAAACTCCATCCTTTTGAGGGTTTATGGCGGCCTCATCACGTTGGCTTGTTCAGGTATTTCTCCACTTCCAATTTGTCTCCCCTCCCTGGAGGATGGGGGTGGGGCTGAGAGTTCCAAGCTTCTCATCATGTCCTGGCGTTTCTGGACATCAGCCCCCAGCCAGGAGCCACCAGAGTGGGCTCATCAGAACAGAAGCCACTCCTGTCACCCAGGAAACTCCAAGGGACTTGTGACCTCTGTGTCAGGAGCCTGGAGCAGACACCTATATACATACACGAGGTGGGACCATGAAGTTCGCAAACTCATCCTAGAAAAAGTGCTCCATACCTCACTGCTGAATATCACTACAGTCACCTTCCAAGTGCTCCCCTTCGGAAGCTATGCACCCATGCCAGCACCTAGTCCACCCTTCAAGGCAATTTTGGAACTCTTTTTCTGGAACGGCCATCAGAGCTGTCGTTGTATTACTCTTGATGTCCTGAACGTCATCAAAACGTCCTCCTTTCAACATTATTTCAGGTAAAGAAAAGTCACTGGGGGCCATATAAGGTGAGTAGGGAGGGTGTCCCAATACAGTTACTTGTTTAATAAGTCCCTCTGGCTAAAAACTCCCTCACAGACAGAGCCGTGTGAGCTGGTGCATTGTCGTGATGTAAGAGCCGTGAATTGTTGGCGAAAAGTTCAGGCCGTCTAACTTTTTCACGCAGCCTTTTCAGCACTTCCAAATAGTAAACTTGGTGAACTGTTTGTCCAGTTGGTACAAATTCATAATGAGTAATCCCTCTGATCAAAAAAAGGTTAGCAAGAAAACTGCAACAAATTTGCGAAGTTAAATTGTCAGACCTCATTTTTCTTAACATCCCACACGGGGACTTTCAACGCTGACACAGGGCAAACCAGGCCTCGTTGGCCACCAGAGACCCGCCTGGCTCTGCCCACCCTGGCCGGCAGAGGTGTCCACATGTCCGCCTGTAAGAAGAATGTACCTGAGACACAGCCTGACACAGGACATCCCTCCAGAGTGGGCATCACAGCATCACTGCCTTAAACACCCACGTGACCGACTGAACCCTTCTGGCCCATCTGAGACCTGCCACCTGCACCCCACCCAGGGGGAGGGGCATCAGTCCTACCTGCCTTCAGGTGTGCCCACCTGGGGCAGCCTCCCCTCCCCACCCCCACCACGTGCTGGGGCCCGGCTGGCAGAGGCCGGCTCACTGGGCCTCCTACCCAGGTTGGCCGTGTCTGCTGGGCCAGCGAGCGGAGATGTTTGTTCTTTTTTCCCCATTTTATTGAGATGTAATTGACATCCTCAGTGTAGCAGCTTGAGGTGTAGCGCATAGTGACCTGACTTACATATACTGTGACATGATCACAAGGTTTAGTTATCGTCTGTCAGCCGATGCAGAAACAATAGGACAGAGCAGAATGGTGTTTTTCTCCTGTGACGGGAGTTCTTGGGATCTACCATCTGAACAGCTTTCGACACGCCGTGCAGCAGCGTTAGCTGTAGTCGCCATGCTGTACGTCACAGCCCAGGCTTGTCATCTTATAACTCAGCTTTGTGCCTTTTGGCCCCTTCCTCCAATCCCACCCCCACCCCGCCTCTGAGAACCACCAATCTGATCTCTTTTTCTCTGAGTTTGCTGTGGTTTTAGATTCCACACGTAGATGATGTCATATGGACCTTGTCTTTCTCTGTCTGGTGTGCCTCACTCCGCAGAAAGCCTTCAGGGTCCATCCACGTTGTCGCAAATGGCAGGATTTTCTGCTTTTTGTGGCTGAGTAGTGTTCCAGTGTGCATGTGTGTGTGTGCACGTGTGTGTGCATGCACGCGTGTGTGTGTGTGTGTGCTCGTGTGTGTGTGTGCACATGTGTGCTCGTGTGTGTGTGCATGTGTGTGTGTGTGTGTGTGTGTGTGTGTGCTCGTGNAGCTGGGTCCTCTCCTGCCAGCATCTCACAGGAAAATGGGAGTGCAGGGGTCACGCGGGCACTGTGCTGGGCCTGCCTGCCATGCCCAGTCCCAAACCAGCAGCCAGAGGTGGAGGACCTGGGTCTGGTGACCCCCAGCAGACAGCGCTGCGCTGGCCAAGACCGGAGCACAGGCTCCCAGAGGGCGGAGGAGGGCTGGAGATAGGCGGCCTTGAGCACATTTATGGCATGTAGGTCTTGTCTTGCCTTTGAGTTATAGAAAGACCGTCTGCCCCCTCCCCCACGTGGAGGATGGTGGGGGTGAGTTGACTGAGGCAGAGAGACCAGGAAGGACCCTAGATGGTGGTGGCCCTGGTTGGTGGCAGCGGTGGGCATGAGAGGAGTGGGTAGGCTTGGGGGGACTGAGGGTGGTGCTGGGCTCGATAAGGGGGGTAAGAGACGGCGGTGCCCAGCTTCAGCCTGAGTGTGCGAAGATGGCCGTCCATTCCCTGGGACTTGTGCCCGGTTTCGGGCTGAGATGTGATGCCTGGGGACACCCTGTGGACAAGTGACCGCTGCACTTCAGGGTCTGGTGCTCAGGAGAGAGGTAGGGCTGCACAGGGCGTCGGGAGGAGGGGCCTGTGGCAGGAGGCCCTAGGTTCTGGGAGGGGTGGCATTGTCCCCAGGTGGTAGAGAGCAGGGGTTCCTCTCTCCTCCCCTGTGGAGATTCCAATGGGAGGGCACGCATTCCGGAAGACTTCTCAGCCCCCTTTCCGAGAGCCCCCTGGGCAGGCTGGGCATCCCTGCAGGAAACAGGTATCAAGGGGACTCGGGGAGGGGCAGCTATAGAAAGTGGGGCCAAGGAAGCTGGAGGAGGCTTTGCAGAAAGGGGGGGGGCCAGGGCTGGGTGCTGCCAGGGCGCTTCCCAGAGCTTGTAGGTGCTGCTGATGGGCTTGGACTGACTGACCTGAGTGGGAGCAGAGGAGGAGGGTGGGAGGAGGGGCCCCAGCGCAGGTTTAACTGCTGCTGGAAGGAGCCGGGGAGGCGGATGCAACGTTGCGCGCCTGCCCCTGCACTCAGGACTGTGGTTCCTCTGATGCGAATTTGGTTCGATTCCTGTGCTGGGTGCTTACCTGGTTCCTGTGTCGGTGTGATTTCAGTAAACGTTTCATGAAGATTTCGGCTTTCTAAACTCCTGATCACCGTCCATGTTAGGACATTCCCGCCATCCGAAGGCGTCCCCTGGGCCGTGTTTCTGGATGGCACTGCAGACTGGCCAGCCCTGCGGACGTTCCCTCCNGTGTGATTTCAGTAAACGTTTCATGAAGATTTCGGCTTTCTAAACTCCTGATCACCGTCCATGTTAGGACATTCCCGCCATCCGAAGGCGTCCCCTGGGCCGTGTTTCTGGATGGCACTGCAGACTGGCCAGCCCTGCGGACGTTCCCTCCAGTTGACGAAGCAGGAGTTTGCTCTCTGTACCAGTGTGTGCAGGGTTCACGGTGGCGGCCGCCCCTGCTTGGGAGCCTCTCGTGTGACCTTGGCACCCCAGTCTGGCGCAAACCATGACCACTTGAAAGCTGACCTATTTTCATTTGTGTCCTCGAGACTCGCTGAGTGCAGCGATGGCAATTACCCCAGTGACTGCCTGCCCCACGCCCTGGAGGCCTGTCATCGGGCTCCCAGCCTGGCGTCCCTTCCCTTCCCTTCGGATGGTTGAGGCCGTTCCAGAGGGTGCCTGTGGAATCCCTGGGGAAAGGTCTCCCGGGCGAACGTCATAATATAGGAACCAGGAGTGCTGACGGTAATACTAGCAGTGGAGGACTGAGGGACGCGGGCTGTGTGCCAGGCGGCATTTTAAACCTGTTCCAAGTGTAATTTCGCTGCTGCCCACCAGCTTTACGGGGCATGTGTTGTCAGGAGCCGGGCTCTCCCTGCCCCAATGTCTTCATTAGTGCTTTAAAGCCTCCTACTGCTTAGACCGTGTTGCATGTTCTCCTCGTTATAAAAGTGACACGTGCTTATTGTAGAAACCGTGAGCGATGAAGGACAAAGGGAAGTCAAGTCCCCTGCAGGCCACTCACCCGGGACAGCCGCTGTCACCATCTGGCGAGTTCCCGGATCGTCCCTGTTCACCAGAATGCACCTCAGCCAGAGGCCGGCCTCTGTCCGCTTGCAGATCCTGGCTTTGGGTGGGTCGGCAGGCAGGTAGGCAGGCCTGGATCGCCCGTAGGGGTCCTGCCGCTGTTTCAGAATGCTGTGTCCCTCTTGCTGCGTCCCCGTCCCTCCGGTCAGCTGCGGTCCTGGCACAGATAGTTGCACAAGAGGGAGCCAGGGAGAGGGAACGTGTAGGGTCAGTGTTGGGAGAACAGCTTCTGAGAGGCGTCTGGGCCCCTCCCGGCTCCATGCACCTGTGACAGGTCGTCTCT
>NW_017731578.1:2706319-2711458 GCF_001890085.2 Hipposideros armiger
ACTTTGGGGTGGTTGGTGTTGCAGCAACTTGGTGGGTGGCTCCAGCTCCTCCTGGCTGATGCCACTGTGCCAGGAGATGTGATTGGCGGGGCGGCGGCGTGATGGTTTCCCACCGCGGACACGGTGCGTGGAGGCGTCTGGCGGCAGCTGCCCCCACACAAGCTTTGCTGTCTGTTTGCAGGGGTTGTGTGGCCTTGCGGGGTGGTTTTCCTGCTTCTGTGCTGGGTAGGTAAACAGATGGGGGAGGAAGAGAGGCCCCCGTCCCCTCCCTGTTGGAGCAGTCAGGCCGTGTGTCCAGCATGGTGACCCGGTGATGTCGTGGCGTCAGGCAGCTCACTGCAGAGGGCTCCGATGTCAGGTGTCTGCCCTGTGCCCAGGAAGACGAGCTGCACCGAGGAGAGCGAGGGGGCGGGCTCGCACCTTGCCACTCACAGCTGACTCCGTGCTTGCCGAGTGTGGGAGCAACAGCGCTGATCCTGTCTCCATGGTTCTGTGGAAGTAAAATAACGGACGGGCAGCGCCGAGACGTGGCTCAGATCGGGGCGTAGGGACCAGGTTCCTTCCGCACCACAGGGCCTGGCGCAACCCCACTCGGCCCTGCCTCCAGCTTTGGAGGGGCTGGGTCTGTGCCCCTACTGCTTGGACTGGGGGCAGCGCCCAGTCCCCAGCCCCCTACGCTAGAGACGAGCAGAGCCAGACACTAGTTACCGTGTGAGAAGAGGCTTTATTCAGTGACGCTACCACCGGGAGGAGCTGAGCTCCCTGAGATGTGTGCAGAGGGCTGCTGAGTGTCCGGCCCGGTGGCCACCGCCTGTTGTGTCTCCTGCAGACAGCAGCCGGGCCCATCCTCTCTGAGGATTCCAGTTCTGGGGTGGAGGGGACACGCGTCACAGTTGTCAGCTGTCTTCAGTAGTGACGCGAAGAAAGGGGGGCAGGTCCTGTGGTCATGTGCCAACAGGACAGTCAGTGGTCCCTGCGGGTGGAGCTTTCTCAGGCAGGTGCTGCCAGGGGCTGCGGTCCTAGGAGCCACGCCAGCGTTGGGTCACCTCTCAGGACAGGGGCCTGGACAGCATCTGTAGGACGAACACCTCTGTGGTTCTCGCCTTCCTTTGCCAGGGACTGGTCAGCACCACCGGGACTGGTCAGCACCACCCTCCCAGCGCCCAGCCGAGGGGCCACTTCTGCAGAAAATGTGTGTGTGTGGTTTTTCTAAATTGAGGTGAAAGTCACATCGTGTAAAATGAACCATCTGAACGTGCACCGTTCTGTGCCATTTTTTGCATTCACAATGTTGCGCAGCCACTTTGTCTAGTTCCAGAACATTCCCATCTCCCCACAAGGGGGCCCCCCTGGCACTCACTGCCCAGTCCGCTCACCTCCCAGGCACCCACCGGTCTGCGCTGTGCCTCTGGATTGGCCTGTTGTGGACATTGGTATTAGAGAGGGTCCACACCCAGCACCCCGACTGACACCGTGTGCCTCTGTCTTTGCAGCTCCCGACTACAAGTCCATCCTGAGCATTAGTGACGAGGCCGCCAGGGTGCAGGCCCTGAACGAGCACCTGAGCACGCGTAGCTATGTCCAGGGCTACTCCCTGTCCCAAGCAGACGTGGACGTGTTCAGGCGGCTCTCGGCCCCTCCCGCGGACACGCGGCTCTTCCACGTGGCTCGGTGGTTCAGGCACATAGAAGCCGTGCTGGGCGGCGTCCCCGGCTGCGGTGAGCCCCGTGGGCTCCAGACAAGTGAGTAGCAGGGCGGGTTCCCCGGCCTTTAGACCCTCTCCCGTCAGTGGCCACCTCCAAGGTGAGGGCCCCACGGCCGCATGGCGCTTATTGGAGATGGTGCCTGGAGGAGCCCACACGGCTGGCTCTGTCACCATGGGCAAGCAGGTGTCCTTGGGGCTGGCCAGTGGTCCCTGAGTACAGGTTAGGATAAAACATGCCCAGATCGGGCCCTTTAGGGTCAGGACTCCCGTGGTGTCTGCAGGGGACCTTCCCGGAGGGTGTGTGGCCCCCGGGGTCCTGCCTGGCGTTTCCAGCCTGTTCCCTGCCTGGCTCGGATCCGACTTGGTTCTTTTTCCCTGTACCTCCCATAAGCTTGACGTGCGTGTGTGTCCACCAGGGTTAGAGTGGTTCAGTCCTCAAGCAGCAGTCACTGACATTGAACTAGTTGAAGATCAAAACGAGCCATTGTCGGCTTTGAGAAAATCAGTCACGTAGCTCTCCCTCCAGCCTCAGTGCTGGTGTGTCCGCAGCAGAGGGGCCCCAGTTATTTCGGGGTGCATCTGGAATGTCTCAGGTCTCAGTTCCCATGTGGTTTGTCTATCTTTTGAAGCAGCCCAGGGGATTTTGTTCTCCCCATGGCCACAGGCCTCAGCAGCCCCAGAGACCCTCTCAGACATGGAAGGTCAGACTACGGCTCTGCCTGAGTCCCTTCCCAAACCCGGGCGCACCCAGCTGAGCTTGGCATTTGTATAAAGCACAGGGGAACACCAGCTGGAATTGTCAGCTTGTGGAGCAGTGTGTGAGGGCGGGAGACTTGCTAATAAGTGCACCCTTCAATGCAGGGGGACGTTGGGGCATTGAAGTGAGGGAAGTACTGGAAATGTGTTGCTGTGACACCGAGGAGGCCTGAGTGGTATCTCCCGACACCCCCATCTGCAAGTAGGAACTTGTATTTGCCAGGTCTCCTTGGACCTGGGACCAGCGGTGTGGCAGTAGCAGCCCTTGGGGAAGCAAGAAAGCCAAGTGTGACTCCGTGCCTTGCCAGGTCCTCAGCTGTGTCCTGTGACACTGGTCACCAGCCACCTTGAGTCTTCTTGGATGAGTCTTTGGTCCTGTGAACCCCGAGCCTTTCCTGCTTCCTTCCTGCTTAGCAGGTCGAGTGTGGCAGTCATCTGGCTCACATCAGTGTGTGGGGAGCCCTGGCCGGTCACCCCAGGTGGCACACTGCCTGTGTTTCGGGAGGCACAGGGACTCATGAGGGCGGAAACTGGTGGAGTCATGAAGTGGCAGAGTGAGCATCATCGCATCAGGGCTGAGGTTCCTTCCAGGGCGTTCGCTCCTTTTTAAATGAGCCTATGAGGCCGCCCCTGACCATAGCGAGCATCTGACGTCCCAGCAAGGACTAGGGCGCCCTGCACTGGGCCTGTGGCCCCCTGAGAGCCTGCCGGCCCTGCCTCGAGTACGGAGCTCCTGTTCAATGCTGTCTGTGTGTCTGTCTTCCTCCCCACCTGTGCGCGCGTGCACACACACACACACACACACACACACACACACACACAGCTGCCATCTCCTCTCCCCTTCGCCTGTCACCTGTGTGCATCCTCTGTGTGGCTGCTGTGACCGTGGGCAAATGGCTGAGCCCCGGACTGCTCCGTGACTCTTGGGTAGCAGCGTGTGATCCGCTGGCCGCCCTCAGTGTAGATTTGAGGGCGGCCTGTGTGGGGTGTCACCATTGGCAGGTCGTNTGCCCGTCGGGCGCTGTGTTCCTTCTCATCGGGTTTCATCTGCAGCCGTGGCCATGAGGCAGGGTCACGGGGGTGCCCCACCACAGGCGAGCACGAGGTGTAAGACCCACTTGGCCTTCCTCCGCTGGCTCAGGCAGAATCCACGCAGCACGGGCAGGGCTGTGATGATGGGGGCTGCTCCCCAGGAGCCCACGGGCTGGGTCCTTCGAGCTGCCCACTCAGGGGAATGAGGAAGAGCTGGGGTAGCCCTACTCAAGGTCACCTTCAGCGGGGCCCCCTCTGGGTCTCTGCTTCCTTTGCCAGTTCCAAGAACTGACGTGAAAGGCAGCTTGATCTCTGCAGGTCTACCGTGAAGCAAGAGCAGCGAGTGTGCCCTGCAGCTGTGCGCCTCTGGGGTACTAGAGGGCACCTGAAGGCGTGAGTCTTTGGGGTTCAAGCAGCCCCCCTGCAGGCGTGAGTCTTTGGGGTACAAGCAGCACCCCTGCAGGTGTGAGTCTTTGGGGTACAAGCAATGTGCCTTGCAGGTGGGCACCCCGGGGTTACAAGAGTGCCGCCTGCAGGTGTGAGTCTTTGGGGTACAAGCAGCACCCCCTGCAGGCGTGAGTCTTTGGGGTACAAGCAGCACCCCCTGCAGGTGTGAGTTTGGGGTACAAGCAGCGCCCCCCTGCAGGTGGTTGCCCCGGGGTACAAGAGCACCCCCTGCGGTGTGCACCTCGGGGGTACGAGCACCCCCTGCAGGCGTGAGTCTTTGGGGTTCAAGCAGCGCCCCCCTGCAGGTGTGCATCTCTGGGTGGCCAGGCTCCGGCTGAGCTAGTGCTGTGGGCGGAGGGCGTACAGGCAGGTGTAATGCAGGTGGACCCCAGCCCTGGTCCCTGGGCACGGGGGTGCTCCCCCCAGAGGGCTGACAGGCCCCGAATGACAGGTGAAACCCAGCCCATCACAGGAGCACTGCACTTGGAGATGACTTTCTGCTGCTCGCTCGCTCACTCATGCAGCAAAGTTATTGAGTGTCTAGAATGTTCCGGGCTTAGTTCTAGGTGCTGAGTGAAGGAAGCTGACAGAAATCCAGGGGGCGGGGCAGACGATAAAGGGAAGGAAGAAGTGAAGTGTATTAGACAGAAATAAGCCCGATGGTGATAAAAGGCGGAAGGGCGTGGGGTCCCGGGGGTGGGGGTGGGGGTCATTTGGAGCAGTGTCCAGGGAGGCCCCCGCGGAGTCCTGAGGAAGGGAGAGCATTGCACACAGGCCGGGACGGTGGGACGAGAGACCCCGGAAACGGAGCCGCTCTTGTGGGTGAGCAAGGTGGGGCAAGCACTGCCGTCAGAGAGGCGTGGGCTGCGCACGTGGGGCCGTCCTGGAGCTGGTGTGAGGACTGCGCTTTTGTGCGATGGCTTTGTGCGATGGCGCGGGGGTGGTCTAGAGGAGGAGCACGTGACCCTGCACGTCTCGGCAGGCCACTGTGGTAGGAAGCTGGGAATCTGGGGTTGGGGGCTCCCAGCATCACAGAGATTGGGGAGAGGGAGGCCTGCGATGGTGGGAGGGGCTGGATTCCGGATGCTGACGCGATGGAAGGTGGAGGCCCCGCCCCGATTGTGTGATGGGGTGGCTGTGGGTGCTCCTGAGGGTGATTGATTTGTACAGGGCGTGACTCCAGTTGGGGTGAAAGTCGG
>NW_017731578.1:2716383-2725952 GCF_001890085.2 Hipposideros armiger
AGAGGGCAGTGTCACTGGCCCTCATATGTGGGATCCAAACCGGGGCCCTCTGGCGTCCCAAGCCAGTTCTTAACCATTGCGCCACTCAGTCGGCCCTAAATGGTATTGCTTTTAATTTTAATTTCCACTTGTTATTTGTTGGTATATACTTTTGTGACTTTTTGAAAGGTTTTATTGGAGAATTGGAGAAGGGAACAGTGTTGGTGAATTGGGGAAGGGAGACATTGTGTTTTTCCATTACCCCTCAGCTCCAAGTCAAGTTGTTGTCCTTCAATCTTAGTTGTGGAGGGCACAGTTCAGCTCCAAGTCCAGTCGCATCGGAGAAGCGGGCCCCCGAGGGTGTTGGCACCGGAGGACCGGGGTGGGCGGGGCCAATCAATGAGCCCTTGGCGACTTCGGGCCAAGTGGGGTCTTTATAAACCAGGGAGTTGGGGGCCGGCCGAGTGGCTCAGTGGGTTAAGGGCTCCCTCAAGAGTGCGAGCTCTGAGCAACAGGGCCGCTGGGTTGCTTTCCGGCCCCGTCTGAGCTGCCAGCTGGTGGCAGCACGGCTCAGCTAAACATCATAAATACATAAACCGGGGCGGTTCCGATTGGTTTTCTAGCACTGCTCTGTCGAAGGAAAGGCGGAAGACCAAGGGTGAGCTGCTCTGGGATTGGATGGGGTGCCTGCCCATCTCTGACGTCATGGCCGGCTTCCTGGCGCTGCACGCTTTCGCGTGTAGTTTTGGAAGTCCTCCCGTGAAATTCTTCCGGTGGGTGTTGCGCTTCATTCATCCGGCGACCATGGTCCTGCGAGCGGCTCTCGCGCTGCCGCTGCTGCTTTGGGCTCAGGTGGGTGAGCGGCGGGTCTCGGGGGCTGCGGCGTGGGGGCTCCGGGCAGGGAGGATCCCGAGAGCCGGGGAGGCGGCCGAGTCCGGGGAGCGCATCCGGTGGCGGGTCTCGGCGGGGAATCATCCCCGCCCCTCCACCGCCCATGGCGGTGCCCCGAGCTTGGCACCGCCCATGGTGGGTCCCCGCAGCCACCCTTGACCGGGGCCACTTGGGTCAGGCTCGGTGGTGAGCGCCCGGGGCTGGCAGAGTGGGCAGCGGGCGAGGAGGCCTGGCCAGAGCCCTCCTTCTGCTCAACTTGGGCGTGGTGCAGCCAGTGGTGCAGGCCGCTCCGAGTCAATTTTTTTTTTAAGTTTTTTTTTTTCTTTTAATGGGGGGATGGGAACAGACAAGTTGCTGTCCTTTTGTTCTTCAGTCTAGTTGTAGAGGACGTTGCTTCACTGGCCCAAGTTGGTACCATCATTGCGCTCTTACCGGGCGAGGCAGATCAGTCGCTGGCTTCTGGACGGCCGCTCATGGACGGCCGCTCACTGCGGCTGCTGGCCACTCACACTGGCTGCTGGCTACACACGGTAGTCCATGTCAACCCACTGCAGCAGGGGACTGTAGCCTACGCTGTCGCTGGTGACCCACAGCAGCCCAGCCCCAGGTTGAGCTGTTGTTCAGCATCTTAGCTGTGGAGGGCAGTGTCACTGGCCCTCATATGTGGGATCCGAACCAGGGCCCTCTGGAGTCCCAAGCCAGCTCTTAACCATCGCGCCACTCAGCCAGCCCTCTGAGTACATTTTAATTATTTTTTTAATTGAGGGTATATTTTAGCAGATTTATTGAGGTATAATGGACACACATTAAACTGCACTTTTTTTTTTAAGATTTTTTTTTTATTGGGGAATTGGGATGGGAACAGTGCTGGGGAATTGGGGGAAGGGGAACAGACAAGTTGCTGTCGCTTTGTTCTTCAGTCTAGTTGTGGAGGACATTGCCTCACTGCCCAAGTTGGCACCAACACTGCGCTCTTCCCAGGCGAGGCACATCAGCTGCCGGTCTCTGGACGGCCGCTCACACTGGCTGCCGGCCACACACGGGTGCCCATGGCAACCCACTGCAGCAGGGGCAGCCTACGCCAGCACCGGCGACCCACAGCAGCTCAGCTCCAGGTTGAGCTGTTGTTCAGCATCTTAGTTGTAGAGGGCAGTGTCACTGGCCCTCATATGTGGGATCTGAACCGAGGCCCCTGGTGTCCCAAGCCAGCTCTTAACTAACGTGCCACTTGGCCGGCCCACTGAGGAGAGATTTTAGGAGACGCTGTGCTTTCCACTGCCGGACACGGCACTC
The DNA here is from genome assembly GCF_001890085.2 of Hipposideros armiger. NCBI lineage: Eukaryota > Metazoa > Chordata > Mammalia > Chiroptera > Hipposideridae > Hipposideros > Hipposideros armiger. The sequence continues at coordinate 2,718,547 of NW_017731578.1, forward strand.
CGCGAGGGATGCCCCTCACAGAAGTCCTGGGCTACATCGTCCCAGAGCTGAGCGCCCAGTCTCTGTGACAGGCGTCGAGGTCAGCCAGGGTCTCGGAGCAGCTGCTCAAGCTCCATGGACAAGGGCTGAGCTTGCAGCACAAGCCTGAGAGCCTTTATGTCAAAGCGGCCAGAACACGAGGCAGAGACGTATGCCAGTGAGACGGCCGGGCCAGCGTTGTAAGAGTTTTTTTGGGTTTTTTTCTTTGTTTTTAGCTGAGCCATCCTGCTACCTGTTGGCAGCTCAGCGGCTGCTCAGCTTTGGCTGGGACTCAAACTGCTGTTGCTCAGAGCTCAAACTGGAGCGAGCTCTTAACCAACTAAGCCACTCGGCCGGCCCTGGAAGAGTTTCGTTAATAAAGAAAAACCTGGAGCCCAGGGCGGGTGCATTTTCTCACAGGCGTGTCCGGCCCACCCCTCCCCCTCCGGGAGACCCCTGCCCCTTTGTGCTCCCAGCTGACTGGGGCGGCTACTGTCCCACTTTCTGTGCTTGGCCAACCCAGACATGTATTTTCTTGTATTGATTTTGTTACCAAATTCTCTTACTTATGATACATTCAACCTGAGGAGATGGAATGTAAAATGACGCCTTTTCTATCCCACATCTGGACCAGTTTGCTTATGGCCTCCCCAAGCCCCGGCCAGCAGGCACAGGCTGAGGGTGGCGTTCGGGGCCCTACAGGATGGGGTTGTGTTCCCTGCAGGCTGAGGCGAGCATGACGAAGAGCCCTGGGTCTCCGGAGAGATGGTCTGGGATGGAGACCTTGGGCAGGTCACCTGAGCTCTTGTGAAATCGGGGTGTCAGTGGCTACTGCCTCTTGGGGTTGACACTGGGATTTTGCACAGCTGAGAGCAGACCCCACCACATCACGGGACCATACGGGTGAGCTGTTAGTAAAACGTTTGTTGTCCTTTTCCAGCTGACGGTGACCAACTCAACCGACTTGATTTCCAAGCAGGGCCAGGGACCCCACAGCCTGACGACTCAGTGCGTGACTGGCGAGTACTGGACCGGCAGGCACTGCTGCAAGTGCTGCCCCGCCGGTGAGTCCCACCCTGGGGACGGGACGGGATCCAACCCTGGGCTGCGGGACTTGTTCATTCCTTCCGTCTGCACAGGAGAATAATGCACATCTCATACCGTGAAAGCACATTCCAGAGCCCCCTAAATCCCAGTAACTAACATGGCACCATGGAGACTGGCAGAGAGCTGATGAGGTGGGAGATGGCTCCAGGGAAATCCTTCTAGAAGGAAACACTCGCCGACCCTTAGTGAGGGTGACCAAGGAAACCCACTCTGGCTGAGGGAAGTGCTTATCGGGTGGTGACCGGAACCCGTGTCAGACCTCAGGTGCCTGCAGAGGGGACCTGGGCAGTGCTCGTCCGGGGGCCTGAGGTCACCCGTTCTGGTTTCCGACTGGGGCGGGTGGTGATGAGTCCTGGCTGGGGCGGCACAGAGCTGGGATGTTGTCGGGCCTTCCACTGACCTGGACAAGAGGCGCGTCCTTGGCCGGCCTCAGTACCTGACGGGCGAGGAGGGTTCAGGACCTCTGTCGGAGGATCAACTGCAGGGCAGGCAGCCAGAGCCCTTGGAGGCAAGAGCCAAGCCCGTCTGCGCTTCTTCATGTGCAAGAAGCTGTACAAATCGAGATTATTTGAATCCCAAACCCCAAGACCTAAGTATTTCTATGTGCTCACTGGTGAGGCAGCCTCCAGGGTGTTCTCGGGGGCGGGACCTCACCACGGCGCCCGACTTCTTACAGGCGAGTATGTCCATGAACCGTGCTGGAGCCCGCACACCCAAGGCAAGTGCGTGAAGTGTGACAGAGGGATGTTCACAGCGTTCCCCAACGGCCTGGATTCCTGTTTCCCGTGTGCCACCTGTTCCCAAGGTGAGTCCGCTGCACAGGCACCTTCCTTGACCTTAAAGCCCTTGACCCGGCAGGGCCAGCCTAGGAACGTGACCTATAGAAGTCGTTAACGTTGTGTCTAAGTATTTAGCTGCAAGAATGCTCACTGTTTAGCCATGAAAATTTAAGGGAAGGCCCGGAGCCCATGAACCCACTTTGGGTAAAGAACGGACGGGGCGGTGACATTCACAGGGCTGACCGTCGCTGTAAACAAGTGGCTGAGGAACTTCTGTAGGTGTGAAAATAGTCCCCCAAGTATTGTGAGTGTGAGAAAGAGGGGCAAATCCATCGTGACACTCCAATTCAAGCTCCTAAGCAGTGTTTCCCCATTTTAATAATTTTGTTATAATTGGAAATTAGTAAGCTAAATCTAGAAAACTTGAAAACACACCAAAAGAAATAAGATACACATCACCCCTCAGGGAAATAAGGAATTTTTATTATGAAAACATTTAGAAGTGTATAAAATTTGAAAGAATAAAACAGGCATCACAAATGGATTTTCCACCGATGATTAAAAAATGGCTAGTGTCCTATCACGTGTGTGAGGGGCCGTGTTTGTGAACCATTTAAAATCAGCAGCAGGGTCAGAATATTTCACCATGAAACAGCACAGCACCCACTTCTTGAACAGACACATTCCCTCACAGAACCAAGTGCTGTGGCCACATCCAGGAGAAGGAACAGTAATTCCCTGACGTCCAGTCCATACGCACATTTACTGTGACCCAGGGCGCCAGCACCCGGCTCAGGTGTTTACCTGGGAGACAGGTGTGGGACGATGTGGTGAGGACGTCCACAGCAGGGTCTGCAGCGCTCGCCAGACTCGGGACTATCCCAGTGCCTCCGCTAAGGTCCGGACCCGGGCCACACCACTTCCGTTCCAAATGACCATATAGGTCCAGGGGCCCACACAGGAGAGGGCGCGTCCCTTGGGCTGACCCAGTCTTTCTGACCTACAGACCAAGAAGTGTTGGGGGAGTGTAATTCGACCAGTGACCAGATATACCGGTGTAAAACAGGCCAATTCTACCAGCTCCCGGAACTGCATGAATTCTGCAGATGGTGCAGCAGGTAGGTGACACTCAGACCAGGTGATGTGGGCGGCGTCACGGGTGGCTGTGCACCTGGGCTTGTGTGGGCTTATTCTTTAGGGGCTGACAGCAGTGGGACGTGAGAATGTCCACCGGGTCACTACAGCCTGACACTAGTCCAAGACCGTTCCCACTCCAACCACGTGGTTCTCTTTTCTTATCTCCATAGAATCATGTTAACGTTCAGGTTATTCTCTATTTGGACAAATTCTGCTTCACATGTTTGTTTTCCTTCTTTCTAGAGTTTTCTGATTGCCTCTCTGTTTTAATGCATCACTTGACTTTTTCAAGCCTCACTTTTTCCGAGCTGTCCATCACCCTCTCTGTCTGTCATCCATTGCGGAACTTGTGTCCTGGGTCCCCAGCTGGACTCACCACTCCCCAGGTCAGCTCCCAGCGGCCAGTGTGAGTGGCCCTTTCCGCCCTCCGGGACTCCGCTCCTTTGTTTTGCTGGAGTGTGCCCTGATGTGACCCCTGGGAAGGGGTGCAGGACATGGATGTTCACGGCACACCCTGCTCCCCAGTGTGGGTTTGGGGGAAGCACCCCACTGCATGCCAGCCCAGAGCCTACCTTCTGTTGGTGACAATGTGGACCCAGCTGCCTGGGGCCCAGGAGGAGGATGTGGAACAGGAACACAGAGGGCCTTTCTGTCCCCCCAGGTGTCCCCAAGGGCATGTCGTCCTACATAAATGCAACTCTACGGCTGACACAGTGTGCGGCGTGCCTGACCCGGGTAAGAGGCTCCCTGTTATTTCATAATTATTTTTATATGTGGGGGGGGGGAAGGAAGGAAATTCTGACACTGGCTACAACATGGATGGACCTGGAAGACATTACGCTGAGTGAAGTGACCAGTCACAAAGGACAGATGATCTGTTATTCACTTAGGAGGTCCCTAGAGGAGTCACAGTCATAAAGGCAGAGAGTAGGTGGCAGCTGACTGGGGCTCAGGAGAGGCGGCGTTAGTGTCTAATGGGGACAGAGTTTCAGTTTTGCAAAATGGAGACAGATCTGGAGATGGATGGCGGTGACCGCTGTACAACAGTCAGTGTACCTGATGCCACTGAGCTCTGCGCTTAAATAGGATGTCAGATTTGTGACATATACACATCCCGTATTATGGCAGCACCAAGGCCACGTGACCCCCTTGGGCTCCTGGTCGTAGGTCTGGGGTTCTCCAGGGACACACTGGGCCCATTTGCCAGGTTCCCCAGAAGCCTCGGGAAAACTCCCCGCTTTGCCTTCGCTCTCACCCGATGACCACACACTTCTACCACAGTCGTGTGGGGTTTCCCCACACCCACCAATTCTCAGGCACCAGCGGCGTGTCCTGCCGTCCAATTCAATTCTGACACTTCCCAGAGTCAGGACAGACCCCGCATGTTAGGGCTCAATCTACAGGACTGTCCCCCACTTGGGACGCCAGCTGAAAGTCAAGGGTCCCCAGTTTACACAACTTCTGTCTGACTTGGCTACAAATTGGAGGTTCCAGCCACCCACTCCTTGTATCCAGTTATTTACTAAAAAGCTTACAGAACTCAGGGAAACACTCACTCACATTCACCGGTTTATCAGGAAAGATAATATACAGGACACAGATGAACAGCCAGATGACAGGTACCTGAGGCGAGGCCTGAGAGGGTCCCGAGCCCAGGCCCGTGTGTTTCTGTGGAGTTGGGGTGCCACCCTCCTGGCCCATGGATGCGTTCACCAACCCGGAACTCTCCAAACTCCATCCTTTTGAGGGTTTATGGCGGCCTCATCACGTTGGCTTGTTCAGGTATTTCTCCACTTCCAATTTGTCTCCCCTCCCTGGAGGATGGGGGTGGGGCTGAGAGTTCCAAGCTTCTCATCATGTCCTGGCGTTTCCGGGCATCAGCCCCCAGCCAGGAGCCACCAGAGTGGGCTCATCAGAACAGAAGCCACTCCTGTCACCCAGGAAACTCCAAGGGACTTGTGACCTCTGTGTCAGGAGCCTGGAGCAGACACCTATATACATACACGAGGTGGGACCATGAAGTTCGCAAACTCATCCTAGAAAAAGTGCTCCATACCTCACTGCTGAATATCACTACAGTCACCTTCCAAGTGCTCCCCTTCGGAAGCTATGCACCCATGCCAGCACCTAGTCCACCCTTCAAGGCAATTTTGGAACTCTTTTTCTGGAACGGCCATCAGAGCTGTCGTTGTATTACTCTTGATGTCCTGAACGTCATCAAAACGTCCTCCTTTCAACATTATTTCAGGTAAAGAAAAGTCACTGGGGGCCATATAAGGTGAGTAGGGAGGGTGTCCCAATACAGTTACTTGTTTAATAAGTCCCTCTGGCTAAAAACTCCCTCACAGACAGAGCCGTGTGAGCTGGTGCATTGTCGTGATGTAAGAGCCGTGAATTGTTGGCGAAAAGTTCAGGCCGTCTAACTTTTTCACGCAGCCTTTTCAGCACTTCCAAATAGTAAACTTGGTGAACTGTTTGTCCAGTTGGTACAAATTCATAATGAGTAATCCCTCTGATCAAAAAAAGGTTAGCAAGAAAACTGCAACAAATTTGCGAAGTTAAATTGTCAGACCTCATTTTTCTTAACATCCCACACGGGGACTTTCAACGCTGATACAGGGCAAACCAGGCCTCGTTGGCCACCAGAGACCCACCTGGCTCTGCCCACCCTGGCCGGCAGAGGTGTACACATGTCCGCCTGTAAGAAGACTGTACCTGAGACACAGCCTGACACAGGACATCCCTCCAGAGTGGGCATCACAGCATCACTGCCTTAAACACCCACGTGACCGACTGAACCCTTCTGGCCCATCTGAGACCTGCCACCTGCACCCCACCCAAGGGGAGGGACATCAGTCCTACCTGCTCTCAGGTGTGGCCACCTGGGGCAGCCTCCCCTCCCCACCCCCACCACGTGCTGCGGCCCGGCTGGCAGAGGCTGGCTCACTGGGCCTCCTACCCAGGTTGGTTGGCCGTGTCTGCTGGGCCAGCGAGCGGAGATGCTTGTTCTTTTTTCCCTGTTTTACTGAGATGTAATTGACATCCTCAGTGTAGCAGCTTGAGGTGTAGGGCATAGTGACCTGACTTACATATACTGTGACACGATCACAAGGTTTAGTTATCGTCTGTCAGCCGATGCAGAAACAATAGGACAGAGCAGAATGGCGTTTTTCTCCTGTGACGATAGCTCTTGGGATCTACCATCTGAACAGCTTTCGACACGCCGTGCAGCAGCGTTAGCTGTAGTCGCCATGCTGTACGTCACAGCCCAGGCTTGTCATCTTATAACTCAGCTTTGTGCCTTTTGGCCCCTTCCTCCAATCCCACCCCCACCCCGCCTCTGAGAACCACCAATCTGATCTCTTTTTCTCTGAGTTTGCTGTGGTTTTAGATTCCACACGTAGATGATGTCATATGGTCCTTGTCTTTCTCTGTCTGGTGTGCCTCACTCCGCAGAAAGCCTTCAGGGTCCATCCACGTTGTCGCAAATGGCAGGATTTCCTGCTTTTTGTGGCTGAGTAGTGTTCCAGTGTGCATGTGTGTGTGTGCACGTGTGTGTGCATGCACGTGTGTGTGTGTGTGCGCACGTGTGTGTGTGTGCTCGTGTGTGTCCGTGTGTGTGTGTGCTCGTGTGTGTGTGCACGTGTGGACATCACAGCCTGTGTGTCCATTCTTCCATTGGGGACACGTGGTGGCTTCCACGCCACCCTGGCTGCTGTGAACACGGGGAGCACACGTCTCCTTTATACAGTGTTTGTGTTTCCTTGGACATATTCTCTGACGTGGAGTTGCTGGGTCTGTTCGTTATTCTTTATCATGTTGCTGCTTTATCGTGCAGCCGGTTTTGACCTTACTGAGGCATTTCCTGATTTCAGAGCACAGATCCAGATCCCGGCTATCCTTCCTCGGGGCCATCTGTCTCGTAGTTGGCATGGGTATAGCCTTTTTCTGGTACACGTGCCATCATCCCTGTAAAGGTATGTACCATTGAGTTAGAGCCATTAGATGGGGTGAGTGACGGCCCGGGCTGCAGGCAAGTCCTGGGACCCCTGAGTTAGGACAGGGCTGGGCCTTTCCTCGTCAGCACTTGGTTGTCATCAGCTGAGGCTCCTCTTACCCCACGGAGTGGCCGAAAAGGGGGGACACTCGCCTGGAAGTGACCACACTGCAGTCACGGCAGAGCCCCAGGCTGAGGCTGAGGGACTGGCACGGCTGGATTACGGGATCCCTAACGCATCCGTTAATGGGGTGCCAGCTCCATCTCAGAGGCAGACCTGGGCTGGGGCAGGGTGTGTCCGGCAGGCGCAGTGGGGAGGAGCCGGGAGCTGCTGGGACTAAATGGCAGCTGGGTGCTCTCGGTGCAGA
>NW_017731578.1:2726637-2728080 GCF_001890085.2 Hipposideros armiger
CTCAAAGCGTTTTCTTGGTTTTTAGTTGCCTGAAAGCTCAGTGTCCTCGACACCTAAGAATGGAGACCGAGATGGGGACTCTTCAGTCCCCGTGACAGGAAACGGAAGCCTGCCTGAAGACAGCTTGGATGTGGTGTCTGAGGTCCCGCCCTTCACCAGGACCCTGGAGAGCCTGGCGGGTGTCGCTGGCACACAGGCTGCGGCAGGTGAAGGAGGCCGGGCCTCAGACAGGTCGTCACAGCCTGACCCTCGTTTGTCCTCCTGGTCCTGTGGGTCAGGCTGAGTTCCGGATGGATCTGGAAGGTAGGAAGGCGTTTTTAAGTGAATCTGACAAATAACAGTAACAGTGACAATGTCCGTCCCAGCCAGGCTATGCCAAGCCTCTCCAGTGTTACTTTAGTCATCAGAGCAATCCCCTGTGGGGGACCGTACCCCGATTCCAGGCAAGGACCCTGAGTACAGAGAGTCCACCCCTGCCGGCCCCACCCACCACTGGTGAGCAGCAGAGCTGGGCCTGGAGTCAGGTGTGCACTTGACCTCCTCCACCACCTGGGCACACGCCCTGTCCATCAGCCAGTCCTCCAGGAGCCGCCCTCTATTCAGGGGTGGGGGGCACAAAGCGGAGGTGTCAGCTCCCTGTGGCTGCTGTCAAAACTCACTACAGAGCGGCTTAAACCACGGACCTTGTTCCCTGAGTCCGGAGGCCAGGAGTCCAATTGCAGGTGTCACAGGCTGCGCTCCGGCCCGGCCGAGTCTCTGGGGGAGGCCCTCTGCCCTCTTGGCCGCCCGGGTGGCTGGCGGCCTGGACTCTAGGTGCCTCCATCCCATCTCTGCCTCTGTCGTCACGCGGCCCCCCTGTGTGTCTCCCCTCTCCTTGTGGGGACACATCATATTGGATGGAGTCCACTCTCCTCCAGTGTGACCTCATCTTCACTGTTTCCAAATAGTCACCTCCTGAGATTCCAGTGGACATGAATTTGGGGGGACACTCTCCAACCCAGTGCAGGAGCCTCTGCAGATCTGCAGTGGGGTCTTCCAGGATAAAGAGAAACTGGTCCCGTGGCTGCAGAGGGAGGGCCGGGCAGGTAGAGGGAGCTGCCTGTGCAGGGCCTGGGGGTGCAGGGAGCTGGGCTTGGGGACGGATCCGTCAACAAGACGGATGTGCAGGGCCAGCAGGGAGCAGCCCGGGAGAGTGGTGCCGGACAAGGACCTGAGACATAGCCCTCATTGGGGGGCCCATGCGGGAGCCCACAGGTGCAGGGTGGGGTGCATCTGTACTGTCGGTGTTGTAGCAGGAGGGCTCTGCGACCCTGTGGGCCCGTGGAGAGGTCACTCCACACCCACAGCACATCTATGAGCAGACAGACCCTGTGGTCAGACAGGGACTTGGTGGGCACACTTCATTATGCGTTCTAGTCAATATTATAATCACTGTACACTGAC